>NW_008237619.1:9491290-9509274 GCF_000691975.1 Corvus brachyrhynchos | reverse complement strand
CTTCCCACCCTTTCCCAGCTAATTACCAGTCACTGCTGTCGACAGGACTGCAAGGCCCTGCTCAGGTCAGCCCCAAAGACTGTCCTCTTACACTTACATTCTGTGGCACCAACTGAAAATGAAAAATTGCTGCTGCACTAACCCAGACACCAGGCAGCCATGGAGATCTCACACTACTGCTCCATTAAGGCATCATGGGTCTGGGCAGACCTGGGCCACACCTGGCCAGTGACCCTCAAAGGGGGAGGCAGGCTGTGGCACACCTACTCACCTTAAACAGAAATGAAACTGTCAATGTTAACTGAGGTAAAGAAGTGGCTTTGGGTCATCCGCCAGTTTTCTGAGCCAGAACTAAATCAGAACAGCCATCTTACCTCATCAGAGGCATCCAAAGAGACAAAGGAACAGCAGATTTTGGTAAACAGCCAATGATTTGACTGACCGAGGACTGTAAAGGAATATACATGTAATCTCCTGGATCTGAAAAATGAACAATTTGCAAAAAACCACCGAAACCTGAAAGAAACCCTGCTGTAATGAAGCACAGATGATCTAAGCTCTAGGTATACCAGATAATTTAAGCAGAAACAAAGCAAGTCCAAATTTCTACACATGGTACCATGACCTGAGGACTGAGGAGAGAGCAGCCCCACAGAGCAGCATTATGATTTTGCTAGAAACCCAACAGTGTCCAAATGGTTTGCTCAACTTGCAGTAGAGTTGCACATTTCAGTAGTCCAATTATTTAATCATTTAATTGTCTGGAATTATTGCCGTAAAATGAGTGCTCAATTAATCTGCCCCTTTATGAGGCCAGGAAGCTCCCTGAGTCCCCAGGGGTACCTCAGCCTGCAGACCCTCACGGTTCGAAGCGATGCTGCACTGCAGAATGCTATCAGTGTCAGAAACATCTCACAACCTCCTCCCAAGAGGGTTTGCTGAGGACTTCATCCTTCAGGCCACAGGTCTCCGTAATTGCCTTCTTTATCTGAACAAGGTGAAATAGCTGTGAAGGGATAACTTTGTATCGATTTAGTTAAAGTGATGTCACCTGTCCTCTAGTCGGCATTTTCCTATCATTTCAAGAGTGTTGTGTTTCTTCCAGAACAGAAGTAAAGTAAAAATCATAATAAGTCAGTCATGTGCACCTCTATAACAGGGTCAATTTTAAAATTACACCTTTGGCTAAATGGGTGCAACTTGCTCTTGTAGCCAAGCTCCAAGCTCCCTTTTTAAGAATAGGTAGCACACCAAAAGCTATTTTCTTATGAGAAACCCTAGAAATAAGTTTCAAGCCTCAGAGAGAAGGATTAATTTGCTAGTAATGAAAGTGACACACAGGGAAAATGTAAAATCAATCTTGTGTTTAAAGGCAGAACAACACTGGCTCCACTTCCTTTTTTTTCTTTCTCCCTCATTTTCCTCCCCTCTCCCCACAGCGGCTTGTTACCACTGAGCATACATTATGCACATTACCCACAAGTCTCTGCTCTGTTTAAATTAAAAAAAGAAACAGTGTTTTTAATCAATCTATTTGCACTCTTCTGCCACAACTCACAAAAGCAGTTTGATTTCTTTTCATTGCTCTCAAGAGAGCTGAACAGAGATGACTGAAAAAACCACTGCAAACTAGTAATAATAATAGCAATAGTAGCAATAATAATAGTGACACCCTCCCAAACAAAAAAAAAGAAAAAAGAGAAATAATAGAAAGAAGAGGCACACTTAGCCTTGATCAAAAACAAATCAAAACACAGACTATGTTAAAAAATGACAGATCAAACTTAAGCAAAACTCAGTGATCTGCCTTGTTCGGACAGTGGGCATCCCTCCCTCACACCACCAACAGGTGAGAACAACTGCAAAACAACGGAGGGACTCTTCAGTCCTGTAAAAACCAGATTGTCTGTCTGCACTTTGTCTCCAATTCCTGGCAATTCTGCTACATGCACATTTGGAAATGAAGTTATTCCTAGGAATTCAGACCCCGTCTTGTGTTTCACGTACACCACGATTCAAACGCAAAATTAAAAATAGCAGAGAAATGGTTAGCTGGTTTTGCTTGTAATGAATCACAGCCATAATTAATTCTACTGTTCAGATCTGGGGATTGCTAATTCTTTCCTTCTTTCTCCATTAAGACAACAGGAGGAAAAGCAGACCATTGCTTAACAAGGCTATATCATGCTGAGAACTCCTGCTCAGTTTTCTATCTGTAAACAATTTTACACAGTGAAAACCTTATTCTTCCTCTTTCTTCAGCTGATGAGAAAAGAAAAACAACTTGGAACCTTGAAACAGAACCAGGATCTCTTCATTGCTGGACCCCTAATGGGGGGAGACCTTGTAGCCACAGGAACTGGTTCCTCACAGCAGATGCTCTTCTGCCTCCTCTACCACCCTAAGGCAGCACCTATTCTACATCTGAAACACTTCACATGATCTATATACCAGTATGGGGTAGCTACTGCTAGATGTATGAACATACTTTATTTTTTCAGACTTAAATATACTCCAAGTCTCACATTTTAGATTCCTGGACATAGTGTTCCAGCAGTAAAGATCCTGCCAACATGGTGATATGTCTCTCTGCTCCAACCCCGATACATAACTTGTCCCTTTTGGCCATATGAAAGACATCCACGGTACATTAATGCTAAATTATATTCACAGTTTAAACTGTGAAAAAGATTTACTGTTCAAAGATGTAAAGCCAGGGACCACATCCAAGATACAAATCTAGATGCTAGCTCAAAATGCAAGCATTTGGGGGTTGTCAACACCTTAGGGTTTGGTTTATACTTACCTCCAACCAAAATATTGCCATTTCCCCCTGCAGCTTAAAAAGTGGAAGAGAAGGAAAGGAACTGGTTGTCTTCCTAATTGCTTCTTTGTAGCAACCATCTGCATAGGAAATAATGCTGGTATTTGTCATGGATTTTAAGGGAATTATTAGATGTTCTATATGCACAGAAGGTCACTGACTCTGGATGACTAACTCCGTAGAGCCATAGAATGGTTGGAGTTGGAAGGGACAAGGGACATTAAAGATCATCTAGTTCCAACCCTCTGCCATGGACAGAGATACTTTCCACTAGATTGCTTTATGCCCCATCTGGGTTGGCCCTGAATATTTCCAGAGATGGGGCATCCACAACTTCTCTGAGCAACCTGTTCCAGGGCCTCAAACACTCATACAACAGTAAAGAATTCCTTCCTTATATCTGACCTAAATGTATCTTCTTTCACTTTAAAGTCATTCCTCCTTGTCCTAAATGCCCTTGTAAAAATTCCCTCTCCAACTCTCTTCTTGGCTCCCTTTAGGTACTGGAAGGGGCTCTAAGGTCTCCCCGGAGCCTTCTCTTCTTCAGACTGAGCAAGCCAAACATTCTCAGCCTGTCCTCATAGGTCCTTATAGGACCTTTTAAATTATTTACACCCAGGGTGGAGAGTTCATGGCAAATGCCAATACTTCACTGTGCCAAGTGCAAAAAGAAACCTCGCCACCTCTTCCTTAGTGGACTAAAATCAGATTGCTCTCCAAGATCCTGACTTTCTTCTGATTTTTCTTTGATCTCCATGTCCAAAAATTTATTAGAGCGGAGATTCCTGTCATTCTCTGCCTCAGGAACTTCATTTCTTTGTCTTTAAAAATCCTGATTATAGGTATAACACTGGTTGTAAAAGTGAGACAGTAGAAGAGATTCCCTGTGATTCACTAATTTTTCAAGGCAAAGGATGCTTTTCTCACAGACCATAAACACAGGACTTTCATCAGAGAAGACTCCATCTGCCTCATCAACCACTCCCAGCAGAAACAATCCTGCTGCTGGAAATAGGTTTTTTTCACTGCTGATGCAGAAGGTGAAAGAAAATCTCATTCCCTTTTTGTTCCACTGGGTCTGTGAGGCTGAGAGAAGTAGGCAGTTGTTTACATCTGCACGGTAAGAAGACAGGACTCAAATACAGGGAGATACAATGCCGCTTCATGAGTGTGCGCTCACATAGTAAAACAGGGATTAATGGATAAAAATCCGACCGGCTACTATTAGGATTTCCAATAAAGCAGAAATCCTTTAGGATCTCCTGAGGAGAGACAGAACTCCCATCTCCCACGCAGTGTTGGTTTATCACTGACTCACTGCACTGCAGGACAATCAGAGGCCAGCAGATCCCTTTTTCAGCAGCCTTAATCCACCCCAGCATGCACAACAGGGTGCAGAGGCAGTCAGCAGTTTGCCTGCTCTCCTAGGAGCAGGAAGCAGCCTGGATGCTCCTCTTATCTAGCTCCTGGAAGCTTTGGAAGAAAGGCTTCAGCAGCAAAGAGCTTCAGCTGTCTCCTCAAGATTTCTGAACAGCAGGTAGTTCAAACAGACTGCTCAAGTCTGAAGCATCTCTGGTGTCAGGGTTGAACAGGAGAAGGAGAAGAAATGCTCTTTCGTGCTTGGACATATAAAGACTTTTGAAATCCACACAGTATTTTCTCCCCTGCTGGGTTTCATTTCCTAGCAAAGAGCTATCATTACATAAATATAAAAAAACCACCACCTCACATTTTCACCATCATTCACTACTCTAAATCCCCACGCCTACTGTGCAAATGCTTTCTTGGGGGAGATTTCCCTCCTAAAGTTTTGCTATCTGATCACCTTTGCAAACAGACGGAAGAATGTTCTGTTGAAACACAACGCACAGAATGGGCAAAACCCTGCCCAGATGTCACCACTAACCTCTGCTACAGCCCCGCTGATGCAGTGCAGCTGATGGAGCCTTGCTGACATGCTCTGGATGGGCAGACAAGAACTAGGATTAGGGACAGGAGCCAAAATCTGGAGAGGTTCTGTGTGGAGCTTTCGATGCTCCTGAATCTCTTCTGAGTACTGCAAAAGAGCTCTGTGTGCATGTGTTTACATATGCATGCCTGTGTGCTCTTGCCTGTGATGGAGGTCTTGGCTCTACACAGGAAGGTGAGGAATGTGCCCTCCTTTCCTTCCTCCTCCACCCAGAACATTTTTATTTTCTTTTGCATTTCTTCTAGGTTTTCTTGGTTTGTGAAGCCTGCAGGGCAAGGTCCAGAGCTCCTGAGCACAGCAAAGCCCATGGCACTGGGCAGAATGGCTTGGATGGCTGGTACATCATACACAATACAGCTCAGTATTCCACTGCATCAGCCCTCGTTATCTCAATTCTCAGCTTTGTAACGGTTTGGCAGTTCTCCTCCTCTTTCTGTTTACATCTTTGTTCTTCAAGCTGTATCAAAGCACCTGGGCACTGGGCCCCCAACTCTGCCAAGAGCACTAGCAAGCACTAAGGAGACAGAGAATAGAGAAAACCTTGATTTTCTCTTTTCTTTTCTTTTCTTTTCTTTTCTTTTCTTTTCTTTTCTTTTCTTTTCTTTTCTTTTCTTTTCTTTTTTCTTTTCTTTTTTCTTTTCTTTTTCCTTTTCTCTTCCTTTTCCATTTCCTTTTCCTTTTCCTTTTCTTTTCCTCCTTTTATTTTCGCAATCCTCTCCTAGATGAGTGGCTAACTGCCTAGAGCAACTTTAATTCCTCTATGGCAACACACTACACTGCCAAGCATTATTCACAAAGGACAGGAACAGGATGGGGCAAATGTGGAGGGAAGACAAATGGATAAAACTGAAAAAGAGTGAAAAAATAATTGCAAACTAATGGGTGTAAGCAGACAAGAGAGAAGGGAAGGAACAGGTGCTGTGACTGAGGTGTCAGTCACAATTACCGTTGCAACTGGGATCAGCAGAGTGATGAGGGGGGTGCTCTCCCCCAGGAAAGCTGTGAGCAGCACTCAGCCAAGCAGCTTCTGAGACACCACACTGCCACCACCATCTCCCAGGGCAGCCCAGCCCACTCCTCCACTTGCCCAGGCACTGGGATGCACTGATGTCTCCTGAGCTGGTGGGCCACACCTTTGCCAAGGCCCCACAGAGCTCCTCATGCCTTGGGCAGGGAAGAAAAGCTGCTTTTGGAGTTGTAGGTGCTGCTTTTTGTAGCACCCCAGAGACAGAAAGAAACCAGCAGCTGGGATGGAGGCAGGGGACTGGTTTGGTTTCCTTCTTTAATAAGCGGCTCTCAGACAACAATGTGCTGCAGCACTGCAGAGAGAGCAGGCTCTGATAGTAAGGGCTGTCTGCCCTGTGCTGCAGGGTGATGAGTGCATCTCAGCCAGGTGAGCTGGTGGGATGCAGGGCTGCTGTCTGGGCCGTGAGCTACACCATGCCATGATGCTGGGCTCCTCCAGCCTGGCATCTGTGTCTACCAGCCCAAGGTGAAGGGAAATTCCCATAGTACAGTGGGGTCAGCTAAGCAACACCATTTGCAGAGATGAGGCTGAAGAAATCACTCCCTCTGGCCTGACACAAGCCATCCTCACAGGTCAAAACCACAGCAACAAGGTGCCTGGAGAGGCTAAGCCTGCAAAGCTGCTGTGAAAGCCCTTTCCCCATGTTACTCAGTGAGGCAGGCTGATACCACCTCCAGTTTACAGGTGGGATGGGATTATCCTGTGGGGTGGGATGGCTTGCCCTGCATCCCTCCATCCAAACAGCCTGTCAGGTGTGCCCCAGCCTCTATGACACTGGGTGCTGCACTCAAAGCCCTTTTCCCTTCCAGCTACCAGTCTGCCCAGGAGATGAGGCAGGAGAGGGGGATTCCAGTGGTAACATGCTCAGGCTCCTGTAAGGCTGTGCTGAGCCCCTGGCTCACTGGGGCTGCGGGACACGCGTGCTGGTACGTGTCTCACCCAGTGCTCTGGACTCCCCCCACTCTGGGGCTGACAGACAGTCAGTGCCAAGCCTGAGAGGTGCTCCAGCCGAAAATATCTACGACACAGTGGGGGGCTGACAGGCAGGCGGAAGGAGAAACAGATGTGGAGCTGATGTGGTGTGAGGACTGTGTTTGACCTGCAATATAGCTAACATCAAAATCAATCTACTCACTGTAGCTGGTCCTCCACCCCTTGGCTACCAACCCCCTTGAACACCTACAACAACATATTATTCCTTCCATCCTCTGCCAACTCATGTATTTTTTGCTGTATCTGCTTTCCCATCCTGTTCATTCCTCACTCATCTGTCTCTCCCTCCTTCATTTTTTTCCAGTGTCTTTCTTTCCCCACTGTGCTTTCTATTTTCCCCATTTTATTTCTTCCACCCCTCCCACACCCCCTTATCTTTCAGCTGCCTCTGCTGTCCATCATTTCTTTCATCATACTGGCCTAGCATTTTAAGCCAGCTAAATATCTACCCATCCTCCCAGCTTTTCACTGTGACATGTATCTGTGTGGCATATCTATTTATTAATTTCCTCTATAGAAAATGCCAGCAGGTTTTTGGTTTTTTTTCTCTCTTGTTTCTCTCTCCTTCTCCTCATCATTATGAGAAAATAATGAGCTGTTTGGTCTGTTTTACTGGTCCAGGGGAGGAGGGGAGAGAAAGGAAGGGCACGTGGGAGTAGCAAGCCAGGTGCCCTGGATTGTTTGCCTGGAAAGTTCTTTCCTTTCTTCCTTGCCCACTGTGGCCTCATTTATCCAAGGATGTAGCAGCTTTTACTGTACATTAAGAAATGCCTAAGAAAGCAATCATTCTGCAGAAGAGGAGGCAAGAGAAGCCATTAGGAACACAAGGGCTCTCTGCTTATCATTACCTGAGACTTGCCCAGGGCTGGCAGCTTGGAAGCAAGTTTATGATTGTCTCCCATGGCCCATATAGAGTGTCTTACATGAGGGTTTTTCACATGCTTCCCTGATTCTGGATGTTCATATGAAAATAAGTATTAAACTCTGAGTTGAAGTAGGACATAAAAATAAGAGGACCACTACTACCTCTTCCAGCCTTGTGGTCCCACTGCATCAGTCACTGTTTATTACTGCTGCTGCCTGCTTGCCATTCTTGTTTGTAGCCTCAGACCCTCTCCTGCAGGTTGGTACCACTGCTGTCTCCTGCACAGTCACAGACATTGTTCCTGATCCCATATCCTCTTCCTTCAGACTTTTATGGCTCTGCTGCTTTCCTAAGCAAGTTCCCAAAGTGATGTCTATCACAGTAGACACTAAGAGTCCACTTCAAGCTCGCCCATGCCATCTGTGCTTTGACAGTCTCCTTTAACCCTCTGCAAGTTCTGGTGAGCACCTGCCGAGGAGAAGAGTGAACAACACACCTTAACACTCAGTGGTAGCACAGCAGTTAACCTAAAGTTGACCAGGCAAAAACTTGAGATGTTAAGCAAAGTATTTTTAATTCCCTCCCCTTACAACTGGCCTGAAATATCATGACAAGCATTATTTATCTTATTAAGTACACTACATTAACCTTGCAAATATGCTAATGAACAAAAGGCGCTGTCTTAGCAGCTTTTTAGAATAGGAAATTAAACATGTTCATCAGAAAGCTTTTAATTATTATTATTTCTTAAATGCTGGTGTAGTGCAACAGTTCTCCTTCTGCCAGGGACATCAGAAGAGAAGGATGAGGGACATATGCCTCCATTCTCAGAGCTGCCCCCAAAATTCCATGTGGGTATTCCTACCTGACCTACACATTAAGGAGCTGCTCTGTCCTGCAGCTGCACTGCTGGCCCAGGGAAGGGAAGAGCTGGAAGATCAGGCAGGCAGAGAAGGGAAGACTAAACTGAGTAGCTTTGCTGAGGTATTGCTTTAGCACTGAAAAGGATGCAGGTACAAGTGCTGTATGCTGGAGGAGGACTGCAAACAGAGGGAAAGGACCACATCCTTTGCTCAGAATGAGCTTCCCAAAGCTTCCCAAGCATGTGATGCAAGCCCTGATCTAGGAGAGCCTGATACCTGTCTCAGTTGGCACTGGCTTTTGAAAATAACATGCTTGGCCTGAGCAAGGTGTCTTGTCTCCTTGTCTCCCTGTGCAGCCAGTGGAGAGGGAGAAGTGCCCAGGGAGCCCCTTATCCCAGTCTCAGGCCAGTACAACAGCTCCCATCTCCCAGTGCCTCCGGTGGAGAGTCCAGCTTAGACACAGAGCAGGGGAAAGGCCTGTGTGGTTGAAAACTTCCCCTGTGGTGGTCAGGGTGATGGCACAAGGCACCCCTGTACTCTCTTAGCTGCTGGCAGAGCTCTGAGCTGGTGCCATCACAACTTCTTATCCCAAGAACACAGCCATACCACATGCCAAAGCTGGCACAGCCCAAGCACATGTCTTGTCTGTCTAACAGCCCTGAGCTGTGGGCTGTGACAGCTCTCCAGCAGCGTAGCAAACCAATGGAGAGCACCACCACTCAAAACCCTCCTGTGTCTCAGTGAATGTACACTGCTGATTCACAGCCCTTTCCAGGGCTCACCCTCAGCATGGTCCTCCAGGTTCCCCTTGCCATGGTGACAGACACACTATGCTCCCCTGGCTGCCTACACCTCTTTCCTGGTGAGAAGCACAGAGAACAACATTTGCAAATGAGGCTTGACAAAACCTACTCCCACCAGGTGGAAAGCTGTGATTCTCTCAGCTCGTTCCGCTCAGGGCCTGTTCCAGAGTGACTTTCCACCATGCCTGGCTGTGCTGCTTCTTCCTCCACCCCGACAGTCCTTTCCAATGAGTTTCCACTACTTCCCTTACAATGAACTGGCTGTCATTGCTCCTGTGACTCCTTGCAGGGCAAGGTCAGCTCAGCTGGCACAGGCAGTGCAGCTGCAAATGCAATTTCTGATTATTTCTGGTATTTTTAATGGTGGTGTTACTGTTGCAGGCTGAGGGCAGCTGCTTTCACAGCTGCTGCAGCTTCCTAGTGCACTGCAGCCAGCATCACCCAGGAGATAAGGCCAAGGAGCACAGCTCTGCACTGCCGTGCCTACTATCTCTCTAAGCTTTTTTCAAGCTTTTACGTTGTTTTTTTTTCCTAAGTAAAATCTTAAGAGGGCAGATTTAGCCCAGTATCCAGTGTCTTTCTGGAGTGCGCTCTGATAAAGGAAAAAAATCATCCCTCAAGCAGCATAGAGGTGAGGAAGCTTATCCCATGCCTCTGTGTGGGAACTGTCACAGCAGGATAAACCAAGGGAAATCAAAAGCTCAGAGATTTACCCAGACGCAGAGAAAGGGATGATATTATCCAACATGACAGTACATGTTCTTTCTGTAACACAAATCAGCTTCCATCGGTCAAATGCTGCTCTCCTCTGACATGACAGTCTTCCGGAACAGACTGCAGTGCTGCAGGAGCTCTGAGCAGATTTTTCAGTTTGTCTGTTTTCCTGTTATAATTATTTTCTCTGTAGTCATCACTCCAAGGTTGTCTTTCTGGGAGAGGCTGAGGCAGCACTAACTGGGCGCAGACCCACAGATGGCTCCCCGATAGCGCCTTGGACTGGCATATGGCAAATAAGGAGTTGCTTGCCCTATTCTCAGGCAGCAATGACGAGCTGCTCCCTATGGTGTTTTCTGATGGGCAATGCTTGGACAGCACAGCTCTGCTGGCCTTCTCAAAGCTGCTGTCTGTGTGCTGCCTCCTCTTGAACTAGATCTGCATTAGAGCAAGTATCTCATCGGCTTGGGCTGGCTTGAAACACAGCTCCAGTATCTCCTCTGATGGAAAACTTAGAGGAAAAATAGAGGACAACTATTGCAACAGCCCAGGACATGCAGTTTGATGTCTGGCCTGTGCTGGGCTCTCAAAGGCAAAAAAACAAACCAGCAATCAGGAACAACCCCAACTGAGCTAAACCAAGTCTGAATCCATCCCATGCTGATTTTTCACTCGCTGTCCTTAGCACACCTGGGCTTTCCCATGCCCTTGGCCCCCTCTGTCAGCAACCTTGCTGCACCACAGCCATGGTTAGCAGGAGGTGAAGGAGATACAGCTTCTGAGCTCTCCTGTCTTTCTGATGGGGAGCCCCAAAGTGACCCCCTGCACCCAGACACGTGAGCACACACTCCTGGAACTATGTGAATTACATCTTCAAGGCAATAATTTCCTCAGTCTCCAGTCACATCTGTGTCCCAGGACACTGGGTTATTTGGGCCCAAATTGCATTTGGTTCCACTCTGCAGACCATGGCATTGGAGAGGAGCAGTTGCACCGTCAGAGCTGAGAGATGGATATGTGAGAGGTGTAGCGAGGGAAGGAGAGAGTTGCATGGGGGAGAATGAGGAGGTGGAGACTAAAGACAGAGACACACACATACAGTAGAAAGTTTCTTGTTTGCAAAGAAAGCACAAAAGTTGATGGCAAGGCCCTCTTTGCCCATGGCAACATATTGTCAGCCTCTTGGAAACCTTGCCAGAATTGCCATCATGGGAGAAAGAGTGAGGGCTGCTGGAGGTAGAGCTGCTGGCATGTCCCCTTTCTGGACACAGCATAGGTCACTCTAAGGAGTGGATCTGATCTCTGGCATTTCAAGGACTGAGTCACAAATCACAGATTTATGTTTTTCAATATGCTCAGCTGATGCTACAGAATGGAGCATCAGGCAAACATGGAAGAGGTTTAAGGAAGAATGGAGGGAGAAGAGAGGAAGGCATCTGTGTGTGTGGGAAGGAGGGGGCTGTGGTTGCAGAATAATTTGCTGACAAGAATGCAGCAATTTATTTTGAGCTACTACAACTGACCAGTGCATTCCCTTTCATCTCTGACTTATCTCTTCCTTTCTAGTACAAACCTTGGGCAGCCCAGGGCCTGCCTCCCTCCTTTTCTGTGGATAGTGCTGACTTGGGAGGCTAGAACAGGCCACTGTTATCAGCAGAGCTGACTTCATCTCAGCTCCTTTTTCCCCTGATGAGTCCAGCAGCATCCCAACTTGCCAGTGGAGAAAGTACAATGCAGACCCTGCCAAGCTTTCAGTGGGAGCTGTTAGGTGGGGAGGTCTCCCTTTTTCTCTTGGGGCTCTCTAGCAACAGTTTCCTTCCATCCCAGTTTGTGGACAGTAAATAGGTGGTTTTCATTCCTATTTACTGACCTCCGATTTTTTGGTTCTTTTTCCCCTTCTTTTTTGCTAGGATTCCTGGCAGTCTTGGTTGGTACTGCAAAGCCATACTTGCTCATAGCTGTGCAGTGCCATGCACCCTCATGGTTATGTATCCCCTGCATCCTGTTCAGAAAACTGCTCTAGAGGTGCACACCGGCAGCACTAAAGGAAATGAATGACTGAACAGAATTGGCTCAGCCCCCTGGTCCCTTACTTAATAGTCTCCCTGCTTGCTCTGGAGAAGGACTGCTCTGGTTGCAGGCCAGAAAGCAGAAATGCTGCAGAGAGGTTGTGAGAATTCCCTCAGTTTTGTTTTTTCTACTCAGTTAAGAGAGTGGTCTGAAAACTTTTTAAAGTTGACCTGCTCAGTGTAGACTAGCAAACACCATGACAGGAACTGGACAGAAATATTGGACAAGCAAAAAAGCAAGAATAGAATTTTGATAAATAAAAGATTATACAATTCATTTTTTATGCAGGAGCATAGAGTGCACTGGCCTACTCTTTCCTGATGGTATAGCCTATCAGCTGGCATGGCTCCTGGGGGATGCCTGCTGCGTGTGCAGTACCACCACTTTTCTGCAAGCAGGAGCCATTTGGCTGAAGACCCAGGTACACACTGGCAGTCCTGCTCTCACACATACTCTTCATCTCATTGTCATGACCCTGGGCCACAAAGGCACGAGTCACAACACAGGCAAGAATAACCTCAGAATACTCAGGACTGTCACAGTGATGGCCAGGTGGAGCGCAGGCTGACTGCACCTTGCTATTCAGTGCATTGCAGTAGCACAGTGAAGACCAGCAGACTTTTCTCTGAGCTGTGGTGCTGTTTCAATTGCCTCTGTTTCTCAATCCCACCGCCTGGTTTGGGGGCAGGAGCACGGAGGAGGTTTTGAACTGCACAGCTCTTGCAGGAGGGCACTTTCCCAAGAGTAGCCCACACTCAGTCTCTGCTGCGCTCAGGCCAGGAGGTCAAAAAGGGCAGCACATGCTGGGCAAGAAAAATGCTTCCTTTGGAGCCTGCGAGGAGATTCTTTGGAAGTTCTGAGCCCCAGTGCCTGAGCTTTTTTTAGAAAATTAGTTCAGACTGACTAGCTTCTACTGGATTTCAATCTAAGTCCCAAGAAAGGGTTTATACGGCACCACTAATTTGCTGTACTGATGAAATCTTCCCAAAAAATCTCCAAAGCCTAAATTTTCATTTAGTCTATTTATTTATTTTTAAACTGCATGTCAGTGTCTGTGCCAAACACCAACAGTCAATACAGGATGATAATAGATGATAATAAATGTAATGTTAATTACACGCTTATTGTTACTCATTTTTTAATAAGCTCTTTACATGCAATCAAGTAATAAAGCAAAACTGAGGCTCTCTGCAAAGCATACTGTTCCCAAGGAAGCACAGAAGACACCAGAAAAGTCTCCAGAGAGGGCTCTAGACCTCAGGTAAGGTTCCTAACACAGATCCCCAGATCTTCTGACAACACAGCCACAATAGCTAACCTGGTAGCCTGGCAAAAGATACTGGCAAAGAGCAGAGCTATATATAAAGACACCCAGAATTTCTCCATCCATGACACCCCAGCTCCATGCTCACAACCATTCACAAACTAGTAGGGAGAGGCAAAGCAACTACCTAGGGAAATACCTCTTTGCCTTCCCACCAAAACCCCCGTGCTCATGGCAGAATTTCCAGTTCTCTGCATGTTAAATTGTTATGCTACAGTATTTCACTCCTTGGTAGGAACAAAAGTCTTACTCACTAGGAAAAAAGAATTCTTGCTCCTCATTTTGTACTAGCCTTGGAAGAATCTAAGATAAAATACATAAAAAACCCCTGTGATCATTTTATATGCAGGAGAATGATGCTCTTTTTGAGGATTTCTTCAGCCCTGTAAAGCCGGACTTCAGATTAGCAAGGCACCTGATTTGCTGCTGAAGGCATGCAGACAACCTGACTGGTACAGCAAGCTAAAATGTCCTAAACCATTTCCAAAACATTTCATAATGCCAGACACAATCATGTCTTTAATAGTAATGCACAACAGCATAAAGGGTTTACCAACACAAACTGCAATATGTTCCTTTACTCCTGCATGACAGGGTTACTATATGGAGCTTGTTCTCCTCAACAGAGCTGATAAAGCCAGATGCCATCCCTGCCAGCACACATTTTATATCTGGGGCAACTTAAGGACCCTCTGATTGAAGGAAATCCTCCTCCTACCAAACACAGACTGGCAGCAAAAATGCTTCACGGCCCTTTTTTTCAGTCTTAATGACTGTAACAGCTTCTGCAATCTTTGTAAGGGAAGCGGCCAAAAAGGGGCAGGAGATGGATTGTCACTCAGCTCTTGCCGTATTACAAAAGGAACCGCGCAGTGAGGGATGCGCAGGAAGCCTCAGGGAAGGGAGATAAGGGAACAGAGGGGAAGAACACAGGCTTGAGAGATACACTCCCCACCCAAGCCTGCTTATGGGAATCTGATGAATGCGGATCTTTCTTAATATGCCTGAGTATTAGACAAGTTTGGCTTTCTGAGTCTTGCAACATAAATCCAGTCCTAGCCAGCAGGCAGTAATCATAACCAAGTCCCTTTTTCTGGACTGAAACCAGCTGCCTGTCCAGTTTAATGACCTGACCCAAGGGGTCTCACTTATTTAATACTTCTGGAGAAGCATTTAGGTGGAACCCAATTGCAGCTGCAGTCTGTAGAGTTGCCTGTCAGGAGCAGAAGGCTGGTTGGGGAAGGAGACACAACATCTGTCCTAAACTTTACTTATATAGGGCTTCTCTTCTCCCTCTTGCACCTGCTATTTTTTAAAGCATCTATTTGGTATTTACCTCCAAGCCAGAGCCTTCTTGCTCTGCAAACACAGGCACACAAATGACTGAAACAGTTTTGGAACAAGACATCCAGAATATAATGAGCAGGGGAGAGGAAAAAATTAAAGGGAAGAAAAAAATCAGCCAGCCCAGCAAACAGCATTTAAATCTCTCTCTTCTTCTCTTATTCCCTTATTCAGTCATTTCTGTCTTGCTTTGAGTGTGCTGTTTTTATCTTCTTCACTCTCATATAAAAGCCCAGCTCCCCTAGTGAGTGTGCAGATGATGATTTGGCATTGTCCAGGACTATTATGCTGTCAGCTCTCAAAGAAAAAAAGGCTTGTAAAAATTGTGTAGTCAGACAAAGGCAGAGCATGTGGCTCAGGACAGTTTGTACTGCTGTCTGCTAATAACCTTTCTGAACAATAGCTTACACGGAAAGATCTTTCACTGAACATGAAATTCCTCTTTCAGCTTCACCTTCACTTACTCCTAATTACTGCTCCACTCTCAGTTATATGCATGCTACATATGCAAATCCTCTTTCAAACTCTTTTGTGCAGAATCAGAGGTGCTTCTCCCTCCCCCTGGTCCTGTTCCAGCGCAATCTTACACTATCTTTGCACAATCCACCACACACTACTACTCCCAGTTCAGCTCTAGCTACATTCAAATTCATTCACATATGTGTTCTTCACCATTTCCAGCAATTTGGCCCCTGCTCTGCTCTCAGGTATATGGACCTCAGCTTCACATAGCCCATTTTTCTTTCTTCATTTCTTCAGGAACAGAAATTTGATAGAAAATGAAGAAGAGGCCCAAGAATGCCATTTCTGTTAAAGACCTAAGGTAGAATCAACGGCTTTTTCTAAAACACAGAAAATCAGCAGTTTTTCTCAAGGCAACTTGAAGAGGTAAGAATTGACAGCTGAAACAGTGGTGTGATCAGATAATTGACCCAGCTTCTCCCTGAGCCCCAGTGGTGCTGGGTTCATTGCAGCCCAAGCTATACAGGCTGATTCCTCTGCTTGGCTTGCAGAGACTTGGGCCCTGGCAGAAGAACTGAGGTGACCTATCTCAGACAATTTATGACATTGTGCTCTCCAGCATTTGCTCTGGTGCAGATTACCAGCTTCATGACAGTGCCAGGAATATGGACATTCTGTGCTCATGCATCAACTGTCCCTGTTTACAGCACTGGGCTGCTGCTGATTGTGTGTTTGGGCTAAGATCCTGGACTGTGAAAGTGAGCTGGAGTGTCATCATGTCTGTCTTTCTGGCAACTCAGCTCTAGGGAGAGTCTCTCACTCCCACTGGCTACACAGTCAGCTACCAGCATCTCTGCTTTTCTGCCAGAGGAGCCTGCAGCCCACAGCCAGTTCTGGGAGGACCTAGTTTACAGGAAAGATTGAAACGGTTAAACCTGATGAGTGCAGGCTGCTGCCACTTTTGAGATAATCCTCAAATGAGTGCAAGGATTTGGCAATATGTAATGGATCCGTGAAGCTGGTGCACGCACAAAATGGCACAGCAGAGCCTGGAAAGGAGACTGGAGGTGGACTTGGAAGTGCCCCTTGCTGTGTAAGGCCAGGTCAATACACGGTAACCCCAAACACAAAGCACCAGCAGGCTCTGGTCTCTGCTACACCTGCCTGATGCCATGTGTACGCTGCTGTCATGGATGGTGTTAACTCCATCTTACACCATCTCAGACAGGTCAGCATGCAGCCCAGTGGGTTCACAGGGAGCAGGAGCAAGCTCTGGGCTTGCAGGCTTTTGGTGGTGCATTTGTGAGTTGGGCCTGGCTCCTGTTCTCCGTCTGTTGGTTTAATGAACATCACCACCCAAAACTGGGGAGAGGAAAGCTGTGTGCAATCCAAGGGTTTGCAAGTATACTGAACAATAGCAACATGCACTAGGGATGTGCTAGGGGTGAAACATACCCTGAAAATGAGGGCTGCAAGGAGAAGCAGCCTTCTTTAAGCTCTGAGCTCTTTTCTGAG
The DNA here is from genome assembly GCF_000691975.1 of Corvus brachyrhynchos. Taxonomy (NCBI): domain Eukaryota; kingdom Metazoa; phylum Chordata; class Aves; order Passeriformes; family Corvidae; genus Corvus; species Corvus brachyrhynchos. The sequence goes on along the minus strand of NW_008237619.1, from coordinate 9,492,501 downwards.
CAGGGCCATATCCTGCTGTTACCAGGATGCCTATTCCAAATAATGCTGCATTTATTTTAGCTGACAAAAATTTGCCAGAGCTGACGACATAAAGGCTTGTGCCTACTGAGACAAGAACCTAATTCAGGCAACCAAATAAGCTGTATATAATGGGCACCTCAGGCACAAAATAGCTGGAAAAAGACCACATGAGCTGAAAACCTGAGTGTGTAGGATGAGTTAGGTGCTCTCTGAGTGCACTGGATGAATCTAACTTAAATGTGGCACTCTTCTCCATCCCCTTTATCACTGCAAACATTTAACCAGCCCCACAAAACACCATGAGTGCATAGAGTGCTTACAGGGAATGGATCTGGTGTTGGACACCTTCATAACCTGCTCACTGGAAGGTGGAGTGGAAAGGGTCAGGGCAAAGGCTCTCAGGCTGAAGCTAGTCACAAGGGCTAACACCAACACCAATCTTTTTGGGATGCTCTAGTCTATGTCAGCAACAAATACAGGTGGCCAAAATCCGCAAGCAGGGGACATAGCCCAATGGCAGAGAGGGAATCAAGAAGCTCTGGAGAACTGCAGTAGCTGATGTTATTTTGCTTCTTGCAGTGCAACTTCTTGTGACCCATTCCTGCCAGCCTCAAAGTTAAGGCTCACTCATGTACACCCACCAAGTCCTGTTCCACTGAAACAACACCCCATCACTTTCTGAGCGCTCACACACAAGACCAACACTGTGTATGTAGCTTCTGGCTTATATTCTCCCCTTACTCATGTTTTTCTTTCTCTCTCTCTCTTTTTCGTCCTCTTGTGCTAAGGGATCATAATCAGAATGAAATCCTGACATACTTCCAAACCCAGAATAGCTAGTGGCTTTACATTTTCTAGATAAATCATCCCAAACTTCTTTGGAAAACATGAATGCATTTCCCTGTGGTTCATGACACCTGAAGTATCCTGTCATTATTATTAAGTGAAGAAGAGCCTGTCAGAGACTGAAATATTATATTTTATGACTTAAACATTTTCTTAAAGGACTTTTAAAAACGGTATTCCAAAAGCTGCAGAGAAGACTCCCGCACCCTGAATGGGGCCCTGACTGAGGCCTGACACTGCTCGATGATGAAGATAAGATAAAGTGACAACTCAGGGCTGGGGACATTCACTGAGAACAGGCTTAACACCTCCAAGATGAGGACCACAGCCCCAGGGCTATCAGC
>NW_008237619.1:9473706-9490885 GCF_000691975.1 Corvus brachyrhynchos | reverse complement strand
CGGCGACGGGGGACCCTCACCACCAGCAGAGCAGATGGAGGGGAGCAACGAGATGTCGTTGGGACCCTCAGATGGGTGATATGCTCCCACCTAAACCCCGTCACCTCTCCCTGTTCCCCCACCCCCCATGCACACTTCTTTTTTCTATTTCTTTGTCTCTTTTCTCTCCCCTTCTCTTTGCCTCTCTACTATTAAATAAAATACATCATTTTTTTTGGCAACAATATCTAACCTCGTTTGGTTTTAATCTCATTTCTGGGGATATTTTGAACCTTCTAAGTTCTTTCCGGTTTATGCACAGAGACTTAGCTTGCTTTGCTTTCCTGGGTTTAAACCGGATCATAATAGAGCCTTCAAAGGCTCTGGTGTTGTCCCTAGGTGCTTCAGGGCATAGTGTTAGGGGCAGGGGTTGGTCAGCACAGTGTTTTACTCACTGTTAATGCCAGACATTCAGGTCTCTAATTTCCAGTACAGCAGAACCTACTTGAAGAAATTCATCGTCTTACCCAGGAGTGCAAGAAATGGGCTCTTAACAGAATATGAAACCCATTTTCTCTAGTCCTTCATTTGGATTGTGCTTTATGACATGAGAAGATGCAGTAAGTGAATAAAGCACTATATTCTTGCTGACTGATGGACAGATGATCCCAGCAGTCTGTATCTCTATCTCCACCTTCCCACTGCAGTATATTTACTGGGCTGTCAGTCTTAAAGCCAAAACGATTTGGGAACCTGAACTTTTCCTGAGATTCTTCCCCCTGCTCATTCCAGAAGAAGTACTGGAAGTTAACATAGGACTGAGGGCAAATAGAGGGGAAGATACCAGCTTTGGCACCTGTAAAGTTTAGATAAGAGAAAAAGAGATGAGTGAGGAGCTTGGACTCAGCTGAACTGCAAATGCAGCACTGAAGCCAATGCAGAATGGCTGCAAGAGAGCCTGTACTAACTTCACAGCAATACCAGACAGCAGGAGTGGGAAAGTGCTTACTAAATTCCTTCTCCTGACATCCATGAAGGCAGAGAAATGGGAAGTGAGGCAAGCAGGGACTAAGGTCACTTGCCAGGACCAGAGAGAACAAAGAACAAGACCATACTAAAACTGTTCCCTTAGTCCCCTGCCCCTAAGCAGAACAACAAGGTTTGCTTCGTTCAGGAGAGAAATAATCATGTAAGAGACAGAAAACCTATGAGTTGCTCAGTTTCTGGAGCTATGACAGGCAATTCTGGGAACAGCTGCATTTTTTCCCCTTCTCTCAAAACAGAAGTTAAAACAAAGGCACTTTTTTTCTCTCTCTTTTTTTTTTTTTTTTTTTTTTTTTTTTAACAAGGGGGATAATCTGCTGCAAGAGAGAGGAAGATCATCTGTTCAGAGCACCTACAAAAGAAAGTCTAAGGAGACTTAAAAAGAAAGTCTAAGGAGGTCAGTGAAGTCCCTTCTGATTTGGAGATAATCCTCCTCTCATGGTCACTTTCACAGCCGGTGTTGCCTCATCTGGTTTGAAGGCAGCCAGAGCAATTCACACGGGTTGGGAATGTCACCGACTGTGTTAATGGCTTTCCCTGGAGATGCTGTTTGGTATGTGGTCCCCTAGCCCAGCTGCTCTGCTCTGCCGAGCATGGGATCCCAACAGCACAGAAATTCCCTCTGTGCTGGCAAATGAGCTGAGTCTCCTGCTCTGCCCAAGCATCCCGGCTAATTCTGCAGATCGATCTGGATTCGCATGCACTCTATGCACCTCTCAGCCATCAGCTGAAATGGGCTGCTTACACCTTCTAGCCTCTCATCTGTCTGGTCTGCCTGCCTGTGCTCCTGCTCCCCACCCAGCTCTCTCCCCTGCATCCAACATTTCTTGCTGCCCAGACAGTGCAGCAGCACAGACAGGCTCACATCCTTTGCCTCCAGCCCAGGCTTCTCTCAGTTGCTTTCACCCTTGAGCTGTACTGTACTGAACTGAGATCCCCCTGATGGGAAGAAATAAGCCTGTCAGACCCTCTTGCTAGGCAGGCAATGAAAGCTTTTTCCCTCCCTCCCCAACACACAAAAATGGCCAATTTTCCAACAGCATCATACATAGGTTCAAACAGTCAGTACTTCCCCAACAGAAACGCAAGAAAGGAGGATGAAACACAAGAGGAAAGAAAAGAAATTAGGTCTACAAAAGGCTTCTTTTAAAAGCAAAGTCCCCAGTCTAGTATCTCAAAGGCCATTAATATCAGGCTAAAGTGAGTAGCAGCAGGGAAAATGGTACAAAAACCCCACTCCCTTTCTAGAAATAATAGATATTATTAGGCCAAAGTTCAGTGAAGGAAGCTTGGGGGTAAGCGGTAAGGGAGTGAGAGAGCAACAGAGTGTCCATGTGAACAAACACCAGGTAATTTGCCAGACCTTAAGACTTTTCTGCCTGCTCAACCTTCACGATGCAGACACACTGACTGGGATGTAATGATTCAACATGAGCATTGTTTGAAGCACAGGGAGCAGGGCCTGATCCTGCCCCTGGTGCGACTCTGTGAAAGTGCACAGGAATCGATGGGATGCCCTGACTTCAGTGCAGCTGTGTGATCAGGAACTTAGGAGCTCAGGGCACATGTGAAGGTTATTACAGCTAGATCTGTTTTCCTATGGGAGAGAGCATATGGGAGTAAGATTTTCATTTCCCCCCTTTTTTGTTTCACCCAGAAAATCCCTGAAATAGATGGAGATTTTTTTTTTAATGAAAAGAGTATGAATAGGCTTGCCATAAATCTGTATGATGATCTTCCAACAATCTCTGCATCCTGGGTGGCTCAGCCTGGGGAGCACCTTCTAAGTAGCAGCAATAGCATAAACTACTGGTGAAACAGCATTTGGAGCACCATCCAGCAAAGGTAAAACTAGGGCACCACACAAAATAATTGTTCCAGTTTCAAATGATCTTGTTTCAGACTTGTGGCTCAGCTATCGAGTAGCAGCCAGGAGTGACTTCTGTAGTTGCTGAAGATGATGGGGGCACATGGGAATTGCACTGGCAGTAGCACAGATCCATCTGTGCCTTGGCCAAAAGACAGACGGCTGGTTTCATACGTTTCTCTCCTACAGCTGAGAACAACTGGCTGCCAGGCCAGTTCCAGGTTCAAGTCCCAGGATGGGAAATCAGCAGACAATCAGCTGACATCCGTAGATTTGATGGTTTCATGAATGTCTTCCCATATTTGCATTGCCTACAATCAGGCTGAGTTGCAATCAACAGATTGACAATGTATCTATCTAACAAACTGGAAATCCACTGGAAAGGCCACAGCAGGACAAGTATGGAGGAGCGAGGACAAGAAGGATGTGAACAAACTGAAGGGTCCAGAAAAGAGCGGAAGGATGATCAGATATTTAGGATACATGAGCTACAAGGAAAGGCAAAACCAGTGGGACCTTCACAGCTTGAAAACGACTGAAGTAGGACACAATAAAATTGATGAAATCATGGACAAGATTCTTACAAAATAAAGAAAGCAACAGATGATTACATCTGATTCACAACAGGCAGGACAAGAAGGTATGGTCTGAAACTGCAATGGGGAAGATTCAGTTAAACCTTGGATGAACATAAAGTATAATGAAGCACAAGCATAAATTGTCCTGTATATTGCATTGAGGGTGTGAAGTCATTCCAAGCAAACTTAGAGAAACAGTTATCAGGAATGACTTGGGAAGTGCTGACCCTGCCATTAGGCAGGGATATGGGCTAGATAACTTGTGAGGTCCTTTGCAGGCCTTATTGCCATTCAGCCACTGTAAGATGAGCACTGTGCTGCCATGATATATTGACAACAACAGAGTCCAGCCAGTAGCTGCCAGTAGCCAACATTTCTCTGATGGTGAAGGCAAAACAGGGAGAAGGAAAGAAAGAGAACAGCATACAGGGAGCTCTTACCATTAAAATTGTCAGGATACATCAATGCACTCGATCAGTTTAACTCACTTGGGAAGGATTTCCTCGCATTCACATGAAGCCACTGTGACCCTAAACTGGCATTTTCCTCCCCTGTGGCTCCCGAGCCCTGGCCTAGCCAGGTGGGTGCCATGATGGAGTGCTATGGGATTGCCTGCAGCAGCAGCTGCACTGAGTCACAGGACATCACCCCAGCTGGCCAGACACTCTGCAAATATGTGGAAACCTTCCTTCCCATATGGCATTTTGCAGGCAGGGAAGAGGAGGAATGACACCATTTTTAGTAGCTGGGGTTGTGCATCACACCTCCAGCTAAAAGGGGAACAGAATCTTACCAAGGAAAAGGGCCAGGATGTGCCCTCCCTGCTTTGCCTAGGAACTTAGCGTCAGTTTGTCAGCTGCCACAGGTCAAAGTCTTCTCTTAGGTCCCAACTAAGCAGACACACACATTTTCCCCCATGTTATGACATGAACTTGATGACCTTTTTTTAAGAGACAGCTCAAGGCTTCTTGCTCTTCAACCTGGCATTAAAAAGTGAAGCTGCTGTCTCTGAGGTGAAAAACGGCATTTTCTGATCACCTACAAATAAAAGTCACTGGAATCCAAGTCCTTTCTTGTAAAAGCAAAGAGTTTTTAATTGCAACGTGATGGCCGAGTTGCCAGGTAAGGGTGTAGTTACCTTCTGACTCTCTTAAATTTACCTCAGCAGTTTAGGTTGGGGCCCAGCATACATCACTGAAGACAAATGGCTGCTGTGTCAAGCTGAGGAAATGGGCAAAGCAAGCCCTACGCAAACAGCTTCTTTAGTGCCCTGCCACAGAGTCTGCCAGATGCCAGGGCCTAGATTGGAAATTATGAGTCAGATCCCCAAATGGAGCAAAATGACTGTGCTCCAAGTCAGCACTGATTTATACCAGCCAAAATCTGGCCTGCTGATCTCAGACTGGATCAAATTATTGGAGTTTCTGGCCTCTCTAACACACACCCTGATCTGTATATGTGAATGAGAAATGGCATGGTCACAAATATGTCAGTTCATGGATACACACAGATTGCAGGGACATCTGGCTGATGGAAACTTTAGGAGATGTAGAACTTATGGCAATGGGAAGAAATCCATTATTTGATTAAAAGATTAGATAATGTATGAGGAAAAGTACTTGCAATGAGCCTGTTGAACAGAGGCCTCCATGGGGTGGGTGAAACAGCATTTTCACCATTAGCCAGTTTCTGTTAATCAATTTTGATATAATTCTTCCTGAATGTGCCTAATTCTTGCCACCGCAGCTTGGGCCATACAAAACACAAACAGGTGCCATGAAAGCTTCTCTAAAGTCTCTACTAATATTGCTCCCTCCTGCCTTGCAGCCCCTGGATCCCTACACCTGCCCCTCAGTTACTCCATCACTACCTAACCACCCATGACAATAACGAGTTAGATACTCTACTTGCAGCTAGCCCACCTGTACCAAACCAAGGACCCATTTTGGGAGCCACAGAGACTCCAGTGGCCTAAATTTTGCCAAGGGATTTTTCACTTTACATAGTTATCAACTTTTCAGCTGACCTGACTGTCAGTTGGTGTGTACAAGAGAGCCGCTGCTGAAAGAGAAGAAGTTAAGAATCATTTACACCATTAGGTTTTCATCAGATCTCATTCTGCTGCTAGAGAGCCCTAGAAGCATCTGTTAATAAAGGGTGGGGTGAATAAACCCCCTCTCCCTCGTGTGAAGATATCTTTTTCTATCCAGCTGCACCCAGAATGAAAGAGCTATCAAAGAAAGCTCCCCCATTAACTATCAATTCAGAGCAACTTCAATCAGCCAGTTCTGCTGGAGCCTGTGGGAATATCTCCCCAGCAGCCTCCTACATGCTGCACTTGAGTGCTCAAAAAGAGCCACATTAAACCTGCCTGACATCAATCCAGGGGCCTCCTTCTCTGTAACTTAATGAGGTGAGCCAGTTGGCATCAGTGACAGGGAGCTGAGGAGTTAAAATGAAAGCATGAATACAAGCCACCGTGCTTGGGAAGGTGTGCACACACAGGGGAAGTCATCGGCCCTTCTTTAAAGGGCTCTCTACAGGATTGAGGGCTGTTTCTGAGCTGCAGCAGACCCAAGGGAGGCTCAGAAGGATGGCGACAGCTCCCCATACCACATAAGCCATCCCAGTTGACATGGCCTGGCATCTCTACCCATGTCTGGGCAGTCAGGGTGGGGAGAGGTGATGTTCTCTCAGCCACGTGGTGTGACCTGCTCTCAAGCCCAGCCATTTCACCATGGACAAGTGGCATGCCTGGTGATCAATCCTGGCCTGCAGAGGCCACCCCCGTTATCTGCTGCTCTGACAAGGGGGCAGGTGGCTGTTTCCTCAAACTCCCTAGCTACTTCTCCAGCTGGCACAAGCCCTCCCTGTTTGTCACAGCTGGAGGATAGCTGAGCCATACAAAACCAAACAGGAAAACCATGTCTTTCCCAGACATTTTTAAAGATCAGAAAAATGCACAACTTGAGACTCAAGGCTTCTCTCAGGCCTTGTCTCCAACCAGACTGAGAGGGACAAAACTAAAGCAACTGTAAAACACACCCAATACTCAACTATCATTTGTTCTAGGTCCAGTTTATGGATTGGACCTGGCCATCATCTGTCCTGGTGACTCCTAAGGCACCTTTCTTGATCAGGTGCTCCTGCCAATAGCTGGCTCCTCATGAGTAACTTCATTGCTGAGATAGTTTTTTCTTCTTTTCCTTGCCATTTGCTAAGACAATAGTATTTCTTCTTCCTGAAGAGGAGTTACTATTGCTCTAGGGAGCTTTCCCAAGACAAAAGTACCTCCACTTTTGAATGCTACTTGAAAATTTCTCTTCCCATGTGCCAGAGGCTACACTATCAAGTGTGAGGAGTGTTCTGATGTGAAGATGGTAGTTACAGATTAAACACTGACCAACAGGTTGCCCAGACCTTCTTTGTGGAGCAGATCTATTGCTTCAAAAACCCAGAAAAAAGTCATAAATCATTAGCAAGGTACAAACCAAAATTTAATGCAGTATATCTTTATTGCTTGGATGTAAGATTTTCACTTTCAAGATAAGTTGTTCAAGGTAAGAAGCTGTGCATGGCTGTATGGACAGCTCTACAAGCATAGCAGCATATTTCCCTAGTGCCTTTGTGATCTGAGTGCTCGAGAGGAGTCAGCAGTTCTGCATGACCAGCAGGAGAGTGTCTGCTTTGAGGGCTGGTAGTCAGATGCTTCAAACTGATGGTGAGATATGTTGTATAGTGGGTATGCCCCTCCTGTCACAAACATTTCATCATCTCTGTGCTTGGTTGGAAGCAGCAGCCCTTTTTCAATCTCCTTCTTTCCTCCAGATAGGAAAACATCTTGGTGAGGCTGCCAGAGACTGCCTCAGTGGGGAAGGCTGTGCAGAACTGTACCATGTCAAGTGTTACTGGCAAAGCAGCACATTGTGTCTCATATCTCTTGGTGTTCTGGGCTTTTCTGGGCACAGAACGGTGCAAAAGGGAGGGAGCAATGCTGACTCTGCTCTCTGTCCAGCAAACACGACTGGAGCCACCCTCTCTTGCTGGGCCCTCGATGGTGTTCAAAGAATTCTTTGATCAATACAATCAAGGATACCAACATATCAAGGAGCACCAGCATGGAACCTTGACCTTCATCCATGCCTAGAAACAGGTCACCCATCAAGATCACACCTTGGCCATGCCAGTGTCCTAAGGCTGATCATGCAGGGGTACAGACTATGGAAGAGGATAAGCACTGCTGTACTGAGCTCACTGCTCACCATCCTCTAGGCACTCACTCTGGAAGGTCACAGTGGAAGTAGGGAGATATTTAATAAAGGAGCAGGTTGACAGCTGATGAAATCCAAGGCCTTCAGCTCCAGGCACTGACAAGGTGCTCTCTCTACTCTTTCATCTCACACCTTCTTCAGGTGGTGCAGGAACACAATTTCGCTCTGCCCTCCCTAACCAAGAGGGGGAAAGTGCAGCAGGACTGCTTCATGCACTGGCTGGAGGATGCAGCTGAATATGGGTTCCTTGCCCACCCAGAAAGGAAGGACACTCCCTAACAAGCATGTAGGCCCATTCAAGAAGGGACTATTTGTAGCCATATTCCCAAGCAGGCCAGTATGGCTAGCACATAAACAGTTTGGTGTCCCAGAGGTGACTTACTATGGATACAGCAATATGAGAGAGCTTAGGGTATTTGTGCAGAACCTGCTCTGTTCTTCAGCTGGCTCCTGCCTTAGCAAAATGCCATCAAACTCTTGTGTCAGACCTTCCCTTGACTTCACATTCCACATCCCTTCTCGCACTGCCTGTTCAAGGACTGCAAGGGGTCTATCAACCATATTCACACTGCTGTGCTTGCCCTGCTCCCACTGTATCCCTGCAGGGGACAGACTGAAAGGCGACAAAAAAATTGAACCAGGAACAATTTGCAGGGAGGCTAACTGCACAAGTGCAAACGTTTGTTTGTAAATGGTACGTTCTACAAAAGACATTTCCTCTCATCCCTGGTGGCAGTTTCACCTTGATGTTTGCTCAAAGGATTTTATCACTGAAAATGCATCAGATGAATAAGAAGAAATGGTCAAAAAGTAATTTCACCACTCCCAAAATCCACAAAGTAAAAATAAATTTAACAGTTTTCCCCTTTGTCTAAGCATCCTTCACTGTCTATGGGATCTTTAAGGTCTTATACTGATGAAAATGATTATACCACTGCTACTACCAACAATGCCTCGCTGGTACAATTCCCTTGGCATGGATGTGGATGCCTGTCAGGGGAATATCTCCATGCTCACACATTCATTTACATGCAACAGTTGGTTTTGATCGCAGTTCAAGTGCCCATTTGTGCACAGGCCATTCAGCATGCATAACTTTCTGTTCAGGATGTATGATACATCCCTTTCAAATGTGCAATAACAGACAGCTTACGGTACTGCCAGGCTGGATAGAAATAGTCATTGATTTCTGTACCAGTATCACTTAGCTTGCATCGAAGTGAATCTATTACGGGTATTTCCTTCACTGTCTATGGGATCTTTAAGGTCTTATACTGATGAAAATGATTATACCACTGCTACTACCAACAATGCCTCGCTGGTACAATTCCCTTGGCATGGATGTGGATGCCTGTCAGGGGAATATCTCCATGCTCACACATTCATTTACATGCAACAGTTGGTTTTGATCGCAGTTCAAGTGCCCATTTGTGCACAGGCCATTCAGCATGCATAACTTTCTGTTCAGGATGTATGATACATCCCTTTCAAATGTGCAATATAACAGACAGCTTACGGTACTGCCAGGCTGGATAGAAATAGTCATTGATTTCTGTACCAGTATCACTTAGCTTGCATCGAAGTGAATCTATTACGGGTATTAGGCCTGGTCTACAACTAATTTGGGTATCCATTTAGAAAGAGTCTGATTAAGATGAGGAGGCTGTGGTCAGTGCTCACTGCAGGCCTAACATCTGACGACACCATCCCTTCCCCATGTTTACTCTTACCTGTGTATGGCTAGAGATCATTGCTCCTGTTGATCATGCCAGCACCTCTTGCTCCACCTCAGGCAAAAAGCCAGCAGCAACCTCAACAAGCTCAGCTGATGTTACACTAAAGCAGATGAAAGAAGTAGGATGCTATCCCTTCCTCTGCCTATACAGAACTGCAACTTTCAGTGAGGAGAAAACTAAGGAAGAACACAGGTGAAAGAGGGGGAAATACTCCTGCATCTGATGTTTATAAAGTTCATGTCTGGAACATACACATGTTTAGACTGGGATAGCCTTCCTGGTCCTGTTCGGCTGTGCTGCTCTAGTACAATGTGCATTAGGTGGTGATGCACTGCTTGAACTACAGCTATGCAGTTACACTTGATGTGTTCATAAGGCCTCAGCTAATGAGGGCATTAATGACAGCTGTAAACTCGGTCCATACTGCTTTCTCTCTCCATAGCAACTTTAATTCCAGGATCTCAAAGCACAAGAGAAACGCCACAAATAAACCTTCCCAACATGCACCGAAGCACGTGAGGTATTAGAGCTGGTTTAATTTTCACAGCAAAGATCTTACATGAATAATGAATCCTTTTATTATGCTCATGAATTATCTGTGAGCAGGCTGTGAGCTTTATGAACATGTCTGCTGCTCCAAAGTTTTTAATAAGCAGCCAACGTTAACAAATGTCATTGTACTAGATTAGACTGAAACTCTTTGCCCCTGAAGTTAGAGGCCTGTGGCTGCTGCCCTGTCACAGGACAGCATTTAGCCTCCCTGGTGGAAAAATGGGAATCTCATTAGCAAGGATGACTATGAATGGGCCATATTTGTGTCACACTTGCGCCCTGGCTTCCAATCTCATTTGGACAGGTGAAAAAAGAGCAATCACCAGCCTTAAGGTGAGAAAAACCTTATATGCTGTAAGTGCTGAGAACAGGGAATGAAAAAGGTCGTGAAGAAAAGCAGTTACGTGTTTGAGATTCTCTCAACTGTCTTTGGACACCTGTCCAACCCTAATCTTTAATAAGCGTTTTTATCTGTGTTTTACAGATGGAGTATGTGGCACACAGGGCACAGGAGTAACCTCCCAGGGTTACCTGTTCAGACAAACAATTTAACTCCCTATCTCCTCTGTATCATGTCTCCCCCCCCCGCAAAAGGTGAAGGGCCTCAGCTTGCAAAATGGAGCTAGAAATCTCAGTTGAATGAGCACTCTAAGGGGATTTCTTGCTTGAGATGGTGAAGAAATAACTTAAGGTTGTCTGTTTCCTTCTAGTCAGGCACTTCCTTCCCCTGTTGAATGTGAAATCAAGAAGCATCTAGGCAAGTAAAAAGGAGTGATCATTTTAAAAGAAACTATCCCCCAAGCTTTCAAATCTCCTAGAAGATTTGTGATTGAAATCACCATCTGTGTCCAAGTTCTGAGTCAGTCAGTATGTCCACGTCTACTCACTGTGTTGAAGGTAGGGATTAAATACATTAGCCTACTGAAACCCATGAAGAATAAAAACAACCCTATGATTTTCAACTGAAATGCAATACTGAGTTCAGGAATAACAAGACAGCTCCCCTGACAGCTGGATTTTACCTTGGACAAACAATAGGTGTATGGCTGCAGATGTGCTCACTGAAAAGGAGGAATAGGGCCAGCAGAACAGAGCTAATTGGAACCATTTGGTAGAATGGGCTGGAAACATTCTCTTCAAATCTAGGTCCTTATCTTTCTCTACTTCCTCATGCCATGCCTTTTTTCGGTACATCTATTGTTAAACCAATCCACCTCCTCCTGCTCCGCTGCAATTAGAGCCGAACATTTCCTTTGAATTAGCACATCAACACTCCCCTGGTCCCAACTAAAACCAGTTTTGCCTCAGGGCACTGAATAATCTTCACTGGCAGCAGCACGCTCTGCCGTAGGCATTACCTTGCTGTTTCATCCTCATCACATAGCTCCATTTAGTTTTCCCAGGGCAGTAGGTAGGCTCGACAGAAACCAGAGCTGCTCCTTACCAGGGAAACCCGCCTTTCCAGATCTTTGTGGGCAGGCTCCCTATGCAAAGTCAGCCTTATATGGAGACTGAAAGTGAGAGACTGTGTCACTTACCTTCGTTCCTTGGTCCCCAGTGTCCAGTTTTTAATCTTGGCTCACGCTGAGAACATAAATCATGCCAAAGGCTCATTCATGTAAACAATCCGCACTGCGCTTTTCTTAAAATTCCACTTTCTTGGGGTCTCCATACAGAGCTGTGGGGCTGTGCTGAACCTGGGCACTCCTCCATCACACCAGACTGCTGGTGGGAATCCATATGGATGTAAAACTCACAGGGTAAAATTTCCACCATAAGAGATCCTGCTGCTGGCATGCACTAATGCAGCTTCAGACTGTACCTTGCCTGCAGTTTTTTAGTTTTTAACTCAGAGCAGCTCAAATCATGTTGAGTTTTTTGAAAAAGTAACCAATCCACCAAATCCAATGGAAGTGAAAACAGTCATTCAAACAACTCCTTCAACACTACAAACCCAAGGACAGAAGCAAGTCCTAAAAACCTGATTATGTGAAGTACAACTTATATTCACATGCTAGAATTCTGGGCATTTCTACAACTGCCCAGGTGCTTTTGCCTGTAAATAATCTGACAGTATGTTTTAATATGGACCAGACTTAGATAGGGAAACCAAAAGATAGCTCTGCCTAATACTTAACATGGCAGTTTAAAGGAAGTGTCCTTTATCATAGTATTTCATCCAAATGCATACCCTCAGTCTTGCCACCTCATGTGCCCTTGGATAACATTTGAAATTGCTATTTCCCAAATCAAACTCTGATTGAACTTCCAGGTCTCAAAGCTTTCATCCTCACTAAACGATCACATTCTCAAATGAAGCAACAGCATGAGTAATTTCCCTTGAACACTGAGACTAAGCACATGGAAAATGAATCTCTTCTGTTCCTTAGTAAATTAATCACAAGATCTTTTATTTTCCAGTCTCACCATTTACTCTGCAAGGGATAACTCAAACCCCTTGCATTCAGCAGCTAGGCAAGTCTATTAGGAACCCAGTTTGACTCAGTACATAGTTATGCCAATGTCAAGATATTGTTATTCTGGTATCAGGACTCCTGGTAAGTAAGTCCTGTAACTAATTCAAAAATGAAAGGATACCTGCTCCTCTGCTTCCTACACCCTGCTGTCTCTAAGCAATTACTTATATGCCAGCATCATTGTAAAGCCGTGCTTTAGTAACATGTGAAAAGCAATTGAAGTTATGCAGCAACTTAAACACAGAAACACTTATTAATACCTACACTTACAGTGAAGGGACTCAGGCCTGCTTTGTTCAAGTGACGAGATCATTTGCAGAGCCTTCTAGTCAATGTAAACCTGACTGACAGGTCACTTAGGCTTTCAATTCATCCCAGCAGACTACTGATGAATATAAACTGTTCCTCTGACACGCAAAAAGGCAATAATACTTTACTCCTGTCTCTGTAAGGCTGGATGATATGGAGATAAGGCCTTCTCCCTGAACTCCTGCCAGCTTAAGGGAGACTTTCACGTGGGATATGCTGGACTTTGGGCAAGATCTGTGAGAAACATTTTATGTGGTTCTAGTTACCCCTCATGAATGAACTGCAACAGCAAACTCACCCTTTGAAACAACTCAGAGGTAAACTCTTTCTTGAACACATGAGTAAATATTTTCAGTGTTTTATCGACCCATCTCATATGCTTGAGTAGTTCTTTTCCTGTTGTGGGGGAACACACTCAATACCAAACTTTGTTTCACAATAAAAAGGTGCTTTAATGAAGTTTTGCATAAAAGGAAAGGAGGCAAAAAAAAAAAAAAAGAATAAAAACTATATTCTGTCCAGCTACCAGGACAGCTGTTGTGGATTGAGGCTGTGCTGGGCATCCATGTTCAGAAAAGCAGTGAGCAAACCAGAAATCCTCTCCTCCAGGACTGTCATGCCTGGCTCTCTCCACAGTCAATGGAAAATGCTGCTGCTGCCATAGCACACAGAAAGCCAGAGTGTGCTGCACATACAGTGATTTAACAACACCCAGCTAGAGGAACGGAGCAAGGGAGCTCATTTTTTAAAAGACTTGTATTCCCTAACAGGTAGGAGTCTCCTCAAGGTGTGAAACACTGTTCAACCTTCCCAAGTTAGTACGATGCTTTCCAAAGTGCTTTATTTTAATATTGACAGTGTCCTGTACTGAAAAACTTTATATGCACTGGGGAAGAGTGACTTAGAAGTTGTAGGAACACCGTTGTGCTCAGCGTATTTGTCCCTTTCCCCGATAGTAAGTGGTCAGTTAACACCCCATCACAATAAGCACAGTTGGGGTTATCTGATGATGGATATGCTGTAGTCAGGGCTCTTGGAGCAATGGGTTAAAGATTCAGAAGGATCTCTCAGAAGTGTAAACTTGTAATGGCTGCAGTACAGCGCAGTGATGTAAAATCAATGCAGATGCAAGCTTTAATACAAAGGTAATGGGGAGGCAAAGACATAAATAAGGAAAACTACAAGTGAAGAAAGGGCTGGTAATAGAGGAAAGCGCAAAGCGAACACGAGCTGCTGTCATTTAGGATAAATAATTCCTAGGTAGCTCTTGTACAGGGCTTTGCAGACATGCAGCCCAAAGTGTGCTAAAGATGAACTAATATCTTTTTATGGTTGAGGAAACTGAGGCACAAAGAAGGGCTGCTGTTCGTATGGGGTCATGTATTCCACGCCAGATGCAAACGCAGATGTCAGGATTCTCAGCTTCCTATTCCAAGCTCCACCATGCTATGCTCAAATGATTTGTTCTGCCATTTCTGCAGTCTTTCTCCCAGTATACTTTGTTGGCTAACAATAAACCCAGCTTGCTGCTGAGGTATGGCTTTCCCTAGTCAGGAGGGCTGTGTATTGATGTACTCTTTTCCCACACTCCACTTTCTCTTTATTTTCAACATTTGCACAGGTACAATAAGGTTTGCTACCTAGCTCAATACCAGGCACCTTTGCATAGAGCACTTGTCACAGCTGAATGCACACTGGAAGGGCTTAGATATGTATTCTAAAGAAGGAACATGTAGAAGTAAAGCATAATGTCTATTTCTGTCCTTTAAAATCTTTAAAGCCATTTTGTTCCCAGAATTACTGCAGCCTCTCAGGCCACACAGAGTGCTCCATCGCCCTTGTTGTCCTCTACAGCCAGACAAAATTCTCGAGCTGAAGGGTATTCCTGAAAAACCTGATTTTCCACAGCTGATGTACTATGTGTATGATATTTTTTACCACAAGGAGAACTATTTCAGTAGAAAACTTTGTTACAAGTTCAAAAGTATTTTTAAAAATACTCATTAAAAAAAAAATGGAAACATATCAGTTTTGTATTTCTCTCTTGCCCCTTGCCCATTTCCCCATTCTATTTGATGATGAATACATACATACATACCTATTTTTTCACCTTTGCTTTTTCCTTCAACTCAATTTTTTTTTGTTCTAGCTTTCTATCCTTCCTAACTTCTGAAGTTACTGTATAATTAACAGTTTTTAGGTCATTCATAAATGGAGATGTTCCCAAAAGTTATAGAGTGGAAAGTGTAAATATATACCAATACAGAACACACATGCATTACCATTTTACCACATTAATTGATGAGGGAAATAAAAAGATGTATAGGAAAATATATTCTTCAAAGTTCCTTTTTAAGGTATTATAAAACCAAAGAATCTATTTCATTTTTAAGAAAACAAAAACAAACACAAACAAACAAACAAAAAAAAACCAGAGACAAAACCAAGAAACCACCACAACAAAATACCTCTGCAGTGTCTCTTAGCCTAAAATAAACTTAAGCACCACTTACCTGTCATCAAGCATTGCTTTCTGTTTTCTTGCTGACAATCTGCTACAAGTCCCTTTTGAGTCCCTTTTGGGATTTTGCCTCTCTCTCAAAGCTAGGTAAATGCAACTCTCCTGCTTCTCTTGGTACCTAATCCATTCTTTCTGGACTGAAGATTTTACGCTTTTCTCTCAATACCTGTCAAAGGCATTTCCTTCCACAAAACCACCATTCTCTCTTTTCCAATTAATCACTTTCATTCATTACCTAACCACTCAACAAATAAACGCTGATTGCTTTCCTGGGGAGGCAGTGGTAGAAGTCCAAGTAATTAGAAAAAAGTAATCTATTGAATGTAAAGTTTCATACCAAATACTAAAACCCATATTTGCTCAGACTCTCTAAGGTTCAGAGGCCAAGCCTAAATAAAAACCAGTTTTCCAGGGATAATACTGAGAATTCTCAGAGTTTATCGTCTACCCACAGCTTTAGAAAGTTACTGTTGGTACCTGAAGGGAAGGTGACTGTTTACAAGAAATGCTCTGCTTCAAAGACCCAAAGGGTCTTTCTAATGCTGCCCTATCTTTCCAACAGCTTCTGGTAGCATGGTTAGCTTTTGATTGATCACTCACTTATCTAATTCTCACATGGTAACTGTGCTAACACTGAGAATCCCTTCAAATAATCAATTTCTTCCATGGTTCTTGGGACAGACACCTACAGGATGCTCTTGAACAGTCTGAAGCCTTGTGGGCAAGGACTCGCAGGTCTGTTCAAAATGGTCTTGCTGGGATATCTGTACCCACACGGCAGGGGAAAAAGCCCTCATGAGGGAATACTGGCAGGCTTGCTCTATCCAAGTTGTTAAGCATTCTCCATCACTACTCAGTCATAGAAAACTATTTGTAGGACAGAGATTGTAAATCTCGGTTCCACAAATATTACTCTAAATCAGGGAATGCGTCTCAGCTATTTCCACCCTTTTTATGTGAATGGTATAGGAAGATTATCTGTGGTCCACAAATAATATATCATATTTCTTACCACTCAGACATCTCCCTCAAAGTCAGAAGAAGGTCTGGGAGACATGGAATATACACATTCAACACCTGCTCTCTGGGTTGTTGGTATGGTAACATGCATCTCTCCTTGAACATCCTTTTCTACTTCTGACTTTCAAGATAATTTGTCTAACTTGTGACAAGTCTATCCTAAATCCCAAATTTTAATAAGCTTGGAATCTTCAAAATACATTAATTCCCAAATTTTCTAATCCCCCTAAAAATTCCAAATTAGCTAACAGATTTGTATTAAGTCTATCCACTAAATTGCCTTATCGCACAGTGAGAAAAAATTACAGCATGAAACCTGAGATTTGAACCTGTTTAAGGCAACACGGCTTATGTATTAAATGTGCCCACATACAACTGGGCCTATCCAGATACATTTGCTCCAGTGTCTTAATTGTTTCTCCCATCAGGCTTAAACTGCCTGCACAAACTCCAGCTCTGCTCCCTCCCACGAGGTCCACAGCACTTCCCAAACGCAGGGAATTACTGTAAGGACTCATGCTGGCTACAGGAAGATCATTCACATGCTTTAAGTAGAGCTGCCCCTTTGGAGCAGCTCAAGTTCCAAAGGATAGCCATGAGCTTCACCTCATTTCCTTGCAGTTGTTCATGTTGCTACCAAGGCAGCTGGATGTAGCTATGAAGAATACACAGAAAGGTGGGATTTCTACAAGATCACAGCTTCCAGCTTCTCCTTGCTCCACACCAGCTGTGCTAGGTAGAAGGAGCATGTGCTGTCCAAGGGGCTTGGCCAGCTCTAGATGGATGCAAGGGAACAGACCTTGCTTCCAGAAGCCCTAACAGGGA
>NW_008237619.1:9442597-9473684 GCF_000691975.1 Corvus brachyrhynchos | reverse complement strand
GGAAAGAGACCGGTTGGACGGACTTTCCAAATTTGGATAGAGATGGATTTGGAATCAGAAATAATGACTCCCTGTCTCATGGTTTAACAGCCAGACAGCACACTATTGTAAACCATTCTGAGATCCCTGGATGACAAATAAATAGGTAGGCACAAAATATCAGCAGTAAACCATGACAATAGCAATTTCCACCCAGTGACATCACAGAAATCCAGTTAAGTTGTTTGCTCTGCCTTTTATTGGTGTCCAACCCAAGAATTCAGAAGGAAAGCTGCACAGATTTTCGGAAGTCAGTGCACTACATGGTTTCAAAGAAATGTTCCCTTTTACAGGTTACTGTGAGACAGGGAGATCCCTCAGACCTTTCTGTATATGAGAGGATGCCCCTTGGTCTCCACTGTCCCACAACAAAAGCAAACAGCCTTGGCTTATAGAGGGCAAGCAGCTGGGCAGCTGGGACAGATAAAGCCAAGAATGACAACCTAGAGCCATCTTTGACTTTCCAGCATTACTTTCCAGTTGTTCTGTTTCTTTAAGTGAGTTGGAGCAGGTATCAACTGTGTCAGGTTGCACACAAATGAACATTTCTTCCAACGATCTAAAATATCGAATTTCTCTCCAACTTATACAAAGCCTTCCTGCCTGTCCCCTTCTCGATGGAGCTCTTGATTTTTTGTGTTT
This sequence comes from Corvus brachyrhynchos, assembly GCF_000691975.1. Lineage (NCBI taxonomy): Eukaryota > Metazoa > Chordata > Aves > Passeriformes > Corvidae > Corvus > Corvus brachyrhynchos. The sequence goes on along the minus strand of NW_008237619.1, from coordinate 9,473,003 downwards.
GATCCATTTTCCTGTGTGCTGTCTGATCCCTGGCTCTTCAGGGCACAGCACACACCCAGTTGCACTTTCTTTTCCAATTTCTATTTTATTGTTCATAGCAGATGCCACTGCTCCAAAGTTAGGATACATGAAGATACAAAGCCAGACTCTCAAAAAATGTGCACATGTAAATGCAGTGAAACAGCCCAAAACACAACCAGATGCTCCCTTCAGAATGTTGCCTTTCCAACTCCACTTAGTGTTCACTTAAAACACCCTCTGTCACTTGAAAACATTACACAAAATCTTTTGTTGGGTACATGGAACCCTCCTCAGGGCTAGGATTTCCTGTACTCACCTATTTTCATGACTTTGTCCACTCTCTCCAGAGTCACACCTGAAGTGGTAAAAATGAACAGCTTCCATGCTGGAGTGTTTGCAGTGGGACAGAAAGCATTCCCAGGAACCCCCTGCTCATGTTTCCCCTCCTTCTCCACACTCTAAAATTCAAACTGTTTCCCTGAACAGGCAAAGTGCAAGAGGGTGCTTGGCTCCTCTATGAGACCATGGAGAGAAAGCTGTCTGCACTTTAGAAGTCGCTGAATGCAAATACTTTCCTCGGGTGAAGTGGCTCCTCCCCAATCCTTCAATTTGACAATGATGTCCTAAGTGCAGTGAAGCTGTTATGCTTCTCTCACCTAAGGCACTCAAATCGTGAGCTTTTCAGTGGGGGAAAGGTGAGCCAGCTCGAGCCAGTTTGGAAGATAAATGATGGCCCATCCCCAGAACCTGCTCTGAGCAGCTTGTGTGTGTGAAGGAGTGCTATGATTATATTTTACCCCATTAGCTTCCATTCCCCTGCTCCTCCATACACCCCACAGGCTGTGTGAAGCTCTCAGTGGAAAGAAAACCTGGTTTGGAAGGGCAGAAGGCCATGCCCTTGGGATGCCAGGTTTAGCAGAGTCTCTGGAGAGGGGGCACAGTGCTTGGGAGCTCTGTTAGAGCATGCACAGGCCACAGAGAAGGGCCGTGGTGGTGACTCCTACGCCCTTGTGAAAGATGGGCTGTTCTTCCAGTGTATGTTATGGACTTGATACGGAAATTGCCATGCCAGATCCCCCTGGACTGTGCTATGCAAGAAACCAAACTGGGCTTAGATGATCCTTTCTGGCCTTAAAATTTAGCTACAGCAAAATCTTATCACACTTCCTTTTTTCCCCTCAATGGAAGGAGTATTTCTTCACAAAGCCCAGCCACACTTTTTTTCTGTTCAAGAGAACCAGTTTCTTTTTCTTTCCCTGAGAAAATTCAGAGGTCATTTCTCTGCTCTGAGATTTTCTTCTTTTTGTTACTTGCTCTTTGAGCTGTGAGAAAAGAAAGTGTCTGTCTTAAAAGCTGCTCTCACTGACTGCAGCACAAGCTATTCTGGGTGCCTTGTGATAATGGCTCCCAGCTTTTTTTGGGCAGCTGTGTCCATTTACAAACCAGAAACCTTCTGTCTGTGTCTGTTGTTGCCTCCTCCTTTTGAACCTGGTGATTTGACTCGAACAGCCTGAACAATGGTACTGGTGAGATCATACAGATGATCTTTGAGACAGGAATTGGCATCATAGGCTATTCCTCACACTGGAGCTCAGCAGCAGCAGTGCAAATGCCTGGGAACCTATTTTATAGGTTGATGTTAATGATTTATAGCATTACCACAGCTGTAGAATCTCTGGAGTAAACAATTGAGTGTGTTTTGCTACAACTTTAATCAGCACAACTTCAGCCAGTTGTAATAACAGTCTCCATGCTCATCCTCCTGTACGTGAGGGAGTCAGGTCATCCAGTCAAAGGTCAAGTAAAGGCTGACTGCTGAGAAGAAAGTACATTGTCCTGTGAGGCAAAGGTGATTTGATTCAAACCTTTGGCCGGCTGGTAAGGATGTAAATGCCAGCACAAAAGCTTCCCTAGGCATGCTAGTGAGAGGAGCCAGGACTGACAGATAGACTGGCAGCCTTGCCTCCACCCTTGGGAGTCCCGACACAGTGACTGCCAACAGGAGAGTATCTTGAGATCTCAGTGAGGGAGACCACCATCTCAAAGGGTTAAGAGAAACAGTGGGAATGGACCACCCAATTCCTCTATGCCCCAAATGGTGAGGAGGCCAGAACTTCGCTCTTATTTCATATGTGCAAAGACAAGCCAGATCAAATATGAACCACAGTGTCCACACTGTCAGTAGTTTCACTGGGAGCCAGCTGGTCAGCTACAAAGAGGTGGGAACCATGTTACACAGTACTTATTTATTTGATGTACTTATTTATTCATTTTATATTGAGGACACTGTAATCGTACAAAAATTTCATCTTCCCAGAAGCTGCAAAATACATTTTTCAGTCTTGTTGACCCTTTGGCTTTGTGGAATCACAGTCTGATATATCACCTGATAATCATATTACATACCTGAACGCTGCCTTTCATCCATTCCCCAGTGAGGGTTGGTTACAAGTCACATGAAATGAATACCGATAGGGTGGCATTTACACGCCAGACATCCTCACTGGCTACACAGCAAGACCATGAAGGTCACCCACTGAATTGGTTTGTGCTTCAGTCAATATTGTCCCATGTGCTCCAGCAGTCCTGTTTTCAGAGAGCATTATCTAATTGAAAACCAAATCTCTGCATCTGAATGCCAGCCAGGAGGCTCACCCAGGTCCCTCCTTTTCTCTGTGCCACAACCACTTGTATTTGATACTAACGAGTCTCATCTTTTCCAGGAAAGAAAAAATAATGAGAGCTTATTTGAGCACTCTGCACGAGAGAGGTGGAAGCTGAAATGGCAAAGATGGGAGGGGTAAGAGTGGTTTCTAAGGAGTTGGAAAAAAACCTGTGAAAAAGGGTAGCAACGAAAAATAGTTCCATGAATATTGATGCAGATCTTTAAAAAATACTTTTTTTTTCTGTTAGTGCTGGTTTGATTGTCACTTTTCAGACTTGTTCTTGTGCCTCAATTTGACAAATGGAAGATCTGAAGTAAGCAAACTTTGTATTTGTACATGCATTTGCACCTGTAATCCCAAACAAAACCATTGTGTTCAGTTTTGGGTCCCTCCCTTTCAAAAGGAAATTGAAGTGCTGGAGCATGTCCAGTGAAGGACAAGAATGCTTGTGAAAGGTTTAGAAGACATCTCATGAGGAGCAGCTGAGAGAGCTGGGTTTTTTTTAGTCTTGAGAAGAAAAGGCTCAGGGGGCACACTATCACTCTCTACAACTTCCTGAAAGGCAGGTGTAGCCAGGTGGGCCAGGTCTCTTCTAGTTTGCCTGCAGTGAGAGGATCAGAGGAAATGGCCTTAAACCCTTAAATTGAGACAGGGAAGATTCAGATTAGATATTAGGAAAAAAAAAAAAAATCACTGTTAGGGTGATCAGGTGTTGGAAAAGTTTGTCTGGAGAGGTGTTGGAGTCACCATCCCTGGAGGTGCCTGGATCTGGTGCTGGGTGATAAGGTTTAGTGGTTTAGGGGTTACAGTGGTAGTGCTGGGTGGATGACTGGGCTTAATGATCTTAAAAGGTCTCTTCCAACCTTGATGATTCTATGATTCTATTTTTGTGCTTACTATAAATGCATATCTGTTCCATCCCATCAGAAAAACCCATAAGTGCCTTAGAAATACATTAAATCTAAAATTCTCATGACTGATGGAGACATTTCTTTCGGGGAGAAAAAAGGGTGCACATAAAGGGCCTTGGCTTATGCAGCATTACACGGGAGGGCAGGGACAGCCCTGAGCACAGAACCCAGGACTCAAGTGCTAGTGTTTCAGTGAAGGACCATGGAGGATTGCTTGCAAAATGCCCTTCAGTTACTGATCATGTGAGCAGCTAAGAAGAGTGGTGAACCCTGCCAGAGATCTGCCCACACACTTCTGCCTGAGCAGCCACAGCTCACCCCTGAGCCTTGGCTAACCTCTCTGCAGCACAGCAAAGGCAGCGCTGTTCCAACAACTGCCACTCAGCTTCCTCCCAGCCACAGCTGAGGGACAGAAATTATGGAGAGGAAATTTAACCATCTTCTCTGATTTCCTCCATGTGGGGGTAAAAAACTGTGAGCCAGGAAACACAGATGAACACATAATTGGTTATTGATAAGCACCAAGGGCAGCAGCAACTGTCTGCACTGAGACCAACATCTCTGACAGTGCATGATGTCAGCACTGACCTGCTCTACCAACAGAAGGAGATGTCCTTCCACCACAGCATCAGGCACTAGGGGCAATTGCCCAGCAAACATGGAGCAGGGAAGTGGCTGATCTGCCCACCCCAGAGATGCTGGCTGCTTTCCTTGCTGGGGTCATTGTATTGCTATGGAGGCAATACCCAAAAAAAATCTGCCTGCTCTCTGCCATGGGCGGCGGGGCTGCAGTGCAGGGCCAAAAGCTTTTTCATCAAAATCAAACTCTGCTTATTCAAAAATGCAATACGCTTCCCTGGAATTTACACTGGGATCCCAAGAAGCTCATGGGGATTGGTGAAGCCTTGCAAAATCAGGTGCCATCAGGTTTCCAAACCCTGTTCTTTGTGCCTCCGGTGAATTTTATTGGCACAGACCATGGGCTCTTCAACTTGCTCTTTAACTCCTTCTTCCACTTTTTTGTCCTTTCCTCCCTCTTTCTAAGCCCAAATACCTTGTTTTCTCTCCTTTCTCTACCCTGGTTCAGTGCCTCTCGGCTTTTCTTCCTCTGCCAATTCATGAGTCTCTTACCTCTCTTCCCTTCTATGCTCCCCCACCTCCTGTTCTGTACCCATTTTTCTTTTGTTAGGTCCACACAGCCATCCCCTCCACTTTTCTGTTCCACTCCCTACATCCACATCTTCCTTCCTCCATGTTCTTTCTCTGTTTTTCATCCTCTTCCTTTACCACCTGCCAATTCCAAGCCTCTCTGTGCTTTCCAGTTCTTTTCTTCCCCGATGCCATTTCAATTATTGGCTGATTCTCTGCTCGCTTTCCTCTCTCTCTCTCTTTTTTTCCCCTCTTCTCTCCCTTAGGGACTCAAGCTTGTCTCTCCCCATTTGTTTCAGGGATGCCATCACTGTGGATTTTTAGACATTTGCAGGTTTGTTTGTTTTTATCATCATACCCCTCTCTTGCTGTTTAGCTGCTTGTCACTTCACTTTCCTCTTTCTGCCTACCCCAGCCAGAGCATCATTATGTCCTTTCCCTGTCTCAGCCCATCATTTCCCACAGAGGCCATTATTATTAACCATGCCGGGAGATGTATGAGCAGCGGTCAGCAGGGTCAGCGGGGCTCTGTTTCAAATTGATGGGAATCAGAAATGGAAGTGGCACAGCAGGCAAGGGGACGCGCCATGTGGAAAGGAAGCAATGGCACCTCGCAGGCTGAGCTGCAGAGGGAGAGCTGGCAGCCGAGCTGGAGGGGTCTCCAGCACCCACGCCCTGACAGATGCACCTTAATTAACGCCCCCTCTCGAAAAGCTGGCTGAAGCCAGCGAGTATGAAGGATTCTCAGTGATCCAGACGCTGCCTGTTGCACTGTAGATCAAGCCTCATTTTATAGAAACACGTCTCCGTCAGCCTCCTGACATCTTCAGGCCAGACAGAAATTCCTTTCAATTAAAGAGCTTGCAGGAGGATCCCATTACTGCAGCAGGTATCTCAAGTGCAGGAAGGGGGTGAGAGAACAGCTGCCAGCACTGAGCAAGGGAAAGAATGTAAGAGGCTATGAATATTGGTTTCTGATGTTGATATGAGGAGAAAAGACAAGTCCCAGAGCAGTGCTTATTTAATGACCTAAGGAAGCAGAAGCAGAGGGAGCCTCAGCCCTTGAGGATGCTGATTGTGAATCGCCATGTGCTGGGTTTCTGCTTGACACAGGCATGCTGTAGCAAAGCCTTCTTTCCCCCACGGGCGTCTGCTCCAAGCTCTTTGACAATTTCCACTCCTTCACTCTCATAGCCCCAAAACTTCCAGCTCCTGGCAAGAGAAGCAGTTCCAGCTACATTCCTGTCCCGAGCACCACATTTATAGGACAAATGCTTTGGAGACTGCATGAGCCATTTCGGGAACAGCATCTTGAGGTAGCAAATGTTCTTATCTTCCTGTGCAACACCTCAGTACAAGCTGCACTCTCTTTCAGATACTTAAGGGGGCTGCATGGTTTTAATAATCCTGCTTCTTCACACTCTTGCAAGTCCAGGAATTTAAAGTAAAGTTACCTTTTAAAGCAGCCTTCAGAACACTGAAAAATGCACATGGGAAAGGATCGCTTAAAATTGCTCAACCAGCCCTGTTTCTGTTGCCTTTCCCCACAGGCATCATTTAGTTATTGCCTGCATATAAATGAGGTAGGCTTTGACGGAAGAGCTATGGACAAGGGTACCTCGCTCCATTTTCTTTTCCTGACATGGGGAATTCTGGAGAGGAGAGAGCCTACATTACAAATGGTCAGAAAGAGAACAGTCAAGTAACAGAGGGATATCTTTGGTATTCCTCTGCTAGGTCGATGCCTACTAAACAAGAGCTAGCAGGGGGTCTTTGAGTTTGCAGGCTTGCTAGCTAAATGGATAGCCTTTCCTGTCATTAGTATTTTGATGGTACGTTTATATTTAAAGTCACTTTCAAAAAATCTCTTCTGGACAACTCTCCAGAACAAAGCTGTCTCCTTGTGAAGCTATTTCCAGTGTCATAAAGACAATGCACACCATTTGCCACAGCAATGTGAAGACAAGTCCAAGTGTATTCTATTTACAACCTTAAAATTGAATTTCCAAGCTAGGGTTTGACAGGTGGAAACAGGAATTTGCAACATTCCCTCATAGATTTATTGATATTGTATAACCACTAGATTAAAAAAGAACTGCAAATCGGAGTGATATGATAAAGATCAGCAAAACAATAGCAAATATCAGTAAGACCACAGTCACAGGGCAGTGTTTGCCAATAGTATATTCATTTTAAGGCTGGAAACATGCAGCTTCCTTGATTAGGTACAATTCCCTGTACAATTCCCAGACACTGAAATCCTGGCCACAAAGGCCATAAACTTTGAGGAGGTCTTGAGGCCTTTCCAAACTATATGAAAATCTCTTTGGTTAAATAACTGAGCTTCCCACACACATACTTTTTATTATCCAAGCCATCCTCGTCAAGAGCAATTGATTAGCATGCAGTTGGGGCTTACAGGCCAAATTATAAGATGAAATATGCTGGGAAAAGGTTCCACATGTGAAACCCAGATCAGTTTTTGACTCCTTCTCTCCTGCAAGCTCTCTAGTGCATAACTTTGGGAAAAACTGTTCCCTGAACACATATTAAGGCCTTCAAGGCATCTGGGCTAATTTTTGTTTTGTTTCTGCAAAGAAGTGTTTCCAGTGAGAAAGCTTAATCCTCAAGTGAGCCAGATCTTGATACAAACACCCGTAAGTGTCAAATCCACAGACAATGACAAACACAACCCTATTATTATTTAGTATAAGCTAGGCTAATAATATGGGAAATTTAGATAATTTTATTCATGATTTCAGAGGAATTTAAATGTAGACATTTTAAAAAATGCCTACAAGCTACCGTGTGGGCAAAGAACTTCATAGTGGTCATTGGGTTTTCCAAAAGAGAGCTGCAATAATGAAATACTTCTGCATTTCCATAACCAGAATTCACGGAAACATTCACCCTTATAGAGAATAATCTTTTACTGTGCAGCTGGGGATTTAAGCCAGCAACTATGTGTAAATTGCAAGAAGCTGTGAAAAAAATTAGAAAAAATTTTAAAACATCTAAGGATTGAAATCAAATAATTTTCACAGCCTGTCCTCTCATCAGCACCTTGAGAGTGGTCTGAAACTTTTCAGGATGCATCTCACTCTGTTTAAATTAACACAAGTAGTTTTTCAGACAGGTCAAATTTGGTTGAGTAGTGTTAGGTTTGGAGGCACAGGTAAGTGCCAAGAGGTGTGCTACAACTTTACCTCTGTGAAGAATGCAGCCCCTTCAAAAGGCAGAGATAGCTGGCTTTCCATTTAGGACACAGTATACTTTATTTTGACTATAGCAGCCACAGGAGTACTGAGGAAAACACAACTTTATATGGCAAATCAGCCAACTAGTGGCTTGCACAACCTCACATTGATATGCAGATGACATTACTTGTCTTCTGGGATATGAATAATGCCATAAATGACACACAGTGAGTATTTTCTTAAAAGCAACTACTGCTTTAAATGACACACTCTGATGCCAGGCAATGTCTGATCATTTTTTAAAGGCATTTGATCTACAAACAAATCAAGTTCCTGAAAGATACTCAACATCAGCTGTCACATGAGGAAGGAAGGTGAGCAGAGACAGACAGATGAGGGAGATGAATGGTCAGCAGAGTTTGGGGTAGGATCTCCTAGTACATTACATACCTCATACAGGAATAATGGAATGTAAATACCAGCACATCCCTAGTGACCACTTAGTTTCGACAAGAGAAACAAGGACTTGGCTCTGTGGCTCAGCAACCGCACACCCAGTGAGAAGCAGCAGCCCAAGGAGAACAGAGGGCCCCAGGGGCTGTACATAACTCAGGACCACTATTACTCTTTCTAAGGAGGCTATAAAACTCCTTAGAAACTCCTCTAGAGATGGGGTGGCACTAAAGAGGGAGAGAACTAAAAAGGAAGTAAAATGAATAAATAATCTATTCTTGCTGAAGGTTTGTGCAAACCAGGAACATCAGAACTTTAGGAAGTCTGGGTAGGCTGAGCTGTGCCAGAGAACCCCTGTGCTTATATTCTGCTCTCTGCCTGGTGCTATTCCAGCCTTTTAACTGGAGAACAACATTTGAGGGGTGCTCTGAAGCAGCACCGCTACAACACCCTATGCTCAACAATGCGTAACAGCTCTGTAACTCTTAGTTCAACTCCCTTGCCCATCTGTAGAGAGTTCCATGGATACTCAGTGCCCCCTGCCCTCTTGTGCACTGCGACCAAAACTTAACACTTGATTTTTGCAACAGACCTTTGTTAAACTGCCTCCTAGAAAGCCTCTCTCTGTGGCATGGAGAAGAGCCCTCTGGAACAGCTGAAGATTTCCTAGGAGAAGAAAACATACCTGTGCCCATGCCTGCAGCACAGCCTGAGCTTGACACCTGGAGAATTTAAATCCATCCTTGCCTCCCTCCCTCCCAGAAAAGGCAAGAATGCTTGATATGCCAGGGTGAGCAAGGGAAGTTGTGCACTGGATCTCACCTTAGCAAAGAGAAGGGAGAGACTGGACAATGAAACACAATCTTATGCAGAGAGGTGGACTTGGGATATTCAGTCTCCAGGTTTTATAGCAGCCTAGACACTGGAAGAACACCTTCACTTCCAAACACACTCATAATTTCCAGACTGTCAGGAGAAAACCAGACAAGGGGCAACCCTTGGATGCTTTTAAAACATTTCTACATTTATTCCTACTTGAGATACAAAGCAGCAAGTGAGCTGAAATCTCCTCTTACTCAAACCTTATTTTTCATAATTATGCATCTTTAGCGTTTCATAACGACCAATTTAATCACTTTTGCCGTTTAGAGGTCTACAACAGCCAATTGTGGTAATGGGCTTGGTATTTGGTAGGAACCATTTAACGCCCAAGAGCCCTTGTTCTAGGCCACTTGATGCCACTTAAGTTTGACAGACAGACTCTCATTAGCACGAGTTGCAAAACCTCTCAGATGAAGCTCATTTCTTTTAAACAAACTCTGCTCAGTGATCCCCAAAGTCTCTGAGCAAGGAAATTTTTAGCTCACTTCAGATCCGTGCAGGTCTGTGGAAATTAATCAGCATTATTTCACCATACTATGGGCTTTCTATGAAATTCCCTATTTTTCCTCCTCGCAGTTGTTCTCTCATACTTTGCACAAAAGATCTGTTCCTCCTGTGACCACCTGGGCTTATGTGACCTTTCCTTTTCACACATAACCTTCTTGATGAGCTTCTGATCCACTCAGACCAGCCTGCACCTGCCTCTAAAGGACAGCTCTCACAACTCAATTGTTTCTTGCTGAGGGCAGACAAAACACATTTGGAAACCTTTAAAAATATCTCCAGATCTCTGGCTGCCGCTAAAACTGCTGCCCTTGCCTTTGCCATTCCTGTTACCCCATCTGTTCTTTAGATAGTGATCCAAAATGCAAAAAATAAAGCTCAGGGCATCTGAACTGCTTTAGATGCTCTCAAACTCCCACGCAAGTCTGCACCCCAGCTCACACGATGCCCAACAGATTTGAAAAAACTCATAGTCCAACAATGCTGATTATTTGCTCCAAATGCAGCCAAGGCAGGCCTCCTTACCGAGCTACAAGGATGAGCAGTGGGGTAACAGTGGGATAGCAGTGGGATAGCAGGGGTGCTGCAGATCTTGTTTGTCAACTGCACAGACGGTGGCTTCTGAGAAATCTCAGGCTACTGCAGTGAGGGTAAGCAGGCAAAGACAGAGGTTTTTACTCAAGGACTTACACAGCAGAAGGGATGGCTTCTCCTCAAAGAACTTTGTGTTCAATGGGCAGCCTAACAACTCAGCATTACTGTAAAGGAAGGATGTCAGATCTATGATGTCTGGTTTAAAACCACTGAATCCATTCACTTCTGCAAATGCTCCCCAACAACAGATTTGCCCTTTACATTTTATCTTTTTCCCATTATAGCACAACCATAGTACCTGCAATGAGACTCAGACTTGTAAATGTGGGAATGTTAAATGCAAAACATGTTGCTATATGAACAGTTACCTCCTGGGTGAAAGATGGAAGGCATTGTTTTGTGGCATAGTCTGATGGGACAGAGTACTGTCTCACCCTGTGAACAGTCTGAATGCTTCAGTAAGGCAAAAGACCGCAATATGTTCAGCTAAAGGAGCAGAAATCAGTCCTTAGAAAGGAAAGCTCCATTTTCAACACAACTTGCCCCTAATGTCAACATCTTCCATGACTACTGCTTTCTGACATGTGAAATGTTGACCTGAGAGAATTGAACAGTCTAAACAGACCTCATGTTCTAAACCACTGTGCTTGGTTCCAGTACAACTAATGCAGTGTGCTCAGTGCCATAATTAAAATGAACTCTGTTTATCAGGTGCACACAGACAAACCCACAATATTATGAGACACTGTGTGCACCTCTCCAAAGCCAAAGAGACCATTAACTGATGCTGTGATATATTACTTGAGCAATAGCCCAATGCCCCTTAATTAGAGGCTGCCTACTAAGGTACACTCAGTAGGAAAAGAGCTAAGGTTGCATCTGTAACCTTAAATCTTACCTTACCTGGCTTGTGAGTGCTTAACTGTGCAACTTTAATGTGTTCTTATCAGAGCATTTTTATTGAGCCATTATTAACGTTGGGTAGATACAATCTAATGTTTCCCAGATCCCCCTCATCCCCAGCCATTACCTGAGCCACACAGAACACGAGATTCAAAGGAAACATTTAAGTCAACCTCTGCTATCGTTCTCCAGACACCCAGTGCTGTTAATTCCTTAGCAGCTTCCTTAAATGAGACTTGAGTTTCAGTTGCTATCTTGCCTGCCCTCGGCCAGCCTGCACATTGAAGGAAATCCTCCACTGATAATTAATAAGTTCCCCTGACACTGGCTGCTCATTAATCTATTATTTTAGTCCTCTAATTACTTTTGTCTGTTCAAGTTAACAGCCTCCTTCCCTCATCTTCCCTGGGTCTCATGCAGGAGATGCTGCATGGCAAATGTGACTTTTCTTTGTTCCCAAGTCCCTTACAGCCTCTGCTCTGTGCATGGATTCCATGACCCATCCCAGCCTCTTGCAAGGAGTGACTTGCCTCTCCATGGGTCTGTGTTTTTCACTCAAGTTATGGTAACTGCAGCTCCAGGCATCCAAGATGAAGCTTGCTGAAGGGTATCTAGAGAACATGGGCTTCCCTGTGTTGTCCCCGGGAAAGCTCCCAAGAGCCACGAGCAATCCTCCTCACAACAGTCAAATGGTTGCAGTGCTCCCCACAAGAAATGGGGTCACTTAGAATTCCACAGCGCAAGGACCATCTACCTATATGTGCCCTGGGTCCCTTCTGCCATGGCAGCCTCCAAACCCTGGAGTGGGTTTGGCTGAGATGGAGTTTATTTTCCCCACAGCAGACCTCAGAGCGCTGTGCTTTGCACTGGGAGCTAGAAAGGTGTTGACGACAAACCAGTGCTTTGTACTGCTGAGGAGTGCTGGCATCAAGGCTGTCTCAACAACATTTCCCCTTCACCAGTAGACTGAAGATGAGTGAGATCTCAGAAGGGGACACAGCCGGAACAGCTGACCCAAACTGGCCAAAGGAGTATTGCGCACCATCAGGCATTTGCACAGCAATAAAAGCCAAGAGAAAGGGGTAGGGGCATTCATTACTATGACACTTTTGTCTTCTGAAGAAACCACTACGTGTACTAAAGCCCAGCTTCCTGAGAAGAGGCTGAAGATTGCCTGCTGGTGACAAGTAGAGGGTAAAAATAAATATTTTGTTTTCCTTTGCTTCTGCAAGTAGCCTTTGATTTTGCTTTATCAAACTGCCTTTATCTTGACCCAAGAGTTTTTTCCATCTTATTTTCTCCCCCCACCCCATCCTGCTGAGGAGGTAGAGTGAGAGAGCAGCTTGGTGGACATCTGGCATCCAGCCAAGGTCAACTCACCATATACCCAAAGCCCAACAGTCAGCACAAATTACCTTTAAGTCCCTTGGGCAGAAGGGGAGACAGAAGCAGGATCCAATTATTTATTTGCTTGGAAGATGCCCAAGTACAGCAGAGATAAATGCAATAGATAAAAGCAAGAATGTCAGAGAGAGGCTGAAGTTGAAGAGTTTGGAGCCTGACCTGAACTTCTGCAGTTTGGGGAACTTCTGAAATATCGTCTCTTATCATGATTGACTCTAAAAATACTATATCTTTGTCCCTGTCATGCAGCTGTAGTTTAGCATGTACAGACAGGGTTTGGACAGGTGTACAGAACCATGGCAGGTACTCTGCTCTTATTTTTCATGCTTACTCTTATGTTTCACAATTCTACCTTAAAGGAAATGCAAGCCTTTGAGGTTGGTGGATAAGGCTGGTAAACATCAAAAAGCTTACCTGTGCAGCAAACTGCATGGACAGATACCAGCACGGTGAACATACAAATAAACACACAGTCAAGCGCTCACAAATAATGCATGCAGCAGTGTGCACCTGCATACTCATGCAGTTCTTACAAATCTGCAGGCTGCACAGCAGGTAAGGAGGGTGTCAGTGACATATGGTGACCATTACAGAGGCCATTAATTAGGATGATCCTGCCAGCGATTCTCAGCCAGGCACATGCAACAGGGCAGTGACCCACAAGCACCCTTATGAGGAGCCTAAGGAGCCCCTGGGAGACTGCATCTCTCTTCCCTTTGCCTTCCCCAGACTGCAGCAATCTCATCTCCCACTGGTGACTTTCCTGGGATACAAGCCTGGACAAGGTGTGGGCTCTTTGAGAGCGCTCTACAGTGCCATAGATACGGTCCTGCCCTCATTCCACGACCCTTCCAATCTGACACAGCCCTCAGTCAATACAACTGAAATCTCCCAGGATCAATACCTTTCCCAGACCATCAATACCTGCATAACACTTTTCTACCTTGCAGATTGTACTGATCCTTTAGCAGGATATGCTTATCTTTTCAACGGCTCAAGTCACTCCAAACGGGGCGTAAAATTCAAAGGCTGCATCAGACGACAGCTCTTGCTTCCCTGGATGGGCCTGCACTCCCTATCAGCTCCCAGCCCCTCTGCTTTGCTCCTCTGCTGCAGTAACACTGCGGTGGGCACTCGCTGGGAGTTTATGAGAAAGGATGATTTGTTCAGCCAGTGCATGAAAAAATACAGAGTACATGAGAAGAGTCGTATTTTTCAGGTGCTGTTCAAAAAGAAAGAATATCTGAAGAAGAAATAAGAACAATGCTTTCATACATGCACCTCCCAAGAAAAAACAAGCCCCTGAATCATGTTTTCAGTCTCTCTTCAGACAGGAAAGGGAGGGATGTTCCGAAGACATATTTCTGAAATGCTCAGAAAGGAGGCTGACGAAGCAAACAGAGCACAAGCGTTCACAACACCAGGGTCTGTCGCAGCCTGGTGTTACCAAAATAGCTCAGTGCCTTCAGCTGGGAGACTCCCACTCCCACTACAACTGTATTCAGGCCTGGGAGAAAAGCTCCACACTGCAGGAGGCTCAGTGACATCTGACCTTGCTGTGGTTGCCATGGCAAGCAGGTTCAGGATGTCTTGCCCCTAAAGCCAGCTTTCTCTTTGCTCTAGGTCTATCAACACATACAGGAGACTCTTGTAAATAATCTGCTTCTCCCTACACCCCTCTCTTCTCTCTCTCACTATTTTCCAGCTATCTCTAGAGCTAGAATATATAAGCTAAGCAGCTTCATCAGTGGGATTGGTGTGGGGGTGGAGGCAGAGGCAAGAGAAAGTAGGATAATTGTGCGAGAGATGCTTGAAGGGGTGAAGGCTTTGGGGCTGTACAGGAAGCTCCCTCCAGACATCACTGGCCTGGCAGGACCCGTGTGCTGCAGCAGATGCTGTCATCCACGCTCACTGGGGTCCTGAGATGAGACAGTAGGTCTGGCTCCAGTGCAGAATATACCAGGCACTGAAGTCAGTGCAGCCATTGAGATCAGCTGTACTCACATAACAGCATAATAACAAAATGGTGAATCTCTCCCTTTAAAAGAAAAAAAAAAAAATGCACAGACCAAGCATAAGCTACTACCTCAACTTTCCCTTTTTATTAGTGTGTCTCTCTCCTACTGTGAAGAGAGAGTGAGAAATATGCTTGCCTAAAGTGAAACTACTTATAGATTATAGCTACAAGGGAAAAAAAAATGCAGCCTCCCCATTTTCTTCTTAAGGCTAGCCTTCTTAAGGATGTTTGAATTGAAACTACTCAATTTAACATGCTATGAATTTTTTCTCTCTTTAATTCACAATCAACCTCTCTGTATCTTTACAAGCACATCTAAATTTTCAGATGCGAACTACAGCTGCAAACACGCAGGTGCCAATGGGGAACATGACCTCCAGACGGCAGGTGGAATGGGACCCAGTCCTAAAATATCCACCCTTTACTGTGGTGAACCTGGAGAAGCTCTGTCACCAAGCCAGCAGCTCCAAGCACAAAGGACACAAATCAGGCTGGTGAGTTCAGATCACTAGAGGGAGACGGAGACACAGACACACACACACACACACACCCCCCCACACCTCATCAGTGTCTTGCACTCAGTAACCTTCTCTTCAGACACTCTGTTTTGCTGTAGTTGACTACCAGAGTGCTGAGTGGTGTGTTTGGAGAACAAAGAAGGTTGGTAGGGAAGGCAAGCAATATGGACTGCATCTACCATGCTCAGGAGGGCAGGCTTAGCAGACCTCTCGTCTTTTTGTCCTAGTCAGGGCAAAATAGTCCCTTGATTTCAATGGGTCTGTGCAATGGGTGGGAATGATGGAGAATTGGAAAGTTCATTAAGCTGCTGTTGTGATCCTGCTTGTGAAAGTACATGGCAATTCCTTTTCCTGTCATCATTAATTATGGGAGATTTTGAATACTCATCTTCTGGGGTGCTCAGTTTTCACTCCCACATCTAGCTCTCTGGGATCCCTCAAGACTGTCCCATGGAGGTAGGGGAGGGAAAGTAGCTGGCTATTCCTGGATGCCCCAGCTTAACAGGAGTGTCCCCATTGAGCAGCACTAAGCTTGAGGGCAGAGGCACAGCACTGCAAAGACAGTAATATTACAGCATGCAGTGAACTGTAAAAATGCTGCTTTTCTGTAGGTGGAGGAAAGTTTCAATATGGACGTAATCCAGCTCAGCCTTTAAAATGCCACAGAAAAGACTTCAACAGCCTGACCAACTAGAATTGGTACCCATCTGGGAGAAGATAAAAGGGAGGCAACTCTACCAGACGCCAACTTGCTGTAAGGAGAAATGTTTTTCGTGGCAGGAAGGCAACTAGCTTGGTATAGAACTGCCACATCTTGGCAGCAACAGCACAGAAAATCTTGCCAGAGGTGGAGCAGCCAAGCATTGACCAGAAGAGTCCACATGTTCCCCTCCAACCACTGCTGAAGGCAGCAGGGTAAATTTCCTCCTCACAGCAGCTTTATTTGTCTGTTTCCCCAGAAATGCCAAAATACTCATTTTGCCCTTGCTCTCCTTCTCCGCCCTGGGACAGGAGAGAGAAATCAAAGCTGTTAAAAAAATGAATGTTTCACGCATAAACAGTGTTTGTACTGAAACAGCATTGCAGCCCACAGTAAGTGAATGTGGCATTATTGCAAGATGATTACAAGAGGAAGGATCCCTGTGCAGTGCATGTGTAGCAGGGCATAGAAGGAAGAAAAGAAACTGTGCTGGGGAGAGAGTGCCTTCACAGCTTCAGTTTGTGAGAGGTGAGGAAGGAGGCAATGGGGATCTAGCTTGTAGGCCCTTGGAAAAACAGACCTCTAAAAATATAAGAAATGTGGAGCAAGTGTAAGTGGGAAGCAAATAGAGGTTGAAACAACTTTGGATGCCTTCTGGAGAAGACCTGAAAAAGTTGAAAGTTTGGCTTGTTTCCCAGGCTCTTTTTGAGCCAGCATCCTCTTCCTTTTCCTTCTTTTTTATTTTTTTTCTCCTACATATTGGATAAGATGAAGACTAGATCAAGACAAAAAGACATCTCAGAAAGTGTGCTAAAACAAACTGTGAGTGTATAAGAGGCAAATTGAAAGGTCTCTGTGGAGGATGAGACCCCATCTTTACCAGAAAGTATTTTAAAGATGAAAGAAGAAAAAAAAAAAAGGACAAGGAGACCTGTTTAAAAAAATCATCAGTTGCCTCAGTTGTTTAGTTAAACAAATACCTTGTAAACCTCAAATTTCCTGAGAGTTTCATGGGGGAGAAGGTTGTGACATAAGAAGAACTGGCACAGTAATACCAAAAAACCCCCTACCAAATCCGAACCAAAAACCCACCCCAAGCCTCCCAAAACAAGACTGCTTCTCTCCACAACTGTTTTACTGAGGTTTTAGTAGAGCAGCAGAAAGGTGGGCTAAATCCAAATGGTTTAGATAACCGAAAAACCTGCTTCCCACTCATCAGTACCTATTGACTGCAGGGCTGACTTGTGGTGACTCCAGCTGAGGGTTTTCTGTTTGATCCTTTCTTTGGGCATAAACTGGGTTTTCCTGTGCTACACAAAGTGAAGCAACAAGGCTTTGGACTTAGGCAGCAATGAGAAGCAAGCAAACACAGGACATAATGATCAAAGTTGTCCCTTGTGACCAATATGTCCTTCTTAACTCATGCCTTCAGAAAGCTCTCTGTCTCTGCTTCCTTCAGTGCTCAGCTCTACAAGGAGGCTGGCATGCACTGAAGGAAAATACACAAGTGAGCGGGGGCGTGAGATAATCTGTCTCTTTCACTTTAGGTCTTATCCTGATCTCTGAGCCCCAAAGCATGAAGTTTAACATCCTTTTCAATATTTTTATTGTGAATAACAAGAATATCCAGATTTGTTCACATTATCCTCAAGAATACACAAGCTGGCTGAGTCTTGCCAAGTTCCCGTCTTTAAATAACTTTCCATGGCAATGAGTTCTACAGCTGTTTATAAACATATTATATGTATACCATCTCAATTACACAGGGCATGCAGGCACATTTCTGTATTCTCCATCCCTCCTAAACTTCCCAGGCTATGCTAAATTCCCTAAGACTCAATGCGAATTTGTAGCACACTCTAGGGAGAGTTAGACTGGCATATTTGACAAGCCTTCTCATCTCCTTTCATTTTATGCGGTGACATGGGACTGGGTGTTGCAATCAATACTTATCTGCTTTGGTCTAGACTGGTTCTTCTTACGCTCTGATTACCACTGTAATAACTAAGCTCCTTTTCTGAGCCAAAGTGGGTATCTTTAGACTGTCAGGTAGCATTCAGAAGAATCCAGAGTGTTTTCTTCTCCATCAAGTGGCCTTGCTGGGCTGAGGCCAAGGAAGTTGGATTGAGAATGGGATACCTAGTGGCTTTATACAGGTTTCATACTCTGTAGCTTCTCCAGGAAAAGGGAATTGCTTGTTCCTCAGCTGGTTATGCATAAGCAGTAAAGGACTCAATTCCTCAACTTTCGTCAAAATAGCTTTGTCTCCCTGTCCCCAGCTCTCAGGATGTCACCAACATGGGTACTAAAGGCATTTGCCAGAGTACCCACAAGCAAGGTCCTTGGGAAGGTTTCAGCCACTGATGCTTTGTGGCAAAGAAGCAGAAACATGAATGGTACTGCTCTTTACAAGCTTCTCAGGACAGGAGACAGCTTTTTCTTCTGCATTTGTCTGCCCATGCACAGCAAAAGGATTGGCAGTGAGATCTCTGGTAATCCAAAGACCCCACAACAACTGTCCGTGTTCATATTGCTGCTAACCCGATTCACAGGAGGCCACTCTTTAGGGCTTCCCTTGAGAGTTTATTGGTAAGAATATGAATGTACATTAATTTTTCTTCTCCCCACGAAGCTCTTTTTCAGTCAACCAGGCATCTAGCTTGGCTCTGAGTAAGACATAGAGATGAGAAATGATAAATGATAAAGCCTCTGGACTGTGATCTCACTGTCTTACCGGTAGGGAGAAGACACATTAGCCTGAAAAATCCTAAGTCAGTAGAGACATGAAGTAAAACTAAGAGGGGCTCGAAAGCAGGCATTGGCTACCATTTCTGAACTATTTTACTGATTCTTTTCTTGGCTGTGTTAGTTGTTATCCTGGTGCAAGGTAGAGGGAAAACAGAGCTCCTCCTAACATAACTACCTGTAGATGGGTAGGCTGCCTGTGGTAGCCCTCACAGACCATATCAGTGTGATAAGTGATACATGATCCTGTGCTGGGACCTCGTCTAGGATGTGGTGCAGCTACAGCATATTTGAGGTTATTGCACTCAGTGACAAAAAAATAATGTATACCTTTGTGGGCCATGGATCAGGCAGCTTATGAACTGACATTAAGGAGAATAAAACAATAGGGTGCCACCCACTTTTTGTACAGAGTCTGGGTTTTTTCCCTTTCAGGAGATGAGAGGCTACAGAGTGTTCCCTAGTGAAGTATTCTTAATGCTGACAGCTGCTAATTCATGCAGTCTGCATAGGACATCATCAATACTCACACCCACTCTAAATGAACACATCACAATTTCCTGACAAGTCCATTTCAGATCATCAGTTTTACAGTCTTTGCTATGGCTTACCATCACAAACCAGGATGGCAAAAGTCATAGGGTATGGCAGGCTTAACAAGCCCGCAGCTGTGTCCTGAATCACAGAAATGGAATCAGCCTATGTGCAGGGAGGGATGTACTAGCCTGCTGCTGGAAGCTACAGGTCAGTGATCCCAGAAAAGAGCTCTGCTGGCTGGAGGGGAAGTGCTAATGAAGCTGTTTGTGCTTCCAGGAAATGCCTGTTAAATTATCTACAACTACTTAGACCTGGCTGCCAATGTCCTACAGAACAATAGCCTGTCAGGTAAGAAAGAAAAGGGTCTGGGTGACTCTCTCCACCTGCTCTGCCAAAATACAATCTGTCAATCATCTGAAGAGGAATGCAAGAGGAGTTAAAGCTGAACTATTTTGTCATTTGCCATTGAATTATTAAAGTATTTTTCCCCTTACCTGCCTCCCTCCCAGGTGTCAGTGCTACAGTCATCAACCTTAGCCACACTTTAGCTATCTCACAGGATTAGGAGAGGTATATTCTCTGTGAGCTGCTTCAGGGCATCAGGACTTACAGCTGAAGTGAGAAAAATGCCTGGTTCAACTGCTCACTGAAGAACCAGAACAGGAAGCAACATAGCAGTTTATAAATCAATTTTTTAACTTCCCAGATAGGCAGATAAGTTAGCTACGATTGCAGCATTTAAACAAACTATCACATGCATCCCTAGCTTCTCTGCATAAGTACCAACACTGCCTTCCCTTTGCATTTGTATCTTCCACTTCCCAGCCAAGAAGAAAGAAATAATTTCTGTGGTCCTCACTCGGGTAATTAGCCAACAAACGCTATTGACAAAGTCAATGAATGAAAGAAACAGTAAACAAAGTAGCTAATGAACTCCTTGAGGAGAGTGCACAAAGAAAAAGTAATTTGGCACTCTCGCCCCCCAATACCGGTTTAATTTTACTACCTGTCCATTCAAAACCTCCTACCCAAGCTCAATAACTCTCTTTCTTCCAGTTCTGCAGTCACAAGTTTAACCATGAAAAAAACTGAAGGAGAGAGATATATTTCAGAAACCTTTACAATGATCTAAAATAGCTCTTTGATGCATAGCAGATGTCTTCAAAACTTTCATAAATGGAGCCAAAATGCTTTGCAGTTCTGGAAAAGGGAGATTCCAAGATAAGACATGTTTCCAACTGCAGCAGCTCTGGAAGAGATTTGGGATTTATATTAATTGTCAACCTCAAGGAAAACACTTAAAAGAAGTCCTTCTGTCTCCCATTTTGAGACAAGTGCCTTACTGGGCTTTATGCTGCTCAAAGACCTGATGTCTGCCTGAAAGCAGTCCCTCTGTATCTGTAAAAGACAGCAGATGGGTTCAGATGGGGAAAAAGAGAGAACCACAACCAGTGACACATGGAGGTGACAGACTGAGGACTGCCTGCCCTTCATCATAACCTCTAGTTTGTTACGGAGGAGGTGCTTGGCAGGCTTCACTGCAGGGAGGAGGACTGAGGAGGGATTGGAAAGGAGTCAGTGAGATGGTGCTGAGGGATGCTAACAAGGCAACACCTCTGAGACACACAGCATGGGAGAAAAAATGTGAAGGGACATGCTGGAAAACTGAACAAGAGAGCCAAGAAAACTGTCCCTACAGTCAAAGTAGGGATGGGATTCTTCAGTTCTGTTGCTCACCAGAGGGGATAGCCAGAGCGAAGATTTGTTCTGTGGAGACTTTTGTAAAAAGGAGAAAAGAAATCTGTGTCTGATACAATGAAGTAGGTGGTAAAACTGAAAAATACCCCACAAAGCACCAACAGCCAAAGTGATGAGTCAGAACAAGAATCTTCTTACTGCTCTGAAGAATGCCTCTCACGTGTACCAGGGCTTAGATTTCAGGAAGATTTAACGGCCTTAACTCAGTGTTAGGCTGTGATCACAGATTAGCTAGGGAGTATCTTTTACTTGAATACAAGGAGTTAGAGAACTGTTGTAACCGCTGGACTCTGCCTAGCAGGCTGCAGCTCCCTGTGAGCACAGCGGGGGTTTCCTAGGGCCATGCCATCAGTCTCATCCCGGAGTCCATTTCAGACAGCCCCGCGATCTGGCTCCGGCAGCCAGCAGCGTTACAATGCAGTGGTGATGAAGAAGGTAGAGAAGGGTCCACCATGAAGGTTTGAGATGGCTTTAATCACATCTCGCCCCCACGATGTTCAGAGGTAAAGAGACCTTGTGGTTTAAGTGCGGGGTGGTTTTGTCAGGGGCCCAGGGGCGGTCCCTGGGCGGGGTTGGGGTACAGGAGCCAATAGGGAGAAACTGAGGGAGTGGCCAGGGCTAGGGAGGGAACAGGGGGAACGTGACAGAATCGGGTGATTAACAGGCTACCACAGAGAACTAAAAGACTGATGCAGCAGTTAAGATGGAAGATTTGATATGAAGTAAACTTTAAGAACAGAAATACCACAGCTAGAAGATTCTATATACATAATTAAAGATTAAAAAAATAGCTTCTATTTTCCTATAAATGCAAATGGCACAGTCATGCTTAATTCCGAAAAAAAACCAGAAGAGAAAAGTCAGGTAGTGACGATGATACCACAGAGGAGTAGTTTTCCCCGCATCAACCCTGCTCCCACCTCTTCCTGGCAGGCTTTCCCCATCTTTCTTCTCCTGTCATTGCAAGAAATGGGCCAGAAATACAAACTGCATATCTGGCCTTCATACACATGAAAGCTCAGGAGAACTTTGGTTTGGCTGAAGAGACGAGACAGGAAATCTAAGTAACCCCAACCTCAACCACAGGCTCCAAATCCAGGGGGTTCTGGATGTAGCCCTTAGATTAAGCTCTGTTCCAATGTGTCATTCTATCTTTCTCTCTCCAACTTTCCTTCTGCAACATTCTCCCCTTTTCTGGCTGCTGAACTGCAGTAGAAAGTTGCACTATCTGTAGCACATGCAGAATGTTTGTTCTCTGCCTACCTCAAATCCTCTTTAACCTTTTATATATATGGGACTATCACAGAAGACCATTCATATGGGGCTAATCAATGCTTAACCCATGCATTTTAGATTAAAGAACATCTGATAGGAAGATAAATCATCTAAAGAGTTTTTCTCTTCTCCAAGGACATGATATGGAGGGATAGAAACCTACCTCTTGTTCTCATCCTACTGTTAAATCTTTATGGGTTGAAGGTTTCCTTGCAACCCAAGCTGCTAACCCCATAGAGTCTGGCTACTGAAAGGATATTCTCCTTCCATCCTAGCCACATCCTCGAGCATGGAGGGCACAGTCAGATAGCACAACAAAGATGGCGAGTTTTCCTTTATTCTGTCACCATCCTGCTCTTCACTCACCTTGAAGATCAAATGCCTTCTTTACTCATCTCAGAAGACACAAGACTTCTGGCTGTCTGCCAAAGTGGAGAGTAATATGAAATAAACTGGGCCACTATTTGCCTCTCCCTTTTAAGGCAAATCAGTAGGAAGCAAATCCCATGGTTTTCAGAGAGAACCTCTTTTATGTACTGTCTCAACAGAAATCCTTTTCCTTCAGTCTGGCACCAGCATCATTTTATCTCCACCACTGTACTGTGCATTACCAGCAGAACAGACTGGGACAACTAGATGAAGACCTAAGCTAAATAGAATTACAGGTCCAATTCTGTAGAGCATCTATTGAAGTAATTTCATTTGTTCACTTGGAAAACCTGGTTATTGTGCCTGGGAATTCACACCACAAAACAAGCTTGAAGTACATTTAAGATTCTTGCCACTTTTCTATTGCTGCCTATATTGCTACTGAAATTTTCTTTGATGCTGGAAGAGAAGGAAACTACTGCATGGTGCAGAAATTGAATACAGTTGGATTTCTTACCTGTAGGAGTGAGGTGCCTCCAGGTGATGACAGGCTCAGGACGCCCATTTGCCATGCAAACCAGGGTCACATTGCTGCCCTCATTCACGGTGATGTCCGAGGAGATATTGGAGATCTTTGGTGGAACTGTGAAGGCAAAAGAAAGTTTGACCTTGTTAGAAGCAGAATTATGGAGGGCAGCTTGCCTGGCTTACTAATCTACCTGCCTATTAACCAGAGCCAGCCACAAACTCATCTCAGAGGCTGCACGCTCTTCACTACTACCTGGGTTTCTGAAATTACATCAGAGCAGTATGTACTCTTGTGTAGTTTGTATTTCAAGGGTCTCCAGGTAGAAATGGCCTTTGCTGCAACAGCAATGCTGTGTGTTTGGAAAAGTTTGGGGATCTTCATAAAATGACCTCTAAGAACTTGCCTGCGTGCCCCAAGTCTGCATGGAAGGGGTCAGCAGGCTCCAAGTATCATCCCAGCTAATTTTTACACTCCAAAGATGGAGTTCTACATCCTCCTGCAGGATGCCAGGCTTCCAGGCACCGACTCAGAGGGTGTATTAGTTATTGGTTTCTGTGACATCTTTCAGCCAAGAAGGATCCTCCATGGGCGACCTGCAGTAGACAGCTTCTGGATGACTGCACCCCACATATCACAGCACCAAAGGCACAGCAGAATCTTTAAGATGCCGTGACTTGGGCATTCAAGATCCTTAAAAACCTTCCAAGCTGAGTTTGTGTCATGGGACCAGAGTGACCATGAACTGGGACCTGAACAGAAACCTCCAGGTGTGGAGTGTGCCAGCTGTTGCAGTCTTTCCTGTCTCACATCCATGTCTTGCTTCCATGCTTCACACCCCATGTCAGGTGGTGAGGGAGTTTGATTAAAAAGGAATCCTCTAATTTTTTTTTTCTTTCATATATTTTCGGCTTCCAAATTTGTGTGTAGCGAGGAATGAAACAACATCATTTTCTGCTTTGCTTACCACGAGTAAACAGACAGCAGCTTCCCCTTCCCCCTCCCTGGCAGGAGTGGCTGATGGTCCTTTTGAGGCAAAGCTGCCTATAAGCTAGGTGGGGAAAAGGAAATGAAGCCTGAAGAGAGCAGCTCACTACTTCCAGCTGTGTTGCTGGATTCACAGGAATATTCTTGACACCCCACAGCTCATTAGACTCTGTGTAGGCCCCAAACTCATGGACAACACTTGAGCATCTATGACCATGGGACCCCCTCGAAGGAAGAGGACCTGTCAAGCAAAGTGAGGCAGACATCTATTTTCCTACATGCTCACTCACCCAGACAAGGAGGGATTTAAGCCAGGCACATTGGGGAAGGATTGCCATGATCTGTGGAGAAGTGACAATGCAGAGGGCAGTGAGGAAGCAGCTGGGGCACAACACAGTAGGGAAGGGTTTTGCATGCCTTGTGAAAGCAGGACAGCTGGGGGGCCATCCCACATGCCTGTGCACCAGTGAAGGTATCATGGTGAAAAAACAGGAGGAATCAGATGTTCACACAGATTCACAGTGTTGTAAACCCATAGGGCTGGAAGAGCTGGAGTGAGACAGCTCTTAGGACTGGCCTGTAGCTCAGATACAGGCTTTCTAAGAAAGACAGGCTGGAAAGGAGAGGAAAAGAAATGCAAAGGAGTGGCTGGCATGTACCCAGCTCTGGATGGTGAACTAGCTGAGAGCTCAGATGTAAGGATCAGAGGATATCACAGTGTCACCCTTGTTCCTTGGTGTTTATTACCAACCATTTGATAAAGAAGAGGCAGTAGATAAAGACTGCTTCAGACAGGTAGAAGAAGCCTCACAATCACAGTTCCTCATTAGGGACCAACCACCTTGACATTTTTTGGAAGGGAGAAAGTGCTAGGCTTAAGCAGGCCAGGACACGTGGGGGTCCTTTAGGTTCAGCATGAGTTAGCAGTATGCCCTTGCAGCAAAGACCAAGCACCCTGGGTTGTATTAGCAAGAGAGTAACCCCATAAGTGGAGGGGTACATCTGAAACCTTTTACATGGTGCTTATTAGACAGAATCTCAGGCACTAGATCAGTCTTGGGCTCCCCAGTACAAGAAGGCCATTGACACACTGGAGCAAGTCCACTGGAAGGCTCCCAGGATGGTCAGAGGACTGTAGCACATGACTTACCAGGAAAACCTAAGAGAAATGGGTCTGTTCAGTCTGAAGAAGAGAAGGCTGAGGGAGATCTTATTGCTCTCTACAAAAAGTGAGTGGGAATGTGTGGAAAAGACAGAGGCAGGCTTTTCTCAGAGATGCACAGAGGGGCACAGTGAACAGTGAAAAGCAGCAAACATGAGCTGCGATGTAGGGGAGGAAAAAGCTTTTACCTTCAGAAAGTCAAAGACAGGACTAGGTTCCTCAAAGAGGGGATGGAAACTCACCTCCTTTCTTTCCCAGTGGATGAGTGGAACACCCTGTCCCCATGGCTCAGAACAGACCTGCGCATTGTTCCAGCCAGCAGACCTGCAGGCTGGTAGAGCCCTGGAAGTTCCAGTGCAGAAATCCAAACTGCTACTCTTACTTACTGGGAACAAAGCAATTCAGAGGGCCACCTCACACCTGAGAGAAGACCAACATGCACAGAAGAGGACAGAGGGGCTTAGTCTGGGAAAGAACAAGAGGCTGCTATTTCTGCCCCAGTGTTCTGTCAGGGGGCACAAGGACAGTGACTTTGGAGCACACTCAGCACAGCTTCTCCATGGTGCACTGGCAAACCTGGGTATGCAGAGCCCAAGAATAAAACCAGTAGCAACACCACGTTCTGGGAATATTACCATAACCTCAAGGGGTTAACATTTTCATGAGGAAAAAAAGCTGTGCGGCAAACCAAGAAGAACTAAGCAGAACTAGCAGGTGGAGCTGTGGGCCACTGTGAAGTCCTAGCAGAATGGTGCAATGCCAGCCAAAATGGCTGAGGAGAGAGCAACAAAAGCCACTACAGGGCAGCAGCAGAGCTCCAGTTGGGACATGTATAAACTGCCACTTTCCAAAGCTGTCAAGACATTTTACTTCACAGAGGATCAAGTAAACTCAGCCAGTACAAGCAGATCTGACCATGCCTACTGAATGCCCAAGAGGAAGAGCATGTGTCCAGATGGTCATATCTGGCTTGCCGCTTTTTCAGATGAGGGTGGAAAGGACATCCAAGGCTGAAATCCTGTTAGGAATATAATGGCTTGCTCCTTTCAGCTGCCACCCTGGTCAGGAGGCAAGGAAAGGCTAAGACGAGGGGGAATAGGGCAGGAAATCATTTCCCTCTAAATTTAAAACCTGGCTTGGCTTCATCTGCTTAGAACCCAAAGCCAGTGGACAATAATTTCACTCAGATAAAAAGTCAGAGACTTTTAATTTTCAGGGCGTCAAGCCAGCATGTTAAAATGCCAAAACTGTCAGCACCAGCAACAGTTAGCATTGCCTCCTTGGCACTTGTCATTACTTTGCACACACCTTTTTAGGACAGCCTTAAAATGAGAAGCTTTGACCTTATTATTTTTCCCCATGTGTAGGTTGTATTATGTTTTCACAGGTCCCAGACTGCTGGAAGAAGGATTGCTGAGAATAACACCTCCTGGGACCAGAATCTTCTGGGTGTCACAACCTCTATTTGCCCAGCCATCTCCTGTTGACCCTCAAGTGGAAAACTCTTTTGTGTCTGGCCTCTGAACCATTAGCAGAGGCAAACCCACAGGCTGCAGCCCCACAGCAGGGCAAGTCCTACAGCTAAACAGAGCTTCCAGGCATTTTCATATCCTGACTACAACTTTTTCTTTCAGGGGAAACCAGGCTGCTGCTGCACTCCTCTGGCTCCAAGGACCATGGGAAAGCCCTGTCAGGGTGTCTGGTACTGCTGAAAAATATAAGACTACCAGATTTTTTTCCACCCTTTCAGTGTAAATCACATGGGATATCCATTACACTGTGCTTAGCATCCCCCTGGTTGCACACTGTAGTACCCCACTGCTCCATCCCCAGAGAGGGAGGATGCCCCACCCACAGCAGGGACTGATTCTGGAGAGATGGAAATGAACACTGAGAAGAATGACTTGGAACTCACGTATTAATTTCTTCTACATTTCACATCTACAGGACAAGGCTGATGCCAGCCCAGCATCTCATCTTCCACGTCACTGACAGTAAATAACAAACCCCAAAGTAACCAGTGGCCATTCTCCGTGACAGAAGCTCGCATTGGAAGAGAAGGGAAGCTGCAAGGCAGGAACGAGGCAAGGGCAGAGATACTGTAGGGTGCCCTGGACTGGGAGGGCTGCAGGGCAGGAGGGGCACAAGGTCAGAGCTGGTGTGGGAGATTTCAAGTCCCAGGCAAGACACAGTGACAGAGCTAGGTAGAACAGGCTTGTGCAGAAACAGCTTGCACCAAGCCTGTTCTAGTTAATTGCCGTCAATCCTTCACTTCATGACAACTGCAACTCACATTAATTTAAATAATAAGAAAGACTGAGACATGAAAAATAGATCATGCTCCCCCAGCACAATCACTGTTGCTCTCCAGATGAAAGCAGGTGATTTGTTTCCACAAAAACACTTGCTATAGCAGTTATTACAGACCAGGGGCTGCATACGGGACGCAGCAAGGAAACCACAAACAAGCAAACACGCAAACATCTGCTGTTGTTATCCTTGCCTTTTATGACCAAAGCCCTTCAGAGCTCAAAACTCCTCCTGAGATATTACCCGGAATGGTGTGGGCGGGCTGGATCAGTGTTCTAATTCAAGGCTATGGAAGGAGGCAAGGAGAACTGCTACACCCCTAATGTCCCAGTAAATGAGTGAGCCCAAAGGTTAAGAGACACGAGTTCACAAGCGGGAGGCCAGCTCCTGAGTACCTTTCCAGGAGTGCAATGGGGGATGGAACAAGAAAACATCAAGGCCACCCTTGCTAA
This sequence comes from Corvus brachyrhynchos, assembly GCF_000691975.1. Taxonomy (NCBI): domain Eukaryota; kingdom Metazoa; phylum Chordata; class Aves; order Passeriformes; family Corvidae; genus Corvus; species Corvus brachyrhynchos. The sequence goes on along the minus strand of NW_008237619.1, from coordinate 9,444,963 downwards.
AGCAAGGCTTCTGGAGATCTTTCCTAATGGAATTTATGCAGAACCTGACCCATGCCACAGCTCCCGAGCCATTCAGATCCCTGCCTTTTGATCAGAGCACCTAGTCACAGCACAGGCACAAAGTGGCAGGAATGGGAACCACTGCCTAGCAGGAGTGGTACAAGGGGTGCCTAAAGGCTGGGGGCAGCAGTTTCTTGCTCCTGCACTGAGGGCTCTGGTTTCATGATGCTTCACATGATATCTCAATGCAGCAGGAGGATGGGTTTGTGAGAAAAGGGCAGGAAGCACAGAACTAGGAACTCAACTTGGGTATGACAGAATAAAAAATGCAAACAGAGGGACAGTGGACACCTAGCTGGAAAACAGCTCTGAGCCCTGTAAATGCATTCGCATGAAATTCACTCAGATGGCTGGACCATTCCCTTTGGATAAACAGTGCCCTGCATCTAAGACCCTTAGATGGAGCTTTCCACTGTAGGGCAGCTACTCCCCAATCTCAAATTATAAGACTGCTCAACAGTACAGTCAATAAGTCACAAAATACATTAAAAAAATACAGCTTATTCCCAGTCTACAGACCTATAATACAGCAAAAGCTATTTAATATCTCCAAGACACAGATGCAAACAGTATTGAAACTGCCTAAGAAAGCCCCTAAGCTCCATTTAAGTGGTCTAACTGCTTGTCCGAAAAAGGGCACCTTGGATACAAATGGAAAAAGTCACAATCCCTTCCATATATCCTCATTAGTTGCTTCCTCCAGCCTATTTCCTTCCTCTCTATTGGCAAGTAGGACCCCCATCTGTTGGATAAAATAAGGAGTCCCACTCACTAATACACAGGAGTCACCAGCTCTCAGGGCAAAAACAAGAAAACATCAGGACTTCTCTCCAAAGTCAAAGGAACTTTGCAGCCACTAAAACCCTCCCCAGGTGCCTATCAATTAGCCTTGAGAGTTCTTATTTCCTTGTCCCCAGATCCCAATTAACAGCACTTTACAACAAACGCTAATAAGCCCCAAGGCAGAGGTAGGGGGGATGCTGACCATCATATGGTCCTTCAATGCTTTAGAACAGCCACCTTGCTCACCACAATTAGGGGTCCTTTCCTGGGGCAATTAATTGACAGCAAATTGGCCTCATTAGTCATTGTTTAGTTAAAGTGTTTAGTGGTGAAGAGAGTACCTGAAGAAGGGGCTGAGCTGCTAAACACAACTAAATGGTTTAATTTCCCTCTTATGTGTGCAGCAGGCTAATCACAGCTCTTTACAGCAGTAACAAGAAACAGCTTGTTGATGCTAAAGTCCGCAAAGGGAGCAAGCTGAGGCTGGAAGGTAAAATCCAGACACCCTTTGGGACACGGCATGGTAATGTTTCTGAAGCATTTTACAGAAGAAATGTGACATCAGACCCAAGATGTGTTTTTTACGGTCTGATTCACGCTGCAGCCTCAGCCAGAGGGAGACAAAGCTGTCAGCAGAGCGAGAGGCCAGAGAGGGAAGTTGTTGAACTTCATTAAAGAGAGTGGACTCTGAAAGAGCCTTCTGACCTTCCACTCTGCTAGGCTTGTTTCACTCTGCCAATGCCTCGCTCAGCATTAAAGCTTCTGTGAAGTAGAGGCAAATCCTGAAGGCTTGGTTTTGTTTTTTAATCCCCTGGGAACCAAAAAACCTCTCAAAATACACTACAGTGTTTTTACAAGGTGTAAAAATTCCCTCCTTCTGTTGTCTGAAAGGGAGTGCCTCATCATGTAGCCTTTAGGGAAGAGTCTATGACAGCCAGAGCATGGAAACCACTTTTAAAGATCTGCAGTTCCCAACCCACAGTGTGCTCCCCCAGCACTCCGCACTGCTGGGGCTGATCTCCATCAAGGATCACTGCTGATGCCAAGAGAGGCCAGGCAGAAGGAGGCACAGGGGCTGTGAGCTTGGGCCTTGCCATCTCGGTGAGCTTCCTCCATCATGCTGCTGAGCCTCACCCGCTGAGACGCCAGGCAGGAAATTATTGAAAATCCAGATGGGAACTGTGTATATGGCACTGGCTGGGAGCAGAGAAGCAGACAGGATCCTGTAAATCAAAGCCATGTGCAAAGCTACCCATGAGCTGGGTAGCGTGTCAGAGCTCACCACACTGGAGAGTAAGAGTTTACAAGCCAAAATATTTTGTCTAAAGGAATGCTCTGCCTCATCCAATATATAGTTAAGTGTCTGGACGATTTTTCCACATAACACTGCATGGGAAGTGCTTCCAGTACATTCTTTCTTCACAGAGAGCAGCACAGAGTACAAACATGTTGCACTGTCCCATTCCTGAGCTGTTGGAAAAACCAGCATAGAACTGGGCTCAATTGCTTATACTCATTCCTGC
>NW_008237619.1:9429892-9442582 GCF_000691975.1 Corvus brachyrhynchos | reverse complement strand
CTGCTGATTTTATTTTTTATGAATTTGTCTCCATGAAATCTTCAGGAAAGAAATTATTTAGCTACCTCACTGAAAGAAATACAGAAAAGAATAGCTTAAATCTTAAGCCAGCCTTGTTTTCCAGTGCACTGAGGTGACAGGGTTAAAAGAAGCCTCACTCCTGTTCACAGCCTAGCACCTCCACTTCAAACCTGGACGCCAGCCTTGTACTCTAAAGCAGCTCCAGCTCTGAGCCTGAGCTCCAGCTTTTACCTAGTGCTGATTGTATTTCACACACACCTGGCTTTTTGGTGCGCCCTCACCAAGCAGAGATTTACAGAACCCACATTTTTGGGTCCTGATGCAGCCCAGGAGAGCAGGTTCTCAGTTATGTGCTCAGCATGTAAATGAAAGCACAAAACACAAGCCAGGCATATGCCTGATATCCGCTTATCACCAGATTTGCACCTCTGGATATGAAGTTCTTTGCTACAACCCTTCCCTTTCTCTTCGATTAACATACTAAATTTATGCCACTCATCTGCAGTTCCTGTCTTTAAAGAACTGCTCTGTGCATTTGCTGTTTGTGTTGCTACAGTTCTTTCTGCTTGTGAAACTGACTTCAAGAGCTTTATGGCTAACCCTCCTAGAGGAGCCTGTTGTGACAACCCAGCCTTCCTAACAGGACATGTGTAAACAACAACAGAAGTGCTTGCCATGCTAATCCCCGGGGATTAACTCTTGGAATGCCACCTAATCCCAAACATGTTAAGAACTGCAGATGTACACAGCTTTTGGTCTTTGTTTCAAGTGTGTTTATATATTCTCTCTGACTGTTCTTTTTAAATCTGGTATTTACTTATGAGACTGAAACAATACAAAGTCTTTCTTTTTGCAGCCATAATCAGCCATCCTGGAAGAGAAATTCTTTGAGAAAGTTGTCCTTAGTGTCCAGGTCCTCCAAAGACATTTCTGAGAAATTTCTGAAGAAGAACTTTTTCACAGAAACATTTAGCATGTTGGATGTATGTGGCATGCAGCTGAGTCCTAATATGCAGCCTTTCTGGGGTTTGACTCAGAGCCAAGGGAGCTTCTCCTTTGATGTTAATGACCTTTGGACAAATCCTTATACAACGAGAATGGGTGATGGCTTCAAGGAAATGCTGCAGCCAGAACAGGGATGCTTTATTAACCAGTTGAGACAAAAAAGCAAGATTATGGGTTTTTAATGGAGTCCCAGCAGCCCTTGGCTCCTCCCTCTTAACTCCTTCTTTGGGAAGTAGACTAGGGAGCACAGGCCAGGCATGAGGAGAAAAAAAATAACAGAGAAAAACCTATATCATTCCAGGGCAGGAATTAAAGGTTCAGAGAAGGTCCTGATCAGGCAAGCGGGGAGGAAGTTAATTTCTGCTAACACCCCACTCTAGATGAAGATGAGGTTGTCCATGATAGCTTTACATGCTGGAGAAACAGAGCCAAGTTTTTTGTTTGTTTTCAGATCTTTTGCTGTTGCTTATATTCAGCTCATTAGGGACAGAGTACAGCCAGCAGAACAACCATTGTGAACCACTGATGAACATCCACACACAGGCTAAGTGAAAAAGGCATCACTGTCCAAAGGCTGTTCTCAGGTTCCTTTGATTGCCCATGGTTTATCCCACATCCTCTTCGATAAGCCAGAGGGAGATGAATAGGACTCTCCAAAGTGTCTCGTGCATACCACATACCCAGGGATCTGGCTCAGTTTCAACAGAAGCAGGTCCTCAGTGACAAGCCTCTCACTCAAACCAAATGCACATGGTACATGTAGAATGTCTTTTATTAGCAGGCTTTCCTTCCTTACACATTGAAGTGAGCAAAATGGAGCAGGACAGCTTGCTGTAACCACCTTTCAAGATTGCTTTCAGGCTTCTAGGGGAGCAGAAAGCTACAGCAGCACTTTGGAAATGCTGGGTTTGCTTTCAGTCAAAAGTATAAAGAACAAAGATAATAATCCCATACTGGGGCCTTTACTCAGAATCACAGAATGTCTTGGGTTGGAAGGGATATTAAATATCATCTAGTTCCAACTCCCCTGCTGTGGCCAGGGACATCTTTCACTAGATCAGGTTGCTCAGAGCTTCATCCAACCTGGCCTTGAACACTTCCAGGGACGTGATAGCCACATCTCTGGGCAGACTGTTCCAGTGCCTCACCACTCTCATAGTGAAGAATTTCTTCCTAACACCTAATCTAAACCTGTCCTCTTTGAGTTTGAAGCCATTTCCCCTTGACCTGTCACTACATGCTCTTGTAAATATTCTCCTCTATCTTTCTTGTAAGATTCCTTCAGGTACTGGAAGGCACTGGAGATTAGATCACCTCGAAGCCTTCTGTTCTCCAGGCTGAACAATCCCAATTCTCTCAGCCTTTCCTTGTAAAAGAGATGCTCCACCCCTCTAATCACCTTGGTGGACCTCCTCTGGACTCACTCCAACAGTTCCATGCCCTTCCAGTGCTGGGGACCCCAGAGCTGGATGTAGCACTGCAGGTGAGGGTCTCACAGAGCAAAGTAGAGGGGCAGAACCCCCACTCTGGCCCTGCTGGCCACACTGCTTTGGATGCAGCCCACGAAACAATTGGCTTTCTGGGCTACAAGAGCACATTGCTGGATTGCATTGTCACTATTTCTGGATCCAGAGATGTTGGCCTTTCCTACCATACACAGTTATGAAATGCCAGCTGTGAGATCTTCACTTGTTAGCCATTGTTGAGCTTGGTGAAAGCTGCAGAAACCTCATTTCTAAAGGCCAGGATGTTATCATCAGCCATCTGAGAAGGGAAAGCCAAAGAGTTCAAGGCAAAGAATCCCTCCTGTCAGAAATGCTCATTCGCACAAGTCTGATCCAGCAGAAAAGAGGAAAAAACAAATACAGTGCTCCTGAAGTAAAGGCATCTTTGAACAAAGTAAGCATCTGGTTAGAGCTGAGATGTGATTGTGGTGATCTCTTTCCCACAAACCAACCAAGAGCCAAGGTTTCCTGAGAAGGAGGGGTTCTGCTGTTGGAGGTTCCCTGCTGAAAAAAAGTGCTCAGCCACATGCAAGAGCACCTTGATGTCTTGGAATTTTCCTACTGTTCCCCTTTCCAAGCTTTGCTGTGTGGTAAAGATGTGCTGTATACATGCAGACAGCCTCAAAGGAGGGAAAAGGATGAATTCCAAGAGCTTTGCTCTGTAAACACAATACATTGAATTGTTGCCATTTCAATTAAAGGAGAATTTCTCCCGGACTGCCAGGCATGAGGCTTATTCCTTGTAGCCTGCAGCTTTACTAGGACACATAAAAATACTATCTTCTTCCCCCAGTAGGGTTCAAGGCTGCCCTCTTCAAAGTTAATGAATTGTTTGCTGGTCTCTGTTATAAACTGAGGGAATCACAGAATGGACAAGGTTGGAAGGGATCACAATGGGTCATCTGGTCCAACTTTCCTGCTCAAGTATCATCCTAGACTACATTGTCCATTCAGAAGGATGAGGTTACATCCAGAAGGGTTTTCAGCACCTTTGTACTGAGTGGGAAAACAGTTTTACAGACAAGTTTCATCTAAGGTTCTGCAAGTAAATACTCACCACCCCAGAAATCCAGTGCTACTGGCTGCAGAGCAGGAATATCTCCTCTGATTTTCAACAAAGAACACTGACAAAAAACTGCAAATACTTCCACTGCAGTAGGGAATCAAAACCTAAGTCCCATGAAAAACACAAGCCATGTCTCCCTGCTGTAACAGCACATCCACAACTGGGCCTCTGTAAAAGCAGAGTTATCAGGGTAAGCAATGCTACTGAAAAACTGAAGGAATCATTCCATTGGTCTGGTACTCCACATTCAGTATTGTTCTACACACTTGTGCTCCACCTTTCTAAGGCTCAGTTCTCATTCTCATTCTTAGGTAACTACTGTGTGCAAGGTACATGGCATCCCCAGGGACTGGTACCTGAATGGAGTCACAAGAGGTATGATGCCTTACCATCAACAGCTGCAACAGGTGAGTAGGAGGAGTAAAGGAAGAGTGTCTGGAAAGCCTCAGACTGTTCTTTATGAAGAATTAATATGCTGCAAAGTTCCTTGGCAGAACAAAGAGGGCAAATCCCAGGCAGAGAAAAGAGTCTTGATCCTTCACTGCTGGTACAAATTATAGAATGTATACTCTTTTACACGAAAGGAAATGCAGGGAAGGAGATAATCTCCCTGTGGTTCATAAACCCAAGGCAAAAAGCTGGACCCACAAAATGTTGTGCAATCTGAACAGGAATAGAAATGTAATCAATATAGTTGGGGACACTGATGAAGGATAAGGATACACATACACTTTCCTTTCTGATGGTCATGATATCCTGAAGTCTGCAAAAATTATTTCCCCAAAGTACAAAGAGTGATAAAAAATACAAAGAAACTTTGCATCAGAATGCAATTCTGAAAACTCTGCCAAAGCCTGAAGAAAAGCAGAGATATAGCTGAGGTGGCATAACACTATGGATCATCCTGCCACTGGATTGGGCGCAGACATTTATGACAAATAGGCACAAGGGATGCAGCGCAAATACAGTGTGACACTGTATCCTGGGCATATGCTTGATGTATGGAGGATTAAATGCCACACACACACTGTCCTGGGTAGATTGTATCTAGTGCTGACAGATACCTGAGGGATCTGTCTCTTCCTTTATACACTTTGGCAATTGCCATGCCAACAAAGGATTATGGCACTGGGGGGGCGAGAAGGAGAGATCATTTGCTACTCTGTTTAAAAGAGACTTTATCCTCTGGGGGAATTTTTTCAAGATGTTGGATTTCTTCTTAAATGATATTTCTACCTGCCTATACACATTTGAGGTTGATGGGCTTTCCTCCTTTCCTCTGTCCCCCTAGCACAACACCTCACTCTTCTGGCATCCCAAAGCAACCTTAAAGCAAATGTGGCTTCTGTAAGTCGGTTCGAGTACTGCAGCCCTCAGCCCTTGCCTCCATACAAGCTGCAAAGGCAAGAAAACAGCCAACATGCTGTAAAGACCAATTCCTTTCTCTCTGTGGTGAGCCCTCTGATTGACGTCTCCGTTCGTCAAGAGAGACAGACTGTCTTGAGTGTGAGATAGCTAACTATCACCTGGGGAGGCGATTAGAGGGGGAAGGAGGGAGAAAGGGGGACACAGACAGACAGACAGAAAGGAGAGCTGAGGAGGGGGAAAGAGGAAAGGAGTGACAGCAGAGTGCAGATGAGAGAAAGCCAGTAGCGCTTGATGAATTAAGTTGTCAACTTTGGCATCACCTGTGTACCTTGTCATGCCAATAAATCCATTGAAGCTGAACCTGCACCATGAGTCAAGAGTGAGAGAGTGCTGATGGAAGGAAGAAATAACAGCCCATTTAAAGACTCAGAGCAATTTATGAGTTACCTCAGGAGGGAAGTAGTGACAATGGGGAAGGAGAGGTTCTTCCCCACCATGCTGGGCAGGGAAGCTTGTTTTGAATTCAAGCCGTCCACCCAGTCGTGCTGCGGAAAGTAAAGAGATAGAGACAGAGACCTTGTTCAAGAAAGAGAAAGGCAATGGAGAGGCTTACTGTGGTCCAAGGGGAACAGGGCAGGCACATGCCTTTTCACAGTACTATGTGCTTCGGGAAATCCCTTGAGGTGCTGAGGGAAGATGTTGAGAACAAGAAGCCAGATTGCGAAAGGAGACAAAGGGCATAGAGCACAGTCAGAACCACAGCACTGAGGGAACATGAAGGAAAGCGAAGGACAGCAGAGATGGGAAGCACAGCTCTGGCACGGAGCGGTGGCTGTGTTGGAAAGCCAGGAGGGACACAAAATTCTCTGCTGACTCTGAAGTTGGAAGCATGGCACTGAGATGCAAACAGCTTTGATGGGCTGTACCAGGGAAGTACTGCACCAAGGTGCTTTCCTGCACAGCTAAGGAGATTCTCACTAACTTTTTTAAAGGATTCCATGCATGTCTTAAAAGATTCTGTCCCCCAGAACTCTAGTGAAGTCTGTTGGATGTGACTGAGGAATGGGAAAAGCAATGGTACAATGTCCTCACCCAATACATCTTTTCTCCTCCTGCTAGTACAGCTTCCCAAACTGAGCAGTATCTGACCCAATTGTTTGAGAAATGCATCTGCCTCTTTACTCCTTTCTTTCATCCAACTCACCATTTCCCACACAGGAGCTTCTACAACCCTTGTGCTCACAATCAATGGTCAGCTCCTGACAAAAACACTCGTATCAGCCACAGGGACTAAGAGTGGCAGAGGCTGATTTCCAAAACAACCTGAGACCCCCTGTGACCTCATTTGTAGCCATCCAAAGATGTTTACATTCATGTGACAAGACATGTTCACTGACCCTTCCTCACAATGGGCCGATCTCAACAAAGCACCAGGCACAGCACCAAGAAAGAGAAGGACACCACCTGCTTTGAGATTTATTCCTCTCTGGCCTCTGCTGCTGTGTGCTCCACTGATGCCCCAAGCTTGCACGGAGGGGAGGGAAGGAAGGAGAAAGGAAAAAACCTAGATTCGTCCCTCAAGAAGAAGTATTGATGGTATTTCCTTCAATCAGGGAGAAATTCTGACTCAGCCACAGAAGTAGAAAAGCTAGTCTTTTCAGCCTGAGTGAAACACTGAAGATTTACAACTCTTCAGGGTTTTTGGAGAGTTTGGATAGAAGTGCACATAACATTTGACAAATCCATGCAGAGAAATAAAACATACGGCATAAAACTATCTTACATGGATATCTGCGGGTATACATATAAAAACATAAACATATTTAGAATGTGTATGTGTGCATAGTTAGATACATACTGATATATGCACATATACAAATAGTGCCATTTGCTCCTGAAACTCCCAGCCTCTTTGAGAGCTCTTGTTTGGCTGCTGTTTTGCTAGCAGCCGGGCAGCCACGACACAGCTGTCCGGACTGGGGTCCCCTGAGCTGTGTGGTGCAGCTCTGCTGGCTGCGTTCAATTTGACATCAAATGAGAGCAGGGATCTCTCTGAGCCAAACTCCGTTCTGATCTGACTGGTGCCCAGATCAGCTCAGCTGTAGTGCCCTCGGGCTGTGGCACTGTATTAAAGTTGAGGGCAGCTTTAATCTGCTTCACCGTTTGCACAGTGGAAGCTGTGCTTGGCCTACTGGGAAATTACGAGCATGTCCCTCATTCAAGTGAAGTGGACATTTCTTTTCCAGGAGTTGTGATCTTTGTGTTCATGTAACTTAGTTTAAATGATCAAAGCTGGTGGCTTCTAATCATTCTCATTCTGAGGGCACCTTGCAATTTCCTGGGGAAGGTACATGTACCGTACAGGGAATATAACTCTCCTAACAATAGGTTTGGTTTTCATGAAGTCCACAGACTTCCTGAGAGTTACAGACTGTGATGGTCTGATGGATTTTCACTTACTGTGGGGAAGAAGGAAAAAACTCTCACACTTCATAGTCTTCTGTCAGGGGTATTGAGTTGGTTACTGGCCCTTTAGCAACAGGAATAGAAACACAGAGCTGCAGACACGGGGACTTTTTGCCACGTGTAGGGGCCTGTGGTACACTTAAGCATCCCTGTCTCCTTGAAAGGTTGCAGGCACATCCTGCCCCACAAGAAATCGCTTCTAACTACACACATGCCCTCATGGACATCATTGCTCCTGAAGGCACCATGCTGACTCTCTGCATTGCCTAGCCATCCCTCCCACAACAGAAGGACAATGGGGCACACACCTCCATCCCTGAATGCCAGGATGTCAGAGTAAGACAGCACCTACACCATCAGTAGTGTCCTGGCACCTGGGCACTGGCCCTGGTGGCAGTGATCACAGCTGTAGGACGGCTGTGTTGCTTTTTAGAAAACCTAATTTGCATACATGAGACCATGCAGAAGAAACAGCATTAGCCAGGAAAATTCCCTTCCTCAAAAAGCCGTATAAAACCAACCATGACCAGCTTGTACTCCTGGAACTGCTATGGATCCCAGGACACCTCAAAGGTGGCTTGCCTTTATCTGTGTCTAGCCGAGCAACAGATAAAAGTATGGTCAGCAAGCGTTCAGATCATGCTAGAGCCTACAGAAAGGAAGAATTACTTTTATTTAGAAAGACTGTTCAGTAGAAGAGATACCAATTAATAAATAAATGAAAATAGCTGACATTCATTATGACATTTAAACTACTAGATGCCAACTGTTTGTTAAAATACCATGTGGTCTGGAGGAAAGCAATCAAAGAAAAAGGGCTTGGAGAAGCAGTGAGTAATGGTGACCCAATCCATTTAACTATTGATAAAACACAGGTGAGGAAATGTGCAGGAGAAAAAAATCTCTACAAATCGTCAGCTAATGGATTAAATGCATCTGAGTGCGAGATGGAAATTAACTGATCAATTCACTCAACAGCTGCTAATTATATGTGACAAGGCAGGCAGACTCCAGAAGTCTATGGAGCTCAAAGGAAAACAGTGCTGGTAGACAAATTTGAAGGCTGCCTCTTGCCACTATGGGGTGTGACATTTGCCCCAGTGAGAGAATGTCACTGTCACTGAGTAACATTTAACTTTGCAAATGTTTGAAGTCTGTATGTCAAAAGCATGGAAAGGGGGATTCTATCCCACTGCTTTATAACAATTTGCAACATTAGGTATCAATATATGGTATCAAAATTTACATGCCAATCTAAACAAAATTAAATGTAATGCTACAATCAAAATGAAACCTTTTTGCCTCGTTGCAGTTAAACATTTTGACATTAGTGAAATGAAACTAGAAAGTTAAAATGCTTTGTTGTGACACTCATCTGTCCAAAAATTTTTTTGCATCCCCATGCTCCTGCAAAATGCTTTTATGCCAGAAGAACTGATCTTCCAATAGGAAGTAATCTAACATTTTCTGATCACTACTTTCGCAATTTTATTTTGTATTTTCATTAACAGTAATATTTTCCTGACCACTTCCATTTTGGCTTACACCATTTAGAAAATGCTCACAGAGATATTGACTACTTTTTCTCTCCCCTCAGGCTTACACTTTGCATATATTGATCCCTTGGGACTCCTTTAAAGTCATGTCTTTGGAGAGTCAGCAGATTGTAGGATATATGGAAAATAAATAAATACTAATTATTAATTATTTGATCACCAGGGAAAGATTAGTGCTGAAGTGTGTTTCTTCCTTGAATGAGATCAGAATGGGAACCTCACTGGTTCAGTTCTCACCCTGCACTGTAGCGTTGAGTTTTGAATCCGCTTTTGGAGTAAGGGTAAGTGCTAAGCACATATACCAGCAATTAAATTATTAATTCAAAGGGGAAAAACAGTGTGGCTTATAAACCAGGTGAAACTTCCAAATTAGGTATCTCAGGCCTGACATCATGACACAAGCAATGTCATTTCTGGAGATGTTGAGACCGGAGCCAAGGCAGTCTTCCAGATTCATCACGCTAACAGTATTTATTATCTATTGTCAAACCCTAACTCTGTAGCTTGTGAGGGTCCAGCATGTTCTACACATAGCCTATGATACTATTTTTAGACTGTTTTTAAAATTCATGGTTGAAGAGAATTCAGAGGATGCAATGTTTAATACAGTGCTTCATGAACTCCTGCTAGCAAATTTAATTCAATCTGTCTTGGGTTAGGAGCACTGTCACGGATTGGCAATTGCCTGAAGAACCATAAACAAGGGATAATGACAAGGGGCATGTAAGAGCAAAGGTGTAAGCAGGTGTAAGCAAGGTGCTGTAGGAACCATGTGAGGTCTGTTTTCATTTCACATCTCCATTAATGAGCCTGAAGAGTAGCTTGCTAATGAAAGTGATGGATGATGCTCAACTGGGAGGTGCTGCAAACATCCATAAGGGCAGATAAACATAAAGGGGTACATAGGGATTAGTCATAGGAGCAGAAAGAAAAGAATGGAACAAATTCATAATCTCTACAGAAGAAAAAAAATCAGCTCATAGTGAGGAGAGATCATGGGGGTTGAAGAGACCTGCACATCTTTTCAGACAGAATGAGTGCGCAACTTTGGATGAAATTTCTCAAAGCACTGAAGAATGTAAAACCTTGCGTTGTCTAAAGCCAAGACAAGAATAAATGGTAAAGCACCCTATTAACTAGATGGAAATGTTATCTAAGGCCCAATCTAGAATACATCTGTACTGGGGATGGCACATCAGCCCATATCTATCTTCACAGATGGGTTAAAAGATATCAGTTAAATAATGCTTCAAGTATAATGTTTCCCTCATTTAAGGCACGATAAGCCACACTGAAGGAGAGAGAAGAGACCACTGAAATCCCTATATTTCAGTATGCTTAACAGTAATGCTGAAGATGTAAAAGGTGACAGCAAACCAAACTCCCTGGGACCAAGACAAATGACATGGTAGAAGAATATAGTTTCAGACAAAAAGATACCATGTGGTGGAAGAATGGTCCTCCTTAGCATTGCTAAGAGTACATATCCAACAGCACAAGTTATTCTGCTGCAGCACCCGAAAGATGTGGAAAAAAGCAGGAGAGGCATTCCTTAGCTTGCTAAATCTGAATGGAAAAGAGACAACACAGCAGCTCCTGCACAACATCTCACTGCAACACGAAAACCTGACTTGAACAAGGTTCATTCCACACTATTCCACAATTTGGCTAAGCCTTCATCTGAGGCTGATCTATTCCACTTGCCGTTAGTCAGAGAAGAGTTTGGTATTTAACTCCCCAAGTAACCCGGAGCTGGAGTGTTCCCTCTGCACTTCTGAAAGCTTGGCCAGAATTTGCTGTCCTTGCTATAAATGCAGAAGGTCACAGGACTGCTTTTGAAGACATTAACTGTTCCATGGCTGTGAATCCTTGCAATTTTGCATTCCCATTACAAGACCATGATACTTGAAAGACTACCTAATCCCCTATGCCAGCTGTGCTCCCTTATATTTAGTACTTGTATTTTGAAAAAAAATATAAGGGAAGACAAACCAGAATGAGCAATCCAAAGAGAATAACTTATCAGGAATAAAAAGAAGTAAGTAATTTCATCTGTCCCTTCTTCCCATCACCTGTGGTCCATCTCTGCCTACTCCAGTTCCTTAATTTAATGTCTTTAAAACCTAACTGGGCAAAAAAGAAGCAGAAAATGTATGTACGTTAAAAAATGTATGCTTATGTATGCTAAAAAATTCTGAATGAACGGGGGTGTCAAGGGACAGAGAAGACAAGGAAGTTATCAAAAATAGAATATTCTACTGATTACAGCAGTTCAGAACCAGGCCCTGCCACTCATTTGCTCTTATTCTGGGCAAGCTTCCATGTGCCTCAGCTCACTGGGAGTTGCAATCTTTTTTTGTACCACTCCCTTTTTTTCAGGTTCATTTTAGCTGTAGACTCTACAGAGCAGAGACTTTCTCTCAAGCTTTGTTTGCAACCTTATACAGACTTATTAGAAACCATGGTCAGTGTACACTAAATGTAATTGGAATAAGCAAAATGAAATTATGTTCCTTAGTCTGTACCATAAAAATGTCAAATGTAAAGAAAAGAAAAGAATTTTTGAATTTTTTTTTTTTTTTTTTTTTTTAGTAAGAGCTAAATAAGGAATCTGAAGTATTAGCTCACTTGCAAAAGTGTTGCTTCAATGCTGCATGGTGTTCATTGCAAAATAGCAAAATTAAACATTAAACCTTCACTAAAAAAAAAAAAAAATTGCGACTGGGCTTCAATAAAACACGGCAACTCAGCCCAAAAAATATTTTTTTCCCTCAGAAAATTATATCCAGGATACATAAAATAACATTATTTGAGGTAGGTTAGGATAGTTCCTGTTTTTAAAGTTGATGAGATGGAGCCCAGAGAATTTAAGAGACTTGCTGAAAACCACATAGGACATAAGTGCTTTTGTCAGGAGGCCTCATACTTTCAATTTTGGGCTTAGATCCCAGGGTCACAGAGTCTGAGAAGAAGTACTTTTTGCACATTAAAAGTGTGACGCTATGAACTGAGTGCTTTAGCACTCACAGAGAATATCCAGTAACAAATTCAGAGCCTAACCCAAGGGGCCAGATTTCAGGCACAAAAGCACTCTTCAGGGCACGTGGCTGCAGTAAGTGGACCCCTAGTTTTGATACCTAAGGCTTTCTTCTTCTCGAGCTAGCTTTCCAATTCGGCAGAACAGCTCTCCTTGTCCTGACAGGCAAACGTGCATTGTCCCCTTTTCTGTCGACAGCAGAGCATAGAAGGAGAGGAGGAAGGTTCAGATGACTTCCTGGACAAAGGAGGTTTGTAGCTGCAGCCTGATGAACATCGGAGATAAGAGCAGCAACAGCAAATTGGCCCCAGTGGGAATGGCAGCAGCAATCTCTTCACCTAAAGGCAAGCCAGCAATTATGCTTGCAGTGCCCAGCGTCTGTCTGTTCCCACCACTGCCCTCCCATTGCTGCCCCTATGCCCCCCCTCACAGACCAGGTGTGCTCAAGGCTACTGCTATGTTATGCACAGCTTGAAAAAAAATTCCAGTCCTTACTTTCTCCTCCTCTGTCTGAAGCCAGAGCTCTGAACCTTATTGCGCTGGGTAACAAAATGGAGAAGAGGGTTTGGGTAGAGGGGCAGGATAAGGAGTACAGCACATCAGCCATAGAGAATTGGGAGAAAGAAAGCTCAGATTCCCTGTCCACAACTGACTTGTAGACAAGCA
>NW_008237619.1:9402666-9429877 GCF_000691975.1 Corvus brachyrhynchos | reverse complement strand
GTGCAACCACCCAAGATTTCTGACAGCATAAATCCAGTAGCTGGGGAGCACTTCCCCCTCAAGGCAGCAGGGCTGCAGGGTTTGTTGACAAAGGGCTCTGTCCCAGCTTCCAGCACAGCTCCAAGGCTGGCTGAATGCCTGTTAGTGTCTCCAGGCACACAACAAGTTAATAACGAGATTCTCAAAATTCTCTGCATGCTGTGAACCTCCTCCCTGAGCTCCTTCTTTTGTCCCAGCTCCCTTCCTTATTTTCCTGAGTCAGCATGGCTCATAGCACTCAGCTACAGGAAAAGGGCTGAATAGGATGGCTGGACAAAATTAAAGGGGCGTTATTAATTTGACAGGTGCTGCTGCCTGGTTTCATGTCCCAAGTTTGTCCTATAGCTGTGCTGATTATTTTCTCTCCTTGGATCAGGGACATTTCATTTATTAGCACTGAACTTCCCCCTCACTGCCTGCAGCCACTGCTGCTCTGATCTCCCCAATTCACTTTGCAATTAAATTTTGTCCTCTTGTGAAACAACCGTGCAGGAAAGGTCTTGTGTTTTGTTTTCTTTCTTTCCCCCTTGACCAAGTTCTTCTTGGTCAAAACAGCCTCTGGAAATCCTAGCAAAATCTCAAACAGAGTAAAACTGGCTAGAAACTGTATAATATGAAAAGGAGTCTAGAAGCTGTAGTTCTATATACCTAAACTACTCATCTCAAAAGGGAAGAGGGAATAGGGGCACTGGAGGCCACTAAGTCTCAGCTGTAGAGGTATAAATCTGATGGAACCATGGAGTTGCTGGAGATTTACGTGAAGGTGGCTTGAAAGGAGACCCAAGAGGTTTCGTGTTGGAAAATCTTGAGATGAGGAGCATCAAAATCATCACATTGTTCTCTTTACGAACAGTGGCAGTCAAACCAACTGATGGGCAGGAAGACTGGGGAGCATGATTGCTCCCATTTAAGTGACTTACTTTATTGTCACTGCTGCTAACATGCTCTGCTTTGTTTTTTTTTTTTCCCCAGGAATCACATTAACAGCTATAAAACTGCAAATTTAAATGAACTTTGCTCGGGATCTGTTTTTGCTCCATAAAGCTCCGCATGGCTTTTTGTCTGTTTCTTCTCATCCCACTCCTCCTCTACATATAATTCCCCAGAAACCTTCATGTCATAAATGACTCCTTTGCTGTTTCCCCTTGTGAAGCCAAATCTTCATGCCTCCCTTCTTTTTGCCTTCTTCTCCCCAGAAATACCATCTGTCTCTGGACTACTCATGCCAACCCCTTCATTCATTCCTAGGACTACGTGTTACCACATATCAGTCTGACATTTCTGGTTTTGTGGAACTGGACAACTTTTCATAAGTCCTTGCTGTCTCACGATCTTTAATTAAATGCAAACACTTTTCTCTAGGTGTCCTTGCCATTCCCTAAGTTCCCATTCCCTTTCTTATCCCTGAATATGTCAAAGGCTGGAGATAGTAGAAGTGATATTACTCTTTCCTAGGAATGAATGCTTTTTTCCAGGATTGAGCTGGCCTGCACTGATGCCAATTACACCAGCTTTTTTATGGCTTCATTACTGCTAGAGCCACTATAAAGCATAGCATTGAAAGGCTGGACCAGCCCTTTTAATTGCACAGAGGTACAGATCGTCGTGCCTTTATGTACTTGAGATGTTCTTTCTGATCCTCCACTTCCCCAAGCCAGGGATAGCTCCCCAGGCTAGGCAGAACAGAATGAGGAAAAACTTGGGTAAAGCAGCTGGCGTAAGTTGCCTCTCTCTGGAGATCTCCATGTGAGAAGCGCAGAGCACTTTGGGCTGTTTTAAGCATGACAGCTGGCCGAGCAGCAAAGGTCAAGACAGCAAGGAAAAGAAGGAGGAGAGAGCTCAGCATGAAGGATTTGCAGAGCATCACAGGATTTCTCTCCAGCACAGTGATCTGGCCATTCCCAAAAGGCAGGGAGTCAAACTCTGCCCTTAAACACAGCAGCGTGAACAGTGTTAAGCTCCCTGACTGCAGCATATCGCAATACTAAATAAGTGCTCGGGTGCTGCATTTGGAAAAAAACCAAAGGAACAGAAGGGAAATGCTTTATGAACCAGTTGGCCATTGTTGATCCTTTAACAAGGAAAGGTAAGAGAAAAAAATCCAGGGTGCCTGACACCAGCTGCCTGGGAGAAGATGAGGGCATCAAAGGGCTGAGAATTTTCTCAAACTGGGGGGTATCCCTAAGACACAAGAACATGTATCCTCCTGAGTTGGGAGGGTGCATGGGAAGAAGCTGTCTCCTGGAAGCCATGGGAAATGATGCTGTGTCTTCACATCACTGGGGCTGCTGTAGTTGAGTTTTGCCAAGCATAGCAGATGTCTGTGACATCAGATGTTGGGACAGAAAGCAGTGCTGGGTGAACTCTCACTGGTGTGGGCAATTCTCAGTATTGCCATGAAGTGCAGCTCTCTCTCCCCCTGCCTTCTCTTTCCTCTCTACCTCTCCCCAAGCCCGCCAGGGCACTGATGGCTGCATGTTATCTGCCCCTCTGCTATGGGCGGCCAGATAATGCCGTAACTCCCAGTCTGATGGTAGCATGGTACATACCTGTGGGAATGCACGAGATCAGGTTAAGCCTTTTCCTGTACAGCATGTGATGCTGGGTACTTTCTCTATTACAAACCCAGGGGAAGTTCAGTTTTGATTTGGGCAAGGGAACTGAGGTGGAGCATTTGGAAAGAGCCTGTCCTGACTCCTGCGCTAGGGTGATGAACAGTAGGATACAACAGGGTACAACATATATGAGCCCACACAGAAAAAGAGAAGAATTTCAGCACTTTTGTGAATGGACTTGTAAGTGGGGAATAGCAAAGGGTTGAAGGAGCTCTGAATAAAGAGACCATCTGACAAAAGTGGTGAATGGCATGGAGGCATCTCTTCGCTCTTGCACCTTGCCTAAATAAACTTCCAGCTTCCCTTCTCATCCCCATATTGAGTTCACCTCTAATTTTTGCCCCTCAGCCTTTAAAGCAAGAGGAGCACCGTGTTTCCCCCAGCTTTGAAGCAGAGCCCATAGGATAGGAAGGAGCCTTGGCACCAGAGGAGCACTCTGCCAGCCCTGACACCAGGTCTGGGGGAACAATTAGGCCGCTTGGCACAGATGTGTCCTGCTGCTTCTGTTCTGTGTCCCCTCTTCCAACAATTTCACTTATTAACTATTCCCAACAGCTCCACTTTCTGTGTGCGTGCCTGTTTGGGTAATTCTTGTTTCCTCCCATTTAGCACATAGGAAAAAAAGCATTAGCGACAGTCTTGGTTTTAAATGAACCCTATTAATATTCGACTCTGCAAGGAACTGTGGGATAATTTTGATAAATGTGACTGGGAAGCCTGGCTGACAGAACCAAGCGCAATGCTTGTGTGTGTTCACAGCCCATCGCTGCACACACAGAAGGGGGCAAGAGGTGGGCGCAGCATGGGGCTGGGGGTGAGCCAGGCAGGAGGGAGAGCAGAGGCAGGGGGTCTGTTCAACAGGACAGCTACAGTGCTGTAGGATAGGCTCCTCAAAAGATCAGGAGAAAAACAGGCTTAGTGAGATGTGAATGGGGAGAGGAAAAGAAAAACAAGATGCAGTTTGAAAAAAACAGAGCAGAAAAACTAGAGAAACATCGTCTGAAACACAGACACTTAACTGTGGAGAGGAGAGAAGAAAGCCAGGAAACTCTGAGAGCAAAATGGAGTCAAAGGTGACACAAGGCAGGAAATCAGACACAAGCTTGCAAAGAAATGAAAAAAGCTTTAGCGAGACCAAATGTACCTAGGCCACAGTTCAGCAGAGCACACAAATTATTTGAAGGCACTTCCTCTGGTTGATGTACTTACTCACTTAAAGTAAATGCTTCTGTGGTTCACTGATTGGCAACCTCATGCAGCAACATCTTACAAGAAATGTATTGAAAAACGAGAGGTAGGAGCAAGCAGAAATGCACTCGTAAGGTATCAGTAGCTGAGATGAAGAATTACCTGTGTCAAAACTTTTGCTGTAGACTCTTAAGAACTATTGGGTCTCAAAAAGGAAGGTGCAGCTAAGGGAAAGGTGGTTGAAACTAGAAATGAGTTCAGAAAGACTCTGTGGAGGTGTTAGGTATATGATTATCCTTGATGGCATGTGCTTTTGGACAGACCATCTCTGAAAAGGAATAGAGTCCACTGTTTATTTCTATAGATGAGTGCAAGTCATGTATCTCCACTTCATGCACAAGGTAAGTTCAGCCTGGAAAGAGACTGCTGGGCATCCTCAGAAACGCAGTTTAGCCTTCAGAAGCACACGGCAACAACTGGAATATCCCACAGTCTTTGGAGAAGTGCAAGAAAATACACACTGCTATTGAGATGCCTTCAAATTAATACAAGTAGGGGTTTTTTTGGTTGGTTGGGATTGTTTGTTTGTTTTTAACTCTGTAAAATTACAACTTCATGCCCAGAAGATTTAAGTTTTATGGAAATTAGACTTCCCTGGCCAGGAATATGCTAGATCTGGTCTTCATAATGATGGCCAGCACCCAGGGTGGACCGATTCATCAGTAGCTATGAGGAAGATAGTCCAGACAGGATAGCGAAGGCTAGGAAAGACCAACACGTATTCTTACATGCCCCTAAACAAATCTCGATAGCATCTCAGTATTTCACTGGAAAACAACACTGCTTATTTTGGGCATGTGACTCTGAATTCCATTGACAAGCACCATGAGAAACCTGTTTAATTAAAACCAAAAGTAAAAATTCTATGGGGCATCTGTAACACCTGTCATGAACTTTACTGCAAAGTCCTTGAAAAGACAGACTTCTGTCACAACACACTATGGTGCCACAAAGAAGCGTGCATCAGCAGCAGATCTATAGCCCAAGAAGTGTGGGAACTACATTTAAGGATTCATGTCCTCTGCTTCCCAGCCTCTCCAAGAACCTTTCCTACACAGGGTGAATTCCAGCCATCTCAAGCACTTCTGAGCCAACATGCCTATGTGTGCCATAGCGCGTTTTGAGCTGCAAAATGCTGCTCCACAAGTGGTTGATCCTGTAAAACTAATTTGCTTTCCTGCAAAGCAGGCAAACACATGAAAAACGCCAGGATCGTTTAGCTGCCTCTGACGAGCCGGCTGTAGCCATGCTGCGAGGTTCTGGAGAAGCATGTACCTCTCCTTTCGGAGAGCAGCTGCTCTTCGCCTGCAGCTGGTGGAGCCAGCTCCATCTGGAGACCAGATCAGAACCCATTACGCATAGGAGACTGCTTGGAAGTGGAGCTTGCAAGGCAGGGAGGCAAGGCTTGGCTGCAGAATTTCACCTCTTGTAAAGAAAGGAAAAGGGGAAAAAAAAGCAACCCACGCAGCCTATTGAGCAATTGTTCCTGCATAGCCTCTCCAGTCTAATTGATTTGGACACCACAGCTAATTTTTGCTCAGACATCTGTTAGCACACATTAGTGCATGTCATTAGACAGGGAAGCACAGATCAGATGGAGGGGCAGAGCTCAAAGGCCCTGGTTTGGGATGCTAGAACAAGCGAGAGGAAGGATAAGAGGGAGACGATGTTTGTGCAGGACTGGAATAGTTGGAAGGAGCTTGGAGTAAAGGGGAAGGATTTGGCTCGCTCAGAACATTCCCACCAAAGAGTCGCGTATGTTCCGCTCCCTTACCTGTGCTACAAGCATGCCCATTTCATCTACAGGCATGCCACAAAGGGCCTGGTCCTCACCAGCACACAGGCAATAAAGCCAGAGCTCCCACGAGGAGCCCTAAAGTGTATTCCTCCACATTTTTGCTGTTTGCAGGTTCTTTGGTTATGAGGGGAGGTCTCAGAGACAAAAGAAAGAGACAAGAGAAAATTACATTTCTCACCTCACTCCTGCATGGTGTCAGGTTACTCTGGACATGTTCTATATTTAAGGCTCTACAGATATGACGAGTCTGTCCACTGGAGAAGCAGAACTATATATGAAAGGTACTGGCTAGAAGCATGGGACAGAAGGGGGATAGGACATCAGAAAAACCAATAACCTTCACAACCTTCCTCAGGGCTGTTTTGCAGCCTACAAGTGGCTGCAGTTCATTTTAACCACCTGTAACACAAACAGGTCAGGGAGATGATAATTTCAGCCCAGCTACAGCTGGGCACACACCAAACCCACCACTTGATACAGCCTAACTTGTCCACCAGTGAGAAAACATCATTCTATCCAACTACTTTTTTTTTTTTTAAGAACAATGTAAACCCTCTGCCTACTGTCACTGTAGCAATATGGAGGCGTGTGCTCAAATCCAAGTCCAGCCTGCATAAGGAATTCCCCAGCTGGAGTGCCACAGCGCAATGTTCCCATCAGGAGAGGCTCCAGCCACTGCCATGCAGCGTACAAGGTGCCGTGACACTGGCAACACTGAGGATCTTCATAACTGGGAAAGGAGTTATTTGGAGGTATATTTGTTCACATACATAGAAGCAAAGGTAAAGATGAAGAGCATAATGAAGTTTCTCTGGGCATATTTCTGGTTTCCCACAGCTTTCCTGCGAAAGGTGGAGTTTTTGTATTGATTTGCTGATGTCTGAAAAAGAGTTGAGCTCATTCTTTCATGTTTTTCCTCCACGAAGGTAATAAGAGAGGCTTTCTTTCCTTTTGGGTCATACTCTGCACAAAATGCATGGGAGACCTAGTAGCCTTGAGGCTTTAATTCCTCCACCAATTGTGGTGGAAATTAGCCAACAGGCTTCTGGGTTCAGAGGACTGACTGTCACCACGACCATGCAATATTAATTTCCTTTGAAAGAACAAGCCAAAAGTTGATGAAATGGCCTTGTTTTTCTCAAACATGCTGCCTGGGAAGGAGGGAGAGGCAGGATTTGTCAACTGAAACTCCACTGATGGAGTGAAAAGGTCAACATCCATTATAGGGATGATACAGATGGAGGTAAGCCTGTCAGTCATAGGATGAAAAATGAAGCCCTCATCTCCCATCTAATGTATAGTACCTCTGCTTGCTCTCAGTGTATCTCATCCTCCATTCTCTTGCACTGTTTTTGCTTTAGCATAGCTCAGCTGACATTAGCAGAGCTGCTCCCACACCTTTCCAGGGATCGTGCTCTGCCCGACTTTGACAGGCACGTCACTTCCAATTTGGAGGAGGACTGACACGTTAACATCTGCACAGCCCTCTGCAAAACCGCCCCTCTCATGCAAGCATCTGCCAGATGAGAAACTCTATCCCACTAAACAAAGCACTGATCAGGGTGGTGGCAAGAGGGGAAAATAAAAGCTGATATTCCCACCCCAAAATCATGACTGCTTGGAAAATACAAAGCAAACAGCTCTCAATCCAGCAAACTGCTGGAAAAGCACCTTGGTTTTGATTCTCTGCTGAGACAGAAAGCACATTGGAAGAGCTGCAAGAGGAACCATAAAACTGAGCAATTAGCCAGTGACCCACTCAGATTTGTTTTGTTTGCTCAGCAGCTGCACAGCGCATGCAGATATCTGTCTGCACCATTGGGGTAAGCAGTGCTGGGCTGGCATCTTGTCCTTCTTTTAGCTGTACATGCTTTTTTGGCCCTAACAGTCAGGTTTTGATTTGGGGGGAGGGCACTAGGTGCCCTGGGTGAAACAGGTCACTCCACAGTAGTCCCAGTTGGTCCTATCAGCTCTACAAAAGCCAGTGCTGACCCACTGCACCCCAATTCCATGGCCAGTCAGGGTAGTCCCAGCCCTACTGCCCCAGCAGGGGTAGAGGAGGGTGGCCCCACTGGGGCAGGAGGCTCCAGAGGGGACATACAGGGAAGTGTGACAAGAGAAACAAGCAGAAACAAGGGAGAAGGCGTGAGGACGCACACAAGGGGGCACAGGAGGGGACAGAGAAGCAGGTACAGAAGGATGCATGTGAAAGGGGACATTGCTGTGGAAAGGGCTGGGAACAGCTCTTAGATGAAGGCATGGTGTGCTGAGCAGTAATTTGGAGATACAGTGCTTATGGGGGACCCACACTGGAGCAGTGACACTCCTGAAGAGACTGCAGCCTGTGAAGGACCCAGATTGGAGCAGGAAAAGGGTAAGAAGGAAGGAGCAGGGGACAACAAAGGTAGGAAGCCAGGAGCAGCAACAAGAAACCTTCACATACCAACTCAACCTCCTGCACTGGGTGTTGTGTCACCCAAGGGACTTGCAGGGACTGAATGTAATGTGGTCAAAGAGGGAGAGAGTGGTCTCGAGGTGGAGGGAGAGGTGTTGGTGTGAGGCTGAGTCTGGGGAAGCAGCTGGAAAGGAGCTTCCATCAGTGTTTGTTGCATTGTTTCTTTTCTTTTGTTTCTCAATAGCCAAACATGAAATTAAAAGTTTGTGCTAACAGACAGTAAATTAAATTAAGTTAATTTGCCCACAACAACCGCCGGGCTGGCTTCTGAGAGCCAGTCGGTACTGACAAGAGGAAGCTTTATGTGGCTGCTCAAAGAACAGTAAGGTGAGGAAAAGTCTGGGTTTGTTCCTCCCCCTTACATTATCTACTTGGACACCATGGCTACCAAAGTCTATGAAGTCCATCATGAAAGGGAACTAAAAATGGGGTTTGTTTTAGTCTGTGCCAGGGGCAGCCTTTATTCTACTGTGTCTTCCCACAGCCTGACTGCATGGGCTTCATTATCAGTGTTTATCAAGGACCTCAAAGCATGCTGTTCAAGCCCTGTAATTCCTGCACTGGTGAAACACCTAATTATCATCCTAAATATATCCATAGAGAAATTGAGGCATTAATGAGATAGGGTGGGAAAAGTGACTTACTGTGGCTAATATGAATGACTGACACACTAGGAAGGGGACCAGCAGCAAACCCCCCAGGCTTGTACTTTGGCAGAAGGTGAAAAAATAAAAACGGACAACAGGAAGTGAGAGAAGGAAAAGGAAGAAATAAATGCAAGATGAGAAGGAGAAAACACACAGAACGAGGAAAGCTGTCAATGGGAAAAAAGGCTGCTTCAGTGCATGCGAAGCAAAAAATGGAAGTGACAGCCTGAGCTGCAGAGCGAGAATGCCCCGGACTAAATGGGAAACAGCCAGAGTGGCCTACCATGACTTCCACAGTAGAAAACACTTTGTATTTGGGATGCCTGTAGAGGAGGCAGGAATCCCTCTGACACTTGCATGGCTCAGGGCTTCCCTGAAAGGCATGTTTCCGTTGGCAAGGAGAGCAGTTGGGACAGTTGGATAAGATGCTGTGAACAAGGCTTGCAGCATCTAACCTGCATTAGGAAGTAACAATTTGCCCACTCGCTACCAGTTACCAGGCGCCAGGGCTCAATTACACGGGAGCCTTTAAAGGAAGGAGCATCCATACATTATCTCAGCAAACAAGTCAGTGTGACTTCGTTCAAGGGTATCATCCACCCTGGAACCTATTTCACATCTCGTTGGCCAGCTGAGTGAGAACTGATTGCACACCCTCCCTTGTTTCTCTGTCTGTGTGTATGGTGGAGGAAGACCCCAATTCATTAAAGGAAACAGAGCGAGGTAAAGAGCTGAGCCTCTCCCTGTTAACCTCCTCTGGAAAAATAGATTCCTGCATAGCCAAGAGTTTGTATCAATGAGAGAGGCAAAAAGCACTTTGTTTTTCCTCAGTCTTTCCAGCATTATGGCATAGCAGTGACATCACAGGATCTTTGGTGTAATCCCCTTGCTATTTAATTGAGATGTAAAATGCAGAGATTTTCTTCACCGCCCCGCTGCACTCAAGGTGACTTTTTTGCTTCTTACTCTTGCACTCTCCCCATGACAGGGACTCTGTCTGGGTTTTCCAGGTGTAAAAAGCAGACTAGCTCCTCACCCCTTCCTTAGCTACACCACAGAATCATAGAATTGTTTAGGTTGGAAAAGGCCTCCAAGATCATCAAGTCCAACAATTAACCAGCACTGCCAAGCCCACCGCTAAACCATGTCCCTCAGCACCATATCTACACATTTTTAGATACCTCCAGGGATGGTGACTCAACCATTTCCCTGGGCAGCCTGTTCCAGGCCTTGACACCTCTCAGGCATGAAATAATATCCTAATATCCAATCCAAACCTACCCTGGTGCAAATTGAGGCCATTTCCTCTCGTCGTACCATGTGTTACCTGGGAGAAGAGATTAACCCCAACCTCACTACAACCTCCTTACAGGTAGATGTAAATAAGGTCCTGCCTGAGCATCCTTTTCTCTAGACTAAACAACCTCAGCTCCCTCAGCTGCTCCTCATCAGACTTGTGCTCCAGACCTTTCACCAGCTCCATTGCCCTTCTCTGGACATGATCCAGCACCTCAATGTTTTTCTGGTACTGGGAACACAGAATTCAAGGTGCAGCCTCACCAGTGCCAAATACAGGGCATCACTGCCCTACTCACATCATCATACAGCCTCGGCTTCCCTGTCCCCACATCCAAATAACAGCCTTAGTACCACTAGCATTTCTTCCCTGGGATATTCCTCCAATTTGAATCTTTCTGGAGGTAAAGGATAGGATGGCCAGGAACAAGAAGGTGGTATTTAAACTGAAATCGGGAGGAGGTTGGCCATCAAAACTCTTTGTTTCTGCTGCAGCTTTCCAGTTAAGGCAGAAAACACCACCTGTTTGTGCAGTGGAGCTTTGTATGTTCATTACCTGTGATAACATGGGACCACTTCTGAGAATCTGCCAGGTGCATGCCCCAAGTCTGCAAGGTTCGCAAGCCTTCTGCATGCAGCCTTACGAGTAAAGAATTGGGGGTCAGAGAATTTAGCCCCAAAGCTATTTGGAAGCCTGATGCACAGCATAGGATTGGACCTAGATAACCCCAGTAGGTACCAAACACAGGAGCGACCTTCCTCTCTACTCCAAAGGACAGCAAAGTCTCCTTTCCCTCCTGCCTCCTCTGATCTGCTCAGTCAGGCTGGCCTCAGCTTTTCCACTGCCTTGTACCAGGAACAGCTACTGCAGTTCCCCACTCAGTATTTAGCAGGAGGAGTGCTGCCTGTTTGCCCATCACAAACATTTTGTTTTCTCTGCTCCTGTACTCCCCTAGAGATGAGGTGAAGCTCACCCACAGATGGCATAGTGGGATGAGCCAGGGACAGCCCGGCTGGCAGAGGAGCCCTGCCTCACCTTCATGAGGTGATGAGAAGGCAGTGCCAGGTAACAGGATGACAATGGCAGCTGGAAGCCAGCTGTGTGTGCTGCTCTCCTGGCTAGCCTGGGTACCTCTTCTCCAAATCCCACAGCTCACAGCAGGAGGTGTGCAGCCATTATGAGACATGTTATATTGTGATGCCTTCAGGCAGAGAAACTCTGCCAACAACCAGCTACTTGCTCTAGAGGAACAGGGAGAACGCAACTTTTTTTTTTCTTTTCTTCCCTTTTATGCCCTGTGGATGAGGTGCAACCTATTTTTTTAACCTATTTAAAGACTTTGATTCTGCTGTCACAGTATTTGATTATCTTCCACAACAGTCAACAGTAACATGGAAGTCCCCAGAAGTTTTCTTGGGGCCCTAAACAGATCAAAGCAAGCCTAACATAAGGAGATATTTACTTCCTTCTCTTCTTTGCATTGGTTGTTGATCTTCAACAGCTTTGGGAGCAAACACAACGGTTTTGAGTGTGTGCCCTTTGCACCCCTAACAAGGGAGAAGTCAAACCTCTCAGGCAGTCCATCTCCAAAGGATAGGAGAAGAGGACTGAGAGCGTTGCATTTCCAAACATCAGAAGATCAGCATTAGCAATCCCAAATCTCCAAGGGAAGTGGAAACATGCTACCACAGTTGCTCAGGGAGCTATCTCCCTGATCATTCCTGAGCCTTACTGCTGACACTACAGTACTGTATGTAAAGAGTTCCAGTTAAGGGGTTGAAGATCTCTCTTCCTTTGGCCAGGAGCTGCCAAGAGCTCTGCTGGCTTCATATCTGAAGAGTCAAAACCCTTTTAAACTCAAGAGACAGAATTTACAATCCTAATTTCCACCCCAACCTTCAACAGCATAATGGTCAAACACTGAATAAAATCTCGACAGCAAACTAGACTCCCTTCCCTGTAGTGAATGTTCTGTAGGGGAGCCTTTCAGGACGGACAGCAAGACAGAGAAAAATGCTTCTAAAAATTTCATATAATACATGAAGCAAGCTGCACCAGTATGCAAGGTTCCCTCTGATGATTAAAACTGAACTGGAGTTCTTAGTGCTCAGCCGAAGAAAGACTGGGAGGTCCACAAGCACCTTACTAGTGATAGACAGTAATGAGAGAGAAGCTATTTTGTCTTGGGTTACTCAAAACCTTTAATGCTGATCCAGCTCTCCTCCTGCTTACACAAACATATTTGCTCTTCCAGAGATAATCAGAATCAGGCTGTCGGTAGAGGCATAAACACAATTTTCTTAAGAAAACAAACTACAGTAGAATTTACACACAAATTTTAAGGGTTGTGGTTCAGTTAATTTACTCTCCCAAAATAAGATATTTAATGTAAGTATTCCTGGAAGTGTTTGAGGCCAGGCTGGATAGGGTTTTGAGCAACCTGGTCTAGTGGAAGGTGTCCCTGCCCATGGTAGGGGGGTTGGAACTGGATGATATTTGAGGTCCCTTCCAACCAAAAACATTCGGATTCTATGATTCTATTATTTTTAACCTAACCCTCCAGTCAATGAATAGAGAGTAATTTTGAGAGGCTGATTCATTCCCAGCATTTCAAGACTTCCTCAGGTTAGACACCTGTTAGAAGAATACAGCTCAGTGAGGTAAGTCCCACCCAAAATTTGCACAGATTGTACTGGCACTGTGCTGAGCATGACTATGGCTGTGTCCTCACCAGTTCAGCATAGTCCCCTAGGACCTGAAGAGAGGGCAAAGTCAGATGCTGGTGTCATGGTTCATCAACAGCCCCAGATATGGTGAACCAGATCCAGGGTCCATGCAGGAAAACAAGGCCAGAGATAAAAGTTCGAGATATGCTACCTAGCACCCAGGTCCAAGGTCCATCCAAGAGGTGGCACCAGAGACCCAGCTGAAGACAGGTACACCTAATACGCAGATCCAGACTTGAGCTTACATGGAGACCCTGGACACAGGGTAGGTGGATACCCCTGCAGAGACTGGTCAAGGTCCAGTGAGTGCACTCAGGGCCCTGGCAGACAATGCATGTCCTGAAGAAGTAAAAATGGCTGTCAGTAGGACGGAAGATGTTGCACCTGTCCAGAAAACCAAACAAGGCACATGACATCTCCATCGTTAGCTCAGCATCAACATTTGTGTGAATAAAAATATCCAGTGGGGATGTATTTAGTTATACTAATGCCTTTGCTCTCTAAAAGTATAGACACTGCAAGTGTTTTATATGCAAAATGACTAATTGGAATGAGCTGTGCAATTTTCAGCTTAAACCAGCTCCTTTATGCTCAACATCCGCCCAACATCTAATGACACAGTTTATATTTTCATTGAGGATTCAGCATCCGGGCGAAACACAGAGAGCTTTACGAGTCTTCACTCTAAGTCAATTAGAATTTAAATGTAGGTCGAATGCTAGGGAGAAGAATGGGACCTGCAGCAATTCAGATCTCAGATGTTCATGTACTCTAGAGACAGAAGAATCATTTGCACACTTATTCTATCTTCCAGGGCTGGGGGCATTCGGAAAGGCAGGTTTGTTCTCTGCTGCATATCTAATAGTGTTTTGGCCAACTAGTCTTTAAACTTTCTGGGAAATGACTCTTCTACCTTTGCCCTTGGGAGGCTATTTCACAGCTGAATACATCCCATTCCTGATTTGCTCTTGCTAGTCCTAGCTATGACCTCCACAGAGGAGCACACACCTTCTTTAAATACTTGGCAAGTCGGATTGAGGTTTGAGGGTGTTTCTGCACCTACATCCAATCCAACATACCCCAGCACTGGTCTGGAAAACATCAGGAGCAACTTCTGTGAAGTCAGTGAAATTGCACTGATATAAACCAGCTCTCAACTACTACATGGACATATACACGCACACATGTATGTATGTCACCCACTACCAGAAGTATCACTTCTATTCTAAACTACTTTCTTCTTTTTCCCCTCTCCACTCCCTCTGCTGCTCATTAAAACTTCTCTCTCCCACCTACAATGGTGAAGAGTCAGCAGGCTGCCCAGGTAGCATTAGCTAATGGGAACTGACAGCCTGCCACCATTTTCTGAAGGCTTATGTTTTTGATACCTGTCTGTCTTCCAGCCTGACTAATTCTGTGGAAGACTTTTATCACAGGGAGATTGACCTCAGGCAGGAGACATTTTGTGTCACTGTGAACAACTGAAATGAAGACACAATAGGGATGGCAAGAACTCACTAGCAGCAAAAGGCAAGGAGAAAAAGCTGATGTATGACAAGAATACCTGCTTTGCCATGGCAGACAGCTCAGTGATTGGTCCTCTAATGAACAAATTCACTGGAGAACCTGAACTGTGGCATATTTTGAGACCCTGTAAGAGGCAACATTAACTGATGATAAACTAAAATACCAGTCAAGTTATGAGAACTATTTTCCCTCTGATTTACAACAGACTGGGATCCAATTAGAGAGTTCTTCTGCCAGCTAGTGCCTCGTGAGGTTCATATGCTGCCTCACAATGGCTTGTGGGGACACAGTCTGGAATACCTCTGGTACTTGGGTTTTGGCACATTAATGTTTACTACATTTTACTGCAAAGATGTGGAAGCAAAAAAGAAGTTCAAATGTTCACAGCATGGATACCTGTTCATACCAAAAGAAAGTAAACAATCCTGTTACTGTCCTTCCCTGCTGAGGTGCTGTATCCCATATGAGCTTTAGTCTGGAGGACTCGCTATTCTCTTTGTTTCCCACACTCAACATTCCTGGCTGAACTATCTTAAAGATACACTTCAGTCACCACTCCAACTGAAAGGCACATCCTTCTCAAGAATCACAATTTCTTCCCATTCGAGGTTTCTGAGGCTGCCATGAAAAGAAAAAGCTATTCATCAAAAAAGAACCAAAACATTCCTTCCCTCCCTGCATGGTGTCAAGAGTGCCCCAGATATGCCTTTCAAAAAAATCAGGTCACTCTGCTGTTAGCTCTATAGTACTGGGTTGGAAAGCTCCTGAGAAGGCATGACTACACCTCCTAAGAGCTCAGGACACCTCTTTCTATCAGTGGTCTGAGCTTCTCCTTCCAGAACAGGCCAATGGCTGAGTGTACCAGATCAAGGAGGAACAGAACCTGCAAAAAACTGGCAGGTATAGTATCTAAGACAGTTTTCTATTTCATGTATTCTCTTCATGTCAGACACTGTCCATGCTGAGTGCCCTCTAGATCCTTAAGAAGTCTTCCTGCACAAAAAACTTACATGTAGTCAAGCAACTGCCCCTTGTGGGGAGCTGCAGATCAAAAATTTCAATGAGAACTGATATAAAGCTTTTATCTCCCCAGACTTCTCCCCAGATGGAGGAATGCTATTGCCACTTCCCTCCAACCTGAATGTGCCTGCATTGTACTTAACCCTTCTATTCGGAGATGCTTCTCTACATCAATTATTCTGCTTTGGCTTCTCTGCTGGATTTACCGCATTCCCAAGGAGACATTTTGTCTCTTAGATGGTTTTCTGGCAGATACATACAAGAAATTTACCCTTACAGATTCTCTTCCTCAAATTGGGTGGCACAATATCAGTAGTCTCAGTTTGCCCTCAGCAGCTTCCAATGAGTTTGCAGCTTCTGACCAAGATTATGTGCTCACTGTTTCATTAGTGGGACAGCGGACACTTAGCAACATAAATGGTGCATCAGGTGTTGGGATTTGCTTCCTTCAAGATGTGTATCACTCAGAATGGGCTGTAACAATCTCTGAAGAGGCCAAGTGACCTATAGCAGCAATGAATAAGGAATAACCAAGCAGTTGGATAGAGCTGCAAAACTGCAATTCAAATTCATACAGTGCTGAGGGAGGCCTGTCTCTGGGACGGTGGTTTAAGCTCATCTTGAGATATGGGAATTAGGACTAGCATAGAAGAGAAACTGTAATTTTTGTATATTACCCAACACTGTTCACTCATCCCTACAATCATCCAACATGCCCTAATTGCTTCAGTATGTCTCTGCAAAACAGAAACTGAGAGTGACTTGGTCCGAGACAAAGACACAGATCTAAGATGTACACAGAAGCAGTCGTCCGATAATGATGACCAGCTGTCACAGGCAGCAAAAACCTCCTGGCACTTGGCACCGGTGAATTTTCAAATACCCGCTGGTTGCTGCTACCCCATTAATTGTGGGCACTTTGCCCAGTCTACATTCCTGAACAGCTTTTTTCTTCTCTTTCTCTTCTCTTCTCTCTTCCTCACAGACTTCTAATACAGTTAATAAAAAATTTATCAGGGCAATGAAATAAACACCGATTTGATTTGATCTGGGAGCCAAAGAGAGGAGTTTCTGCTGTTCAGGTGCAGACTCGAGAGTTTCTGCAATTGCTGTCAGAAAACGTGCCCACAAACCCAATATGATTAGATAAATGGAGATGGAGAGGTGTTTTTTGGTTTCGTTTTTTTTTTGGAAGGTGGAAATTTTGTTGGGTTTTTTTTAAGGGAGTGGAAAGGGCTGGAAGGGAGACCAGTCCACAGTGTGCCCTTGAACCCCAGGAAGAAGAGGATTACACTGTGAAATTCATAGGAAGTAATGGACTTTGAAGCACTGGAGATGGACACAAGCATGGCAGCACCCAGCACTGATACACAATAGTCACTGCAGCTCCTGAGAACTGCATTTGCAAGTCAATAAATACCTGGAATTCTTTTTTAAAATCTTATATAGTTTTACCTCCAGGGAGAAGAAAGAAGACAGTAAGAAGCACTTGGGTCTAACGCTAGTGATGTCTCAAAGGATCTCAAGAACTAGAGAGATGGGGCAGCAGGAAATCTAGGAGAAAAATTAAGTACCCTGGAACACTTTGGGCTAGAATAGCAATACTTGTCTCGTGAAAAATTTAGTCTGTGCCTCAGGCTGTGCTGGGCTGGTGGCAGGAAGTGCAGAAATCTTTTCAGGGGAGTCCTTTACCCTCTGGCTCAATGGGAAAGAGCAGGCAAGAGTATCCAATCAAGGAGACTCTAACCTTTCACTGGGATAACTTGTATGAATTTATATCAGGCTTAAAGTAAGAGATTTGGAGGGGAATTCAGCTGCCCTTTGCAAGGACAGGTAAATATGTCTGGGATTATAACTGAAAGCATTGTCTAGTAAAGAACAGATTATAGACTAAAACAAAAGGTATTGTTATACTATTTAATGTCACACAGTCCAGGTTATGGCAAGAGGAATAGTCAAGACCTGTCAATGCAGCTGAGAACACAGATTGTGGGTAATGACAGAGTGTTTAGAACTAGTCTTTTATGTGGTTTCATCTTTCCTGCAAAGACATACTAAGTGGATTCATGTCATCAAATTTTAGACATTGAAAAGTTTGCTGTGTAAATCTAAATTAGTAATTTACATTCCTCATGTAGTCCAAAGTAAAAAGGACTTCTGGGGAATGATCTATCACATTATCTCAAGGCAGACAGCAGAAAGAGTAAGATGCCACCTTCTCACAACAGACTACAGATGAGGGCCAGATGACTAGTTTAGATTTGTGTTACTAACACTCAGATGTCTGAGATTAAGTGTGATGAATCTCAGCTGCAGTGCACCACTTCTGTTTGAAAGAGTAAGTGTCCATACGGACAAGAGATGCAACACCTTCAGAGAGTCACACTTAAAATACTAAGTGACAGATGTTTATCGCTGGACCTGGGTTTTACTCCTGTCTCTGATAGGGTCCCCGTGCAATTTATTTAGCAGAACCACACAACCCTCTGGATTTGTTAAAAAGAGATAAACCTTTTATGACCTTGAACGGCAAAGCCTATACTGCCAATGTGGTTTGTTCTCTTTTGCTCCAGAGAGCAAGCCACAGTCTGTTAGTTTTGCTCCAGTCCTTTGGGCAGCCATGGGCACAACCATGAGATCACTCTCAGGCTCTTTCCCGAAATGAACAAGTGCATCCCCTCTCAGAGCAGGAGCAAGCACAGCTGATATGGACAGCACACTCCAGACATGCAGATGATGCCAAGTTTGGCTTCCTCAGCCAGCGAAAGTCCTCCAACACCAACTCCACAGACCCCAGGCTTTTAAATTCTTCCATATGTTCTTGTGCCATGGAACACACACTCTGGCATCAGGTTATAAAAGCACCAGTCTGCCAGACTGTGTCCTAGCCCTCGCTTTATTTTAGGCACTTCTAACCAGAAAACAACAAACCAAGCAACCAGAAAAGAAGCATGTCTTAGGGCCACAGGGTCACCACAGGGAACAGAGAAGAGAACAGCCCTCCTCACCAGTGCCCAATGTAGTGTGGACATGTTCTAGCCATTCCAAAACGTAGTGCCATCAAATACCACAAACATGAGTCAGTCTGTGCCATCTAGCTTGGAGTCCAGGGCTTTCCCTGATACTATCCTCAGAGGATGTACAGGCAAAACCAAGGTGTCTACCTGAATTCTGAAGGTGGTCCACAGGCTTTACACAGCTATAAATATTCTCCTGGAATACAAACATGACATGAATTATGTGAAACATAATCAAAATAGTTAAAAACACAGTAGGAGAAACAGTCACTGCCACCCTGTTAACACTCCCTTCAAACAGGATCATGAGGGGTGATCTCCCTATGAACTTTGGTTCTTAACCTCATTTTGTAGGTCAACAAGTGGATTATCTTTCGGGTAAAATTGTGAATTGAGAGCTCTATGCAGTCATAATCCCTAAAACCATAGCTGGATTTGTATAGTCAAGGTCATAAGGCCTCTACCTTGCACAGTCTGTTCTGTAGCTATTTGGGGAGATTTATCGTACTTATTCCCAAAGACTTTTTTCTTTTTTTTTTCGCATTCAAAACAGGAACATACCCAAAAGTCACATTCCCATCAGTCTAACAAGGGGACAATCATTTTGAAGAGACTCTCCAGAATACAGCTGCTGCTGCAGCACCTGCGTGAGGGCCATGTGGAATTGAGGCTTAGGATCTTGCTTCTTGGCTTCTCTCCCTGCGAAAGGCTCCTTACTCTTTTACTTTGCCTGTCTACCCATAACACATTAATGACATACTTGCTATATACCAAAGCTGAGAGCTGATCCTCCCAGTCAACAAAACCTGAGGGGATGTCCCAGTCACCCACTGACTCAGAGTACAGTTTACAGTACTCCAGCCCTAACACAGAACATCTTCTGGTGGCATAGCTCTGGTCTCCTTGCAGGGAGTTTTCTCAAAACACCAAGCAGTGCTACCAACCTCTCTTATGATGAGGCCAGATGCCCCAGGCCCACCACATCACCTGCACCCTATGCAGAGCTGAGTATCCACATGCCCAGACAGTGTGAAAACAAACTCGCTGGTCCTGCAGCCTGAGTGTCTCGCAAGTTGAGGGCACCTAAAGGTGAGATGCCATTATGTTGAAATCCTTGCACCATGACAGTCCCTTCTCCACACATTCAAAGGGAGTGTCTCCTTACCTTATTAAGGGCAAAAGGCTTTTCTTATGCTGCCGATAGAGAAGACACAGAAAGGAATAAAGAAGATAATAGGCTGCCAGAGGCCCAATTTACGCACCCCAAAATTAATGAATCATTCCAATTAAATTATTTGCCCTAAATTAAAACTTATCACCAAAATCCAATTCTTGCTTCATTAAAGAGGACCTACATAGTTATCAATTTTTTTTTTCCTCCACAGATTTTTTTTTAAAGGTAACCTTCATGGAAGGGGGAAAAAATGCAGTTGTAGACTTTTCTGTTTGAGGACCCCCAAAAATTTTATTTTTGAAGAACTGTTCCTCATTCTTATATGTGTCCACATAATAAATTAAGACATTCCTAGAAGATTTTATGAGAGGCTGGTGAAGCACAAGACCACACCATCAAATAGACAGTGTAAGGGAAACCTGACACATGAATAAGGAGGGAAATTTAAAAGCAGCATTGCTCAAGCCTCAGTAGCCTCTGGCTTTTGATATCAGAACTGGGAAAGCTCACAACTCCCATCTGGGTATTTCCAAAGACCCTCTCAGGAAAAGGGAGGCAGACAAATGATGGCACTCCCAATGCATTTTTGAAAAACAATCGGATCTTTTGATTGTATTTTCAGACTTTCACACACCACCATGACTTCTTAAGCAGGGCTTGGTCCCTGCTACCACAGCTCTGCCCACTGATAGCCTGAGCTGTGGCAGGTAGAGACCCAGAACTGCCAGCAAGAGTGGCCACGTGCTTGTGTTCCCTCAGACTGCTCACACCAACCTTTGTTCCCTTCCCAGGAGCAACCTTTTTCCTATTTTCTGCTGGAAATTAACACTTTTAAACCTAATATTTGTTTTTTTTAAAAAAAGGCATTTTCAAAAGCTGTGGTTGGGTTTTGAGAAAGTGCTCTCTGTCTGAATGTAAATGGAAGCCATATGTCTAAGTATCTGTTTCCTTTTTGCCTATTTTGTTGTATGCACATTTGGCAAGTTATTTTTTCCCCTTAGCTATCACATCTTGGGCTTTGTTAAATGAAACCACTATTCTGTTACTTTGTTGGTGGAGTTTTTTTTCCCTAGCAGCCAACTACTGACATTTTAGCAGCTATACAGGAAATGTGATATTAAGTAATTATTTTCTCAGAGTATTTCTTCACTTTCTGGTGAAAGGACCTGGTACTGGGGTAGAAATTTCAATGTTTCTAAAGATAAAAACAAGAGCTGGAGCTCTGAAAAAACCATCAAAATCCAAACCCTGAAAACCTATTACCTAATACAATTTTATCATTCGTTGTTTTTGTGGAAAGCAGCAGGAGGCTTATCCTACAAGGCATAGCATGCCTACACACCAAAAGGACAGACTACAGATCCCTTCAGGAGTGATGAGGGCCAGCACTGGATAGAGATAAATGGTAGGAAACACAGTTACCGTGGCTCAGCTGGGGTCAAGCTGCTCCGTGCAGACACAGGAATGTGGTGGAAGGCACAGCACAGGGACGATGCCCTCTTTCTTTTCCCCACCCTCATTTTAGAAACACCATCTCCTTATTCCCTTCCCTGAACTGACAATTTCTTTATTTCTGTAATTAATTAATATCAAAGAATAAAATGGAAAGCTTTTAAGGTAGGAAAGAAATGTGCTTCTTTCTATAAGTCTTGATGTTGTTTTTGAACTGCTGGCTCAATTTAGGTTTATTTTACAATCTCTTTCTAGCCAATTCCAATTTCAGATGAAATCTTGGCTCCAATGGAGCAAAATTTCCTTCAATTTCAGGGGAATCAAGATTTTGATCCAGGTTTTCATCTACTAACAAACAGCTATGATGACTGTAGATGGTAACACAGCAGCCAAAACCAAAGAACATGAGCTGGTGGACCCCAGGAATCTGGAATTTCATCCCATGTGGAGTTTTGAGCATGGCAGATTTGCAGTATTGACTCAACTGGCACCGATGAAATAAGAAAAACAGGCAAAAGGAACACACTGTTCCACTAAGGCTGGAATTGCAAGGCCTGGGTTAGCACAGCTGCATATTCTAGGTCCTATTGCCTCCCACCTTCAGACCTCTTGACTGGTTTTAGTCAAGAGGGCACCCTTCTTGTAAAGCTACAGGAAAGATTAATGTGAGACACAGAAATGTGGAATATGATTAACCTTAGCTTTCACCCACATTGCAAGTAAAGAGACAAACTGACCCTAAAGTTTCTAATGGAGACAAGCTATATCTCTTTTCTCATTATTTTCTGTTAGAAAGCCAAAGCTTCAGATCAGATTTTTTGAATTTTTTTTTGCTCATTTTCAAGCTACTAAGCAGTTACAGGCTTGCCATGTAAAATGAATAAGATATTGATTCCTAATTATAACAACAGTTCTTTTCTACAAAGAAATCTCAAGAGGATGTGGCAAAAAAAAAAAAAAAAATCACTAGCTACTGACAAGACACTGGCCATCATGGAGAGAACAGGCAATGGGAACCTATGACTTAGGACATCCAAGGGGACATATCCTGTTGTGGGCCAATGGGGTCAAATTTCAAGGCTCACAACAAGTCGAGGCAACTGTTGTGCTACCACAGTTTTTTTTCAGCAGTGGGAGCTGGAACACACTTGGCTTTAAAGTGGATTGATATGTGCAGTCTCGCAGCTAATGGTTATCTGTGTTCTCCCAAGGGCTAGCAGACTTAGTAGTGGGACAAAGTTCTTGCTGTGTTTGGAGCTGAGAGAAAAATATTGTCCCTACTCCCCTGTCTTACAGTCTGAGCTAAGACTTGCGACTACAGACTGAGACCATCAGACTGAGAAATAACAAGGCAAAACCTTTCAAAGCACTGCTCTGAATCTAGAATCAGCTGATCAGACAAAATCACACAATATCAGCTGACACCACTCTGAATAGTCCACTCAAACTAAGCTGATTTATATCACTAAGGACTTGGATCATTGTATCAAGATCCTTCCTCCCAGCCATAGGAAAGCATTCCACGTATTTTGTGCAATACTTCTTTCTCCAAAATGAGTAAGCATTTTTTGAAGTATTCTGTTTTTGTCTCCTGCCTGCACCTGCAAAGCAAGCACCAAAATATTTCCAGAAAAACCTCTTGATTTATGCACTAAGAAGTGCTAAGCTCCAACCAATATGACAGAGCCAAAGCCTATGCTGCATGGTATCATTCCAACCATGCCTGGAGATAGGAAAACAGAAGTTAAGAGGCACCAGGACACCATGGGGAGGCAATAAAAATACTAGATAGGGAGTGAAAGGAAATTCCTTGGTAACCTATGAAACACCAGGTGCCTTTTCTTGCACATCATGATTTTGCCAAAACAAACCAGCACAGAAAACCTAGAAAAATTTCCACCAATACTATTGTGTGCCTGACATTCTGGAATTATTTTTCTGGTAGGAGATTATGGTCCATGGTAACAGCAAAGTGGTGCAGCAAGATCTGACATGCTTCAGTTGCCCAGGACTACCCCCTGCTCTCTCAGCTTATTTTCCCCACCAAACTGCTGTCATTCCCTTCCAAATGTACTGGACTTCACTCTTTCAGTCCCTGTAGTAACCTGAATTTATCTCCTCCCTTCAATCTTTTATTTAGCCTCCCCCACCATTCCCAGTAAAATAACCTTTCTTCCTTCCTCCTAGAAAATTCATATTCCCATGTTATCTCATTATTCTTTGCAACAGCATGCCAAATACACTGTCATTTTCCCATTGGCTCTATGTCCCGAAAAAGACAGAGTGGTCTGTGCTTGCTCTTACCTACTGCACGCTCCCTGGAATGAAAAACGCTATAGTGTTAGTGCTCAGAAAGATCCCTTCGACTTCTGGGCTCTGTGCCCACAAAGCAGGGAAGCCAGCATTTCTCAGAGAACAGCATCTGACTCCAACATCCTTGCTGTCTAGCTAGCGAAGGAAAAATAGCTTCAGCTCTCTTCAAACTGCTCAGCTTCCAGCACTGGCCAAAGAGGCCGGGAATGCCATGGGAAGGTGGGCTCCCAGCACAGATCTGCTGAGCTCAAGACTAGCCTGGCTCCAGTCTCTCAGCACCCCACAACAAGCAATGACAGCCACCAATGCTATATTCTGGCAGGAATAAACACCAGTGAGGATTGTCAGAAAGTGGTGTGGAAAAGTTAAAAGGATGCATGACTCCAGAAGGACTGCTCAGTCTGGGCTTCCCACTACAGCCAGTGGAGGGATGATGAAATTTCCACCGTTCAATTTGTCTCATGAATTTTGGATGGTTACTTAAGGATGAGCTGGACTTTGCCTGAGAAAAGCCTTTTCTCCTCGCTTATGACAAAGGGAGTCCAAGACGACCCACAGCAATAGCTACACCTACATTTGGTCAGAAGAACCTCAGTCTGTCTCGGGTCCCAAGCTGGTGACCAGCAGGAGTTACCTCCACTTAAAATCTGACTTCAGGCTCCTAGAAAACACACTCTAGTGCCTTGCATCAGTTCTGCTCAGAAATATTTCTCACAATCCCAAAGTCCAAAGCATCACCTTTCCCTATTGCTGTCCTCAGAAATGAGGGCAAGAGCTGGGCGGATCACAGAATCACAGAATCATTTAGGTTTGAAAAGCCCTCTAAGATCATCAAGTTAAGCCAGCACTGCCAAGTCCACCATTAAACCATGTCCCTAAGTGGCACATCTACACACTTTTCAAATACCTCCAGGGATGGCGGACAACACCCTCCCTCCTCAGCCCTAGGCCCAGGTCCTACCAAGGGCCTTGCTGGCGGAGCAGTTTGTATTGGGGAAACCAGACTAGCTTCAGCTGCCTGTCTGGGTAAAGGATCTCTCTGTGCTGTACCAGTCACCAGCACAAAGTCTAATTTCAGCACAGTGGACTGAGAGGGTGCACAGCTAATCTACTCATAGAGTTAATAATAAACTCTCTATGGTTAAATCCCAGCAACAACAAATACATCTTTATATCACGTTGAAACAATGACCAGTGAGTCTGAATCTTTGCTAGCAAGGAGCACTACAAAGGCAATTCATAATGGAGAAAGGCTACACTCTGTACTTCTTTTCCCACACTGATGCCTATCAGTTAGAAAGAAAACTGTAGGATTTGGCCTTAGCTGCTATGCACTTGACTTTGGGTTGTGATTAGGGCTGGCCAGTAAACAAGCATTCCTCTTTGTGATCATTTGCTGCTGACATTTCCAAATTTTCCAAAATAACAAAGCCCTTCTTTTTTTTTTTTTTTTTAATGAAAGAAACATTAAACAAATGGAGAGCCCACATTCTTTACAACCAATAACTGGGAATCACAAGAAACGTTAGTGAGTCTGCAGGAGTCCCAGGCTGTGAGCAAAAATGTGAATGTGAAGCTCTTCATACCTCAGCTAAGTATGGTTAGGTTTTAGACAGGCTGTGGTAATGTCTTCACAGATTTTGACCCAGAAAAAGCACCTCAGACCTGTAAAACCTTCCTGATTAAATTTTAATCAAATTCAAAACCAGTGGAATGTTTTTTTTTTTTTCACTGAAAAGTTCCCGACTGCCTCTGTTAACAATGACACCTATCCATAAAGGCTCTGGACAGCAACCATTTGCCTCCTCCTAGTAGAGTTACTCCTCCAGATTGACTTGGATAGGGCTAGGTCTTTATTGCAGAAATTTTTAAACCCCATGCATGCTAAGATCTTTGTGCCCTTGTGCCTGTCATCCTGATGAGACAAATAAGGACTATAGGAATTTCTTCATCGTTATCTAAGACTGAGAAGGGCTTGAGGATATAGCCCTAAAAGAACAAGAACCCAAAGGTAATGCTAGGAACAGGGCAGCCACTGTGTCCCTGTTACGACTCAATTCTCCTGGAACAAGTCACTCAACATACTGGAACAAATGATTAAACATCCCATTTATAAGCACTGAGAAGATAATAACGGAGTAAACGGGAAAAAAAGCAATGTACTTTTGGCAAACACATATCATGCCACCCCAGCCTCATTTCCCCTTTTTTGTAGGATAGCTGGCATAGCAGATAATGCAGAAGCAATATGTGTGATTATGTGATATATCTTGACTTAAGAAGACCTGACAGTCTTCAACAAGCTAAGAGAATATGGGGGATGTTAAATCACTATCAGGATGCTTCAAAGAGCTGCAATCAACAGATCACTCTCCACCAGGTACAAAGGGTCTAGTGGGCTGCTGCCACAGCCTGCTTTTGTGTCCTGATCTTTTCAATACTTTAATTAACACCTTCATGATGGAACAGAAAGAAGGCACCTGACTTTTGTCGATGACACTAACTTGGGGGCAGTTGCAAGTGCTTTAGAGCCCAGGATCATAAGTAAACTGAAGCGGTCTCCATGGAGAAACCAACCAGATGGCCTCCAACAGCAGCAAGCACAATGCAGTATTCTCAGGAAGGGGGGGAAAACAATTAATGTTCAAATACAAAAGAGAAGAATGAGCTGCAGACCAGTAAGAGAGGATTAGAAAGGCAGAAAGACTGAATAAGTGAAAGCAGCGAGGCACTTGTATAAAGAAGGTAAATCTCATTTCATTCTGGGGTTAGGTAAGTGAAGTGTGATATGCAAAACATGGCTGGTACTTGTATCTGCATGACTGAATCCTAAACTGGAACTCTTGTTTTGGTTTTGGATAGTACATTTAAAGGAAACATGTAGACAAATCAGACAGTAGTGAAATATATATGCCACAGGGGCTGAAAAATACGACCTGTGGAAAGCAGTGAGCCTGTTAAGCTGGACTAGAGATCTCTGAGACACAGGAATTAAGGGGTTTCAGGCAGATAAAAGGTAGTTTTGAGGAAGAGAAGGAGTAATAACAACTCTGTGTCTTGGAAGGACCAGAAATAATTGGCAGCAAAATCAATTTGGATCATACATTAATAAAATCTCTCCAGATGCAAGGAGAGTGAAATAATGGACATGCACTAGTTATGCGGGCACAGGGCATCTTCAAAAAGTACCTGGTGGGGGCAGCCACTGTAGAGCTGATCTTGTCTCACTGCATGGGGAAGGACCAGATCTCTTGCAGGTCCTTTCAAGTGTTCACTCTTTTGATCAGACACCAGCAGAAATATCTGGGGTAGTAAAACAGAAAGCTTCACAAGGGGCTATTACACCCAAATTGAAGCAGCACAAAATGCTTTGAGTGAGGTGGTAGCTCAGAGCAGTCTCTTGCTGCATTCACCCCAGTGCAGAGAGCACAGTACCACAGCACCTGGTAGCAGCTGAGTTGGGCAGCCACTTCCAGTCTAGTGGACTGCAAGCAGTGCTGCCCACCTGGGTCAGAAAGACAGAAGAGATGGCCACAGTTGTACTAATGAATCTTTTGGCAGTGAATGCCTACTTCTACTAGCAGAGTTTTCTTCATGTTTGAAAA
This sequence comes from Corvus brachyrhynchos, assembly GCF_000691975.1. Lineage (NCBI taxonomy): Eukaryota > Metazoa > Chordata > Aves > Passeriformes > Corvidae > Corvus > Corvus brachyrhynchos. The sequence continues at coordinate 9,402,944 of NW_008237619.1, read as the reverse complement.
GCAGGAAAGACTTAGGAGGACAACTTTTTCTACTTTAAGCTATCCATGAAGTTCTGATTTTTTTCTTAAGTGTCATTTCATTACGCCCCTTTTAGACCTCTGCAATTGTCTTGGTTTGAAAGACTGGTGTCTGCTAAGGAAGGCAGGAGCCCCCCTTGGAATGGCAGATGCAACCCCCCTTCCCTCTGAGTTATCATGATTTGGAAATCAAGGGGCTTTTAGGCAAAGATGTGGAAAATAGGAATAACAGCTCTTTACTATATATATATATATATATA
>NW_008237619.1:9359072-9402298 GCF_000691975.1 Corvus brachyrhynchos | reverse complement strand
AAAGCAGCGGCAGGCCGGGCCGGCCACAAGCCTGGCTCCTAGCGGGGCAGGGAAGGTGGGCTTTGGGATCCCGGGGCTTGTCCAGCAGAAGGAAAAGCAGCCGAAGAAAGCAGCCTCTCTCTCTGTCCAAACGCTGGGGACCGACTGCCCACACACCCGGGTGAAACAAGAGTAGCCAGATGCACCCCACCCCTATAGCCACCTCTTTTGTTTTTCTGAAATACCCAGCAATTTGTCCCCCTAGCAACATGTATGGGGAAAATTCTTTAACAGGAAAAAAAAAAAACCCAGGAGAGCTCCTAAAGCCCCAACAGCAATATGCCCAGTTGAGAGGGATCTTATCCGTGGATATACACACGAGAGGAAAGGAGCAGACCAAGTAGACTGTTTTTGCAGAGACTGGTGCTGGCTGACAAAGTAGAACTGGCTCTTCCTTTGGAAACACTAAAGGACTTGGGCACATACATTAGAGAGGTGACGTCCCTCTTTCTGTGATATACTTCTACAGCTCTGGCCAGCAGAGTTCACCAAGCAGAGCTCACCCCAGGGAAAGCTGATTTTCTCAAGGCTGGAAAGGACCTGGTCCTAGATTGCAACTCCATTAGACTGCAGTGATCTAAACACAGCAAACCCTCAGGATACACCAAAGCCTGCCTTCTTCAGGTGGCATTGTGGACATGGACTGGGTCTCCGGTTTTAAGGGCTCCAACAGCACTCTAGGATCTGCCTACTCACTTACTAGTCTCTGATATATCTATCCCATTTGTGTCTAGGGGTAATAGAAGTTGTGTTCTCACAGGGGCTAGACAGATGAGGGAGTTGAACTGGGAGAGATTAAGGACTTGTCTTTGGTAGTGGGGAGCAGAAATATCTCTCAGTCACAACACTGAGTGAGCAGAACAGGAAGCCTGGGCATGGCCCTAAAACAGCCCATTTTCTCCAGGGCAGGAGCAGCTGTCATTGCAGTATCCTTCACTGGCAAATCCAGGCATCAACCGTGTGCACAAAGCTAGCAATGAGTCTCTGATCCTGGTTTGTTTTTGTTTCCCTGAGCTTGTTCAAAGGAGATCACTGACCATCATTCCAGAAATTCTCCTCCCAGATTACCAGGCAGACCAGTTGACCATTGTCATTTAATGTTTTATGAGCTGTATTTTTTCTTAATTATTTATTTTTACATTTGGAATTCTCGGAGCTTCAAATCGCCTATGTTTTGAAATGTATGAACACGAAAACAAGAGAAGTAAATAAACTACATTAAATAAATAAAACTAAATAGTTTAGCATGACTCAATATCCAAACTCCTTTAATTTGTACTAGCAACAGACTATTTTTCAGGCAGACAGCCTGCAAAGCTTAGAAAAATAGCAATCAATATAAGAAAATAATACTCTGAGACTACAGGGATTATTTTCTAACATATATTATTTTGTACTGAATTAGTTTTATTAGTTAAGATTATTTTTAAAACATATTTAAAATAAGACTAACTCTTCCAAATTGTAAAGGATTTTGTATTTATATTTTCCTTCACTTTTTTCCCAGATTAAATTTAGTTTTAGAAAAATTAAAGCTATGAGTTTCACCTAATTACAGGATTACAGTAAGCACAATATCTCAATGGGTCTTCTATGAAATCCATGACAGGTGTTAGAACAAAGATTACCCACAGATACCTTATTTACAGGCATCCAGAGTTCAGGTGTGTCAAAACCTAAATTTTCTCATTCTCAGAAAGGTGGCAGTAGTTCAGAGCCAGATACCCATGTATTTAAGTGAAAGCTCAGCTAGAGAACTCAATTTTGCTGCTTAGGCCCATATCTAATAGGCACAAATAAAATTAATAATACATATGCACGGCTCTAGAATTCATTTGTCCCTATATTTTACTTGACAGGTAAATGGAAATTGTATGCTGTGAGATTTCACCAGTAATAAACCACCTACAGAGGGCTGGCTCTGCTCTGCTGTAGCGAGCAGCGAGGCAGGGTACACCTCGAGGGCTGGGGAATGCATTTCACACAGCAAGCACTCAGCCAAGCCGGCAGAGCTGCTCCGTGTGCGGGCGTGGGCCGCTCTTCTTGCTGCTGGGGGAGGATTCTGTGCAAAAAAACCAACCAGGAGCCTTCTGGCTCACTACACCTGCGTGTAAAGCATCACCTCTGACCACAAGTGCAGACTCCTTCACCTTGCAGATAAACACTTGGGATGCTACTTAGCCCCCCCATTTGCAAAGTAGTACCAGCAAGAGGAAAAGTCTCTTGCTGCGTGCATTTATAATCAGAGCGATTCAAAAACTTGCTGGGGGAAATAAAATCTGCAGCCTTATGGGTTACCAGACAAATCAGGAGAAACAGCAAATTCCTGCCTGAAGGATAATCTAGAAGTTGAACATATCTGTAATACGTATCAAACACATTCATACATATCTATCACCTAAGCTGCTCTTTAAATATTTTATATAAATAGTCATATAGACAAAATGGCATGAAGGTTAAAAGCAAAACTAAACAAAACTGGGTAAACTCATTTGTTTGGTATCCTGGTCTGGACAGGATGGAACAAGTAAACTCAGTAATGCCCTTACCAGTAACTGATGAACTCTTTAAAGTGTTTACTCTCTGTTATGCCATAAATGCAGGCAGACAGATAGGAAGTGCTGGTTCACCAAGTTTCCTGTTCCCTATAACACACACAGGAGGAGGGTAGTTAAAAAAGGAGAGGGCATCATAAGGTATGTGGCAGGGCCCTCAGGTACCAGGTTTCACACATGCCTAGTGACAGCGCTCCCTGTGAACCAATGACCCAGCATGGAAAAACTCATAGGAAAATTAATTCCCCAGCCTTGCAAAGAGTTGGCTATGGAAAGCCAAAAAACCAGCACAGCAGGTTGTTGACACAAGAAAAAAGAAAGGAAACCTGAGGAAGGAGGAGGCGAAGAAACCAAAGGGCTCTCTGGGAAGAGAGAAGGCACAATGTTCTGAAGACTGTCATTATAAACAAAGCTTTCCCATCAATGCCAAAACAACCAGAGGCAGGAGCCAGGTTTGCATTATACTAGAATATGGCTTGGCATCATTGGTGTCCCCTGCTCTGTCACCACTTTTAAAAGGACAACCTGACAGCAGAGTAAAATCACGCTATGCCGCAGAGGAAGGGAAGAGTCCTGGTGGCTCCTGTGTAAACGTAAGGGACACACAGGCTACTGACTCTGGAGCTTCTCCTAGGAAAATACAGGTCCCTCCACTGTGTCTCTTGCTCTTTGCTCTCCTATCAGGCATGTTGCTTACCTTGCACAATCAAGTAAACCTGGGAAGTCTTGGGATGATGCTGTGTCTGCACTGAACACGTATAGGACCCCTCATCGTAGACATCCACTTTCTGGATCCGCAGGCTGTATTCCAGGGGGTTTCTCTTCTCCAGCTCTACTCGAGGGTCCAGGGACCACTTGTCCTCTCCAGCAAAAATGATGCCAGAACGGTTTAACCAGGCCACCTTGGAGCTTCTGTCTTCTACATAACACCTGCAGAGGATGAGACAGGTAAGGGGGTGATTAACAACCCTCTCCATCATCTCCCTTTTGTCCCTTCTCTTCACTATTTTGCTTAGAAACTTCACAGCACACTCCTGCCTTACCAGTGAACCATAGTATCTTCTCATCATTGCTGTCCCTTGGACATGTATTTAACAATGATTTTTTGAAGAGTTTCAGGAATCTTTGGTTCATAAACCCACGAGATTAGGGGCAGACATGTCTCTTGTTCTCTCTTCCTTTTGTTTGGTGGCCTACACATGCGCCAAAAATTAATTTGGAAGGCCACAAGAGATCTTGATCACCAAATCCCTTCCAATCCTGCCAATGAGAAAGGTCAGGAGTAGTTCTTCCCATGCTTCTCCCTCACCTTCAAAAGTTGAGTGTACAAGAGTTACATTCCCAGACCCCTTCCAGGCTGGAGGGCAAAGGTTCACGGCTCCAGCTTTGTCAGCTCGGGGCGCAGCTCCTCCATCCCTCGGTTTCAGCAGCACAAGGGGAGGAAACTATGGAGTATCTCCCATCTGTATCCCTCTGACCAAAAATAATTTTGTGTAAAGAGGGATTCACTGCTCAAACATCACCCTCCTAACACATACACACACACTTGCTGATGCGCATCTGCCTGTTTGTGCAGGCAAGTGCAGATCTCAGGCTGAAGAATGAGAGGCTGTGGGAGCATCACTGTCATCCCTGTGACACATGCAGCATGTCCTGTGAACATCTCAGGTGGACAGGAGAGGAGGAATGACAGCCAGGGGCAGCAAGCAGACAACCAGCAGGAAGACCAGCAACTGCCACGGCCCTGAGTGCCAACCTTCACAAGTCAGAGGACGGACCAACCCCATTGCAACCGTAACTTGACAAGTTTCTTGATGGAGAGCAGAGTAGGTGCTGCGAAGACAAACGCATTTTTGGCAAAGGCACCTACTCTGTACCACTTCCTACCACCAGAATGAGACTTGCACAGAAAAGATGAGGAGATGCCACTGAGGAGACATCCTGCTCACTCTCAGCTGTCTCATTCAAGAGGACCAGGGCTGAAGAAGACAGGGAGACATAATTCCTCTTTAACCCTGGCAGCTGTACCCCCCAGGGCTGGGCTCAGACAGGCTGAGAGCAGGTTTTCCCTGCTGCAGCTCACACCACATTTGCTTTGCAGATAAACAGGAAAACTCAGTCTCCAGAGCTGTTGCTCCTTCACCTCTCAGAGCTCTGCCCACAGTGTTCCAGCATCCAAATAACCCAGAACCTCTTGCCACCACTATTACAGAATCACAGAATGGGTAAGGTGAGGTCATATGGTCAAACCTTCCTGCTTGAGCAGGGCCCTCCTAGATCACATTGCACAGGACTGTGTCCTATTCACTATTCATGAATGTGTTGTATTTGAAGGAAAAAAGAGAGAGGATAAAGATTATTGCTTCAAGATAAGACAAATATTTGACAGTAGGCTTTCATACAGCCTTTTAGCATGGGTCAGACATTTTCCAAGTTCCTCTATTTGAATGCATTTCATTCATGCTGTGCTGCAGCTGCCTTTCCTTGTGATGTGACCCCACCATTATGGCCGGCACCTCACACCCACTCCTTTTTGGCATGCCCATGGATGCTGTCCAAGTTGTTCTGGGGTTACTTGTGGGCAGGAGGAAAGCCAAGCTGCGTGGGCATCCATGCGAGGCATGCCATGCTGCTGGCCAAGCTGTAAGCAGCTCTGTCTGATCTGACAAACATTTGCTTTAGGGAGCAGCCCAACAGATCCTGTCCTTTACTGACACTGTCCAGACAAGGAAGGGGAGTGAGAATTTGGCCCTCAGGCCAGAGCCCACCCTCCTGGCCAGGCAGGCACTTGTCCCTGAGGCGAACTCTCAGGTGTGATCTGAGTTGTTTTAAAAAAGCTACTCCTTGTCAAAATGAAAGATGCAGAGGAGTCCGTAAGCAGCCACTTACATGTGGAAACCAGCACCGCTACGATGAGGCATTGCTCCAGTTCCACTGGCCATCCTAGGCTGTAATCACCAGTGAAAGCCAGGACCCAGGGAGGGCAGTGTGTTCCAGGGCTGGGAGAAGACACTCTGTAGGAACACCTAGACTGCCTCCAGAGCTGGCTGCCTTAGGGTCAAGAGCCGTCTTTCAAATGCAAGAGTTGTAACAGCACCAAGAATCAGGGGTCAGGTATTTTGGTGGTGAAAAGATAAGCAGATTAACAGCAGAAGCTGAAGTCAGTGGGAGCTGAAGTTTCTCAGTCACTTCTGAAATTCCCCCTGAACAGCCATCAGTGTTGCTGGACTCCAGCAGATCCAGGGCACCACACCATCCCCACCAGGCTGCTTTCCAATCCCCACCAGGCTACAGCGAGCACTTTGCAGCTCTGCCCTGCACCTGATCATTGTAACTCTCTGTTAGGGTAGCAAATATGCCCCTGTGTGGTGTCTTGTCAGTGACAGCTCAGTGGTGTGGTCAGAACAAAGCCTTGTCCTCTTGCTCCTGTGGGTAGGCTCAACCAGGGACCCTCCTTCCTCTCTGTCAAAGAGAAAATGTGTCTTACACACATCCAGGTCAGCCCTAGGGCAGTGGTCAATAGCTACAGTCAGACAACCTTGCAACTGCCCCTGAAATAAGTTAGCAGCTGCTACCAAAATAAAAGAAAGGAGAGAGGACAAAGAAAAGAGGAAAATGGGAAGAGTAAGTGAAATGGATTTGAGCTCTCTGTTCACCATACCTGTTCCTCTCAAGCTGTCAGGGAAAATCAATGTACAAAGGTGGAAATTCCAAGTCCTGGCGTGCTCTGAACATGCATCCACATGGATGATGCATCTCAGTGTGTCTGTCTCCACACACACACCCTCTTAGTCTGCCAGAGATGCCACCCAGATGAATGGATCATGCTTTAATAAGGATTTATGGTGATGATTTTCACAGTGTAATAAGTGCTAATTCAATACTAATAGAATATTAAATGGCATGTTAACTGACATTTTAACTGCAAAGCAATAGGAGCATGGCATCAGCAAGATATCAATGGACTCTTATTGTTCACTAATAATCAATAATCAAGTTCACAGAGACAGTCAAATGCTTTTCATTAGGCTTATTGGAAGCATTACCATCAGCCTCAGTGAAAGCTAATAAATGATTTGTGATCCATCCATTATTCTTTCCCTTATGGTTGCAGGTTTAATTTTTTGACATCTCTGATGTGGCTAACGAGAGGGTCAGTGAATGGTGATGGGCATGCCTTGCATGATCACTGTAGGAACTTGGGAACTGTTGATCTTGGACCATTTCAAACCACAGACACAGAAGGACAGAAGATCTTGCTGCCATGTCCTGTTACCCTTCCTTGTGTCCTTGTAAACAAACACGGCCAAGTTTGGCACCTGAAGATTTTTAGCAACAGTTGGATGTGGAGAAAGAAACCCAGGTCATCCTCACACTCCTCCTCCAGCCTCATTTTCCCCACATTCAAATGCAGACAATGGGGCTGAGCTGTGCTCCAGGAGGGAGGGGAAGGGATGATGCTTCTGCTGCAGGAGAATGCTTTTTCCCTGGATTTCATGACAGGCTGGGAGATCTGGCAGCATGCAGGCAGGGGGAGGGCAGGAGCCAGGAAAAAGTCCTGCTGCTTGTTCTCTCTCCTCCCTTGCCTGCCAGTCTACCGCGCAGCACTGGGCCAAAACAGCGCTCCTTGCAATCGTGCCTTTGTAGGCTCCGAGGAACGCTCCATCTGTACAGAGACGTATTTTTTTTCCTTCTTGAAAGTATTTAGGCTTGTTCCTATTGATGGGTGGGAAAGCGAGTGAAAAGGAGAGTGAGGCTCAGGCATCCACATCTTCTATCCTGGCGAAGCAAGTCTGGAGATTTCACGGCCTGTTCTGCCTCGCTCAGGCCTTGGTGCTCTGATTCCCAGCGCCCGTGACTCCTGCTCCTCCTCCTGTCGAGGCAGCGCCACTCAGTGCATTGATTACCCAGCATGTTGCTATAACACTCATCGCAGTTTATGTTGTGCCTGTCACTCCAGCAGCTCTCGGCCCTAAGCTTTCCGCCCTCTCTCCTCGGGCGAACAGACGGGCCCCGCTGCTGAGAGGCGGCATTTGCCTGGAAAGCCCCGGCACGGCTTCCCCAGGCTGTCTGCAACCACTGCCAGGGTGGCGGCTGCACGGGGTGAGGAGGAGGATGCACCAGAGACGGGGTCTCAACAATGTGCTTCCCATTCTGCCTCAGAGAGAAAGCAGCACAGCAGCTACAGCCTAGGCTGTGGAGATGGAGTGGGGGTATTTTGACCCTTTGGGAAGGGGTGGATGATATTTAGAGGCTAGAGTGATGAAAACGCAAGAAGGAAGCCCTTTAGGGCCTGGTGAAGCTGCTGTTTAAATGATTACTTTAACTTGGAGATTTTACAGCATTATCAATGATATACTGGGTTGCACTGAAGCTGGGATAATTATTTGGGGTTTTTAAATTGTTGTTGTAATTCCAAATGATTTTTTTTTTTTTTCAGCAGACCCAAACCCACAATTCTCTGCCAGAGCCACACTAGGGAGAAGAAGCAAGCTTCTAGGATTAATGAAATACGGTGTGCCAGCAAGCCACAGCTCTTACTTCATTTTGGGGAAAAACAAATAAACAGTGACTTTATGGACTGCATTGTCTGCCCTCTTTCTCCAAAGGATGTTGTGGTGACAGCTCTGTGCCATAATTCCCACACTCCTCTTTAATCATCTTTTCTCTGTTAACCCTTTGATCACCTCTTCTGTAAGACAATCTCTGTGCATCAGGCCAAAACCCAGCAGCCTGCTGCACACACCATTAAACACCCAAACCCCATCCCACTGCACTCACTGAGGGACACGATGCCTTTTTGCCACAGGATGCCACAACCTGCTCTGCATCAGATCTCCTGCCTTTGCCTCAGCTCTGTGATGAGCCTGCTCTAATCTTCTCACTTCACACGCACCCTTACAAGATCCAGCTAACAACTTCCCCCACTGCCCTCTGCCCCCAGCAGCAAAACGGCAAGAGGGAAAAGAGAGAGGGATCAAACACGGCTCGTTCGGCACAAAGCAACATCAGCTCCCGGCTGCCAGCTCCGAACATGCAAGGCAAATTTGTGTTGCAAAGCATGATCCTGGAAAGCTAATGTGGTGGTTATACACAGCCTCACTCCCAGCCTGGGGGGTAAAGTTCAAGAGCAAATAGTGCTCGTGCTGTTTCATCTTGTCTCCTCGAGCTCTTCAGTCCTTCCCTGCCTGGCAAGCAAGGACTCGGACACAGCATGGTCAGCCAGGGGGGCAGCAAGAGTCCAGTCCCTCCAGCATGCCCCGGCAGGGATGCGGGCAGCAAGGGCTAAGGACAGAACACAGACATATCAGCCCTGACCTCCCAGGCAGGGTTTTCAGGGAAAAGTCCAGCCAGGCTCCACGATGCCACTGCAGTGCTGGACCCCGCCAGCATCTCAAGAACACTGCAGCTCTGCCACTGCAGTCCCCACCAGAGGAGTACAGTGGCAGAGCACACAGGAGCACATAGTCTGGAGGAGCAATGGAGGAGCTGTTGGCCCTGGGTGGTTCCCACTGCTCTGGATCAGGCTTCCCTCAGCAGGAGATGCTATGGAAGACACCCACAGCTGAACACATCTCCACTGCTGCGAAGGCAAGGGCCTCCCTAAGTGGATGGCAGTGGGAGATCCTATCAACCAAGTATCTGAAACCTCCTTTCAGCCAAGCACCAAAGCCTCATTTTACTGAATTTGAATGAACATGGGCATCAGTTGTTACTCAAAATTCTCCTCCCCATTGCCACTGCTCCTCTCTTTCCCCAGCCTCGTACAGCTGCTGCTCCTCTCCTTATGTGCCATGACACACAGCGGGGTCACTGTTTGAGAGTGAAAACTGTGCCACAGCAGGATGGATTTCCAAAACGTGGCATAAATAGCTCCTGAGTCACCACTGCCAGCATGATAACACAGGGCCTCAGAGGGATTTAGAAAACTACTGCTTAAACCCAGTTCTGCGTTGGAAAACTGGCAGGAGGGGGAAACTGCTGCATCTGTTCAGCCCATGCTTTCTCTCAGCTGTATTATGCTGTGACCTTGGTCGTCACACCTGTCTGCAGCTCCCTGGCTATTTCAGCACTCGGGTGACAATTTTTGGTCATCCACCTATTGGGTGACAGGATGCCTGCACTTCTGTTCATCCTTTTTAGTAAACTGCCACTTTGGGAGTGTGAGGCTAGGATGGGCTTACCAGGTCATGAAGACCCAACCTCTGCTGGCACAGCCAGTTGTACCTTAGCATCTTTTTCAGAGATGTACCTCATCCCTACTTTAGCCTAGTGTGTTCGATGGGGGATACCCTCCCTCGGCTTCGTAGGTCAGACTGCTCAAAGTCTTTCTGCTCTGCTGATTAAAACCTTTTTTTCTAAGTCTAGATTTATTCATACCTGGCTTACATCCATTTCCTCTCATGCCAACACCATCTTTTAGCTTAAAGAGCTCTTCTCTCTCCTGGGTGTTTATCTTTCAGCGTGTTCACAGAGAGCAATCATATTCCCTCTCAGCCTTCATTTTGCTGGATTCAACAAGCCAAACTCTCCTGGTTTCTTCTTGTATGATAGACTCTCCATTGCCCTAAACATCTCAGTAGCCCCTCTCAGCACCTGCTCCAGTCTGAATTCCTCTTTCGTGACCAGAATTTGTACCCAGTTTTCTAGAAGAGAAGTCCCCAGTGCCTTGTACAGAAACATTTCTGTCTCACTGTCTCTCCCATCAAGTCTTCCTAATGAAAGCAATAGGAATTGAAACCAGAAAATATGGGTATCAGTGCAGAACTGCTCATGTGCTGTAAACATCCTTGTCTCTCAGTCCATGTGATATGCATGGAAAATGAAACCCAAGGGAATTTACAAAAAATACACTGGCCTAAAAAGACAGCTAGCTGCACGGGCTCTTACTAGCAGACACACAGCTGGTCTCACATGGGCTTTCTTTCTGTTAAAATGACAGTTTAAGAGTATAGGTTCCTATTGTGTAGGAAAAAACCCCAAACTCACAACAGAAATCAAGCCCAAATTTACAGCGATTTTTATGCCAGAACTCTCAAAGGGTGGATGTAACTATATCAGAATAAGAGGACTTATACTGGCATGATTTATTGCTCTTCCCATCTGTTGGGAATCAGTATACCTGCATAAACAACTTCAGTCCACATCCACTCCAGCAGAGGAACCTTCTTCAAAATATCAATATGAGCTGCTATGAGCTTAACTCCATCCCAGCCATATCCCAACACAGTTTAAAATTTCAAAATACAGAAAAACCTCAGAGCGAGTCCCACCACCACAGTGCCATCTTTCCTTATATCCCACCATACCTAGGAAATGCCCTGCATTTCTTTACAGCATAGGCAGGAAATCCTTGGACAGGTCTTTTCCCATTCCAAGGCATGTTTCTAGAATGACTGGCTCCAGTCACAGGCCTCCTGCCAGAGGAGACTTGCTTCCCACGTGTGCGCAGAGGGACAAACTGCTCTCTGGCTGACGCTTGCAGAAATGCCAAATGCTCTGACAGCCTGCGTCAGGGTCTTGCACTAAAATTAGTCAGGAGGTTCAGGCTGCTGAGGAAACAGACCCTGAGCTCCCTCTTTCTCTTTTGGGTTAGCTGAGGACTTGTCAGAGTCCCTTTTCAGTCCAGCCAGAAAGCTGGCTCTGCTCTTGATCCAGCATCGTTAGGTGATGCTCATCAGCTGTTGATCAGCCTTAGTGAAATATCCACCAGGAGTGTATCCACCAATGCCTCGCTCTGCTGTCCATTGCTTCCCGCAGCATCCCAGGGCTCCTGCACTATCAAAAGGGGGAGCCAGGGAACAGCAGAGGTGATGCAGAATGGCAATGAGGAACATTGCCCGATGAGTTGCCTTTTTGTTGCACAGCACTTATACTAAAGATCCTGTGCTTCTGTGATCACCAACACTCAGGCTGATATTTTAAAAGTATCTGGGGTCTCTTAGGAACAGAAGTTAATCAAAAGACAATGACAATTAATCATTTATGTTAACTGGGTATTGGCTGCTATGCCAAATTTGTAAAAGAACTGGAAACCAAACAGCTTCTGGTGAGTCTCTGCACCATTACGACTTTTTTCTTTTTGAGGGATACAACAAAAATGAGAATAGGAGCACTAATAAGGCACCTATACAGACTGTAAGTCCCTTTATTTTCCTTCACAAACTTCAGCACTGGAAATCACCTATTTCTTCTATCTGAACCCCCAATGCCTTGTAGGTAATTTCTATGTGGTCACCACTAGGTAACTCCAGAAAAGTTAATCCAAATTTGTCCCTTGAATTTCTTCTAGTAAAAAATAACAATAATGAAAATGCCACAAAAAAGGGAAAAATGTGTTTCAGAGATGTGATCTCCTTCTCTGACAGGAGGGGAGGGAGGGTTTTGCTGGGAAGCCCACGTGATTCTGTATCTGGTAATTATCCAGCCACAGAGGGAAACTGAAACGTTCTGTGCTGTCGCAGAGAATGACAGCACCTGGAGCTCCAGCACCCAGATAAAAAGCGGAGAGACAATCAGGCAGATGGAGAAAGGCAATGCTACATCATCGCTGGCAAGCAGAGGGAAGAGAAAAAATGGGGAGAGGCAAAAGCTGGCAAGAAACATTAAGGCAGCCGGCACAGCTACTGGAGAATGAGATAATGCCACAGATTAGCAATGCATAGGGCACAGAAAAAGAAAGAGAGTAAGGGCAGGTCAGGAGAGAGCGGGTGCAGAAAAGGGACAGTGCAAACACAAGAGGGAATAGGAGAGTGACGCTAGTGGGAGCTTCAAAGAATTTTGTGTGGTCCAGGGTCGCTTCCTCCCACCCCAGTCACCGGCTAAAACTGCAGGAGGTATCACCACAGGCTGTCACAAAACAAGGGAGAGATTTGAAATTCAGCATCTCACAGCTGAAGAGAGACATGGTACTGCACATTGCACCTTCCAGCTTGTGGATTCCAGTGGTTTGCTCAGGGAAGGGGACTACAAAGCTTAAGATGGAAATAATTAAAACTGGAGCTTTGGAGCATCACCTCATGCATTTTGTATGGCAGAAAGGCGAGAGGGAGGTTCCCTCCCCGACTCTCCCTTTCACAGTTGCACACACCAAGGCACATGTAAGCCTGCAAAACAGCCCACATGATTGCTGCCATGGTACCATGGCCTAGTTCCAAAAGCAAAGCACCATAGGTGCCCTCCCACACAGCAACGTGACAGCGCCAGCTCTCGGGGCTCTCAGAAACAAGGGGCGTGCCCACAGGACTGGCAGCAGCCTCCAGTGGGTCAGCAAGAGCTGACTGCCAGGTGGCATGAAGTCGTGCACCTCCTCTAGGAACGTTTCTGACATGGGAAAATACAGCCAAACAGACAATCAGATCAGGGCCAACAGCTTGTCAGGGGCTAATGTTGGCCACCAGTCTCAACAGCTATTGAGGCACTGACTGAGGTAAATCTGTAATGGCTGCATATCTCCAAGGAGACTGGAAGAGCTAAGCACTCAGATGTCCCCGCCTGAACATTTGGGGAAGGAGATGGAAAGAGTATCAAGGTCTGAGCATTGGGCCGCATGGTTTAGTGACCAACCCTCCCGTGCTCAGTGACAGACATTTCAAAGAAAGGTGGAACACCTCCTAAAGTGACAATGTAAATCAATTTCTACATAATTTCATGATCTTTTCTAACCATAAAAACCTATAAATGTAGCACCAAGCAAATCACAGAATGGCTTGGGTTGGAAGGGATATTAAAAGATCATCTAGTTCCACCTTCCTGCCATGTGCAGGGACAGCTGCCACCAGATAAGGTTGTTCAAAGCCACATCCAGCCTGGTTTTGAACACTGCCAATCAGGAATGGGGCATGCACAGCTTCTCTAGATAACCTGTTCCAGTGTCTTGCTACCCTCAAAGTAAAGAATTTCTTCCTAATATCTAATCTAAATCTAGCCTCTGTGTAAATTGGCTTCCACTCTGAGTGACAGCTTGCAATCCACCTTGCAAGTTTGTACGCTGGCTTTCTTATCCCCAGGCATTTCTCAACCCCCTGCCCCCTTTTTCTTTTTTTAAACTCATTAACATCTTCATCTTGGTGATACTTTCTGGCTGAGAATTTCATCAGTTAACCATTAATTGGTACAAGGCTGTGAAAGAATATCAGATTTAAATGTTATGTGAAACTGGCAGGTGTCTCCTGTGTTTTGTACTATATGAAATAGCTTCTTCCAGTACCTGAGGAGCATGCTACCTGAGATATAGTAATGCGCTTTCTATTATGTGGATCCTAATGTTCATCTCATCTCATACTGCTTTTTCTTCAAAAGGGAAAAGGGAATATCACATCTGAAGCATTAGCTCTTGTCCTGGGCAGGTGGGACAGGAGAATCCGCACCAAGGAGAAATCAGTCTCAAAATTCTTTGGAGGCAGATCAGAGAGGGAATGGGAGTGACAACAGGGAAAATAAGTCTTAACTTTTCCTTCTTTTCTGAGGTCATGAGAGTATAAGAGGTGCTCCAACCAAGTTATCATGCCCACTTCCAAGTACTGCCCTCAAGTAGCCAGCAGCAGACTGTGAAGGGTGGTATTTCAAGATGAATGAGAAACTGGGTGCATCCTGCCTGCTCACTTCCAGCTGCTGCATTTCAATGAAAGACACCTTCTTGATGTGCAAACACTCTAGTTATTATTTACAGCTGACCTTTTCCTTCTCCAGCTCCCGCTGACGTAGCACCGCTGGCAGAGTCAGGGCTTGTAGAGATTGTGGAGACGATGTGTAGCAGAACATGTTCGCTTCCCTGCCTGTGCCAGAGCTGTCATTAGTGCCACTGTGGATTGAGCTACACCCATGCAAGCAACACTGGGAAATATGAAGAAAAAAGCCTAATGTAGACAAAGCCTTTGAGGAGCTTAACCCCTCTTCCCCTCTTCCATCTCTCTCCCACTTGAAAGCAGAGAACAGCTTCTGAGCAAGACACACGCTCTCATTTCCATATCTAAAGGCAGTCCTGAAATACCATCCTGAAATAATGCTCCCAGAGAGGAGACCACGAAGCAGATTCCCTCTGAGAGACTCTGCTGCTTCTTTTTTTAATTCCATCCAAAAACAACTGCCACCAAATACCGAATGCACCTGGACTGCAGCAGTCAATCCTAGGAACCTTGTTACCAGAATGATATGGGGGAATTGGAGGGAATTCAGAGGCGAGCAACAACAAAATTCATCAAGGGCTGGAAAGGGATCAGCATCTAAGGGAAGCTTAAAAACATTAAATATGTATAACTTGACTAAGAGAGGACTTAAAAGCGACATGTTGACAAGCTATACCTCTTTGAAAGCTGAAAGTACTGAGGGAAGAGAGGAATTATTTAGCAAGATGCAGAGGGGTCTAGGAAGGAGTAACAGGTCAGAAAAAAAAGAGAAATAAGTCTGTTCAAACTTGAAGAAAAACTTCTTGTCATCTGCAAGTGCTAGTCTTGTAAAAAGTCTCCCAAGGAAAGCACAGAAGCGCCTATTCTTTCATATCTTTGAAAAAAAGTTGGGCTGAGGACCAGAGGATCAGCCTCACAGTGACCTGGTCTTACTACCTTTACCACCTGCTTCAGAGTTCAGCAATATGTCAGGAGAAGACAACTCCTCTCACAAATTTCTCTCAGATGAAGCAATTTTTTCAGTTATTTTCACTTCACATACAGCTAAATATTTCTTGTCAAGACTGTAGACCTCTATATACTGCACTGGAATTACCTGGCTTGATTTGGATTTGATTTCAAAGGATGGATCTTCTAGAAATCTTGCATGGAGAGGTTAAAAACCACTGATAAAAACACTAACGGTCTCATTATTTCCAAAAGACATTGGCATATGGTTATATTCCCAAATGTGCTGTGAGTAATGCTGTCCAGCACTTAAAAGTCACAAGTGAGATTTGACTTTTTTAAGTGCTTAGCATTGAAATTTAGACCAGATTTGTCAAAGTACTTTTGGGCCCACCAGCTGCCAAACTAACACACAAGAACCAAATTTTCAAAACAGCATTTGGCACTGTGAGCTCCTTCGCCAATATAGCCAGTTTTCTTGCTGCCTAAAGTGACATACTTTTGAAAATCCATCCCATGGGTGTGTTACAATCATAGAATAAAATGCTGCAAACTTCAAACTCCCACGCTGTATTTATCCTGTGTCAAAGAACTCCTTTATGTGGAAACCACAGCAAAGCTGTTACAGCAAGGCAATGCTCAACTCCACTTTCTTTCCTTTGCAGCTTTGCTAAATTTTGCCTTTCCCTAATGCCTCACTTTTGTCCACCATCGGGTCTTGTGAAAGAGGGCATTTGAAAGACTTACAGGGCAGGTAGAGAGGATGCTGTGAGGGAGAACTCCCAAGAGCTTTGATCTGAGCTTACCTTTATCCTCACATGCACAATATGCCTTGCAGATGAGGACATGTTTATAAATAAATAAAGAGAGGAAAGGGGGAAGAATGGCAAAAAAGAAATGTCAAGATATACCTGATGGAGTTTCTGCTGTTGACATGAAAGACAGGAGCTGGTTTAAAACATCATGGTCAGAAACAGAATGGGAGGAAAATATGACTCCTTGAGAAAGAGGGAAGGTATAATTCCCACAGCTAGATCTTCCTGCCATCCTACTAGTCATACTATAATATCTGGCACTCTTTTTCCTCTGAGACCCTTGCAGGACTTTGTTTTGCAAGGCAATTCAGCATAAGCTGAACACCAAGCAGTGATTATATCAAAGGCAGTAACCGCTGTGGAACTAAAATTCTTACCTTTGTAGAGGAGAAGGGTTGCGATGCAATGTTTTACACATACAGGGAGCCAATGGAGAAGGAAAGAAATAGGCTGTGCAAAGTCATACAATGAAATATTTTATTTTCAAAACCAAAATGTAATAGGCCTGACCTGTCTCATACAAAACTTGGTTTGGTGTGTACCAGTTGCACGAGGATAGTGAGAGAGAGGCAGTGATGACTGCAAAGCAGCCTTCACAAACCCAGATGTCACCTCCAGTCACATCTATCTTAGCACCACTGCAAGAGACCATGCTTTTCTCTCTAACTGCGGTCTGCCCAGGGATATGCAACCACAGAAGAGAGGTCTGGCTGAAGCACAAGCTCCTCCTCATGCCTTGAAGGCAACTGGCTTGGGTCATTTGGGTCTGTACTCTGGAGCCTGAACTCCAGCCTGGCTACTGACTGCAGGACAGGCATAACCACAGGGACTGCTCCGACAGCTTCTGCACCTCTTCACCTGCAGTTTTCTGGCACTGGCAAAACAAGCTGCACAAATTGGCTGGAACACAGAACACAGAACCCTTTTCATTTCTCAGTGAAGCCAGCGTTGCTTAATCCTACTGGAAGCATTTACCCAGGAATATCTTATCTGGATCCACTGATATCCTTGCCTCTTCTCCCAAGAGTCTGCTGTGAAAGGAAACCTCTCCCCAGTGCACGGCTTATCCACAGTACAGATAAGCCATTTCCCCATGGAGCCCCCTTCTGTACAGCTGTCTTACTGAGAGAGTTTCTTACACAGCTGGGTCTAAGGCTGTGCACTTGGGCTTTGGCTGGTCTGAGGCTGAGTTCCTATTTCTGTTCTTCTGACAGGCCACTTGCTCTAAATAATTTCCAGAATTCCAGTACTGCATGGGAAGATGCCAAACTGTGGCTTCAGCTGGCATAAATCAAGGGCCAACAAGACACCACTGCAGTAAATGGGGAAGCCTAGATTTACACCAAATGAGGATCAGTCCTGCTTCCTTCCACAAGACTCTAAATGAATTCATTACATACAGCACTTCAGTCTGCTCAGCTAAAAGCAGCTCCAGCTGGCAGGACGCTTCACATCCAGGGAATGCTTTAAAGATAAGGATTTGTAGCCTGCCCTGAGTTTACACTTGGCTAAAGGTAGGCTCTCGTTGGCCATGCAGAGGGGATGACATCATGCCCACCTGGTGTGTCTGTGCATCCCCAATGTCTATGCATGACAGGACCTCACAGCCTTGTGGGGACAGCCTAGGCTCAAATCCTGTCATGAAGATGCTCAATTCAAAATGCTCCAGGGCAGCAGAAGAGAGGTGCTGCTGTACCTCCACCAGACTGAAGGGCTTACTTTTGTTTTTTAGTTAAGTTTTCACGGGGGGATGTGTCTGCACTGAATTTGAATCTGCAGTGGGCAAGCACGAGCAATGAGGCAGGAAGAACAGTTCGGGATTTTTGGGACAAGAGCAAAATGTTAGTTAATTTTGACATTAAACCCTAAATGAAGGGATATTAAAGTTATTCTTAGCTTCCAAAAAAATAAGATGTGTTGTGATTGTCTGGCCTACTCTTATGTATTGTACAGATCCCATGATTCCTGCAGTTTAATCTCTTATCCACTCAGTAAAACAGATGGTGTTGCAGGCTCTTTG
Source organism: Corvus brachyrhynchos (assembly GCF_000691975.1). Classification (NCBI taxonomy): domain Eukaryota; kingdom Metazoa; phylum Chordata; class Aves; order Passeriformes; family Corvidae; genus Corvus; species Corvus brachyrhynchos. The sequence goes on along the minus strand of NW_008237619.1, from coordinate 9,384,294 downwards.
CAGACTGACAAATACGACTGCATTTGGAACACTGTTCATATATGCACACTTGCTGTACAACCCTCAGGACAAGATACACTGGCTTGAGAACTGAGTTCACATCCAAAGCACAGTCTGCAGCAAAGAATAGATCCAAGTCTCTTTCAGCATTGCTGCTGAGGTCTCTCATATGCACAGTTACAAAATATCTTCCTACAGAGAGATATAAAGACCAAATCAAAAACCTTTGTCTGAGATCCCAGTCAAGTTCTCTTTCTTTGGCCAGGACCAGGGTGCACATTGTTTTTCTTTAAAGAAACAGTTCTTCCCACTGAATGACAATGATACAACGATATTCCAATAACCTGGAAAATAAGAGAGGCCTAACAAAAATGGACCTGCCACCACCCTCTCTCTGACTTCACACTTACTGTTTTTTCCTTAGGCTGAGAAAAGAGGATTGGTCCTGGACAGCCACAGAGAAGCAGGGAGAGCACCCAAAATTACTTGTTTACACTAGACTATTACCAGTCCTCTCTCTACCTTGTGTGTGTGCGCGTGTGCGAGATCAGCCAGTACTCGGAAAGACAAGTGAGGTTAACCGAGCTACATGCATTGCTCCCACTAGAGCAGTATAAAACAGTGATAAACCACAACTGGAACCACTCTGCAGTAAGTATCTGGCCAGAGGTGAAGCATGAGGTTATGGCAGCAGCTCCACTCCCCTGTCCCCTCTGCCTGATGGATCCTTGGTAATAAACCACCCTTCAGGCTTTCCTGTCTTAAACCGAAGCTGCTGGGATTCACAGGAGATAAAGATTTCAACCACCTTTCAGAAGAGCCTTCACAAGAAAGTCCCTGTTGGCATAAAAGCAGACATGTAATGGGCTTTCTCTGTCCCTGAAAGTAGTTTAGCACTGCAGGAAAGTGCAGCCCTTTTAGCTCTCTTCTTTATTTAACTAGAGTCGTTAAAATAAACTGATTTCGCAGCCAATTAATTATCAAATATCTGTAACAGCTTTCAAGCCCTGCCATTACTCACTCTCAGAGGCCCCCACAGGCAATGCTAAGCTACACTCTCCTTACCTGAGTAACCGCTACTCCTGCAAGTCTGCTCCCTTTCCCTGAGCTGATAGCAGGAAAGCAGCACGGGGGCTGGCAAAACCCTGGAGGAGAGCTGCAAACATCCCCTACTACACTTTAACAGCAACTACAGCCACACACATACCAGGAGGCAGGAAGCTTTACCATGCCCCTTGACCACGACCCAGTTCCCAGCCCCCAGCCACCCATACACAGACCCCAGCCCCACTGCAGGAGCAGATTCACCCTGTCAAGACCCCTGAAGCTGCCAGTGAGATCGGCTGGCCGCTGACAGCAGATGCTGCCAGCTGAGCTGAACTGTAGATGCCAAGTACCATGAGCTCAGCCCAGCGTGGGGCATGAGCTTCAGTTTGAAGCATGTGCCAGGAACCAGCTTCTCACCCAGATGTGGATAGGGACAACCCCTGCCACACCCATGCTACCTTCTGAAAAACCAGTCTGTACCTCTCTGGTTACTGGAAGGTTGTACTTACCATAGGTACATTAACAATGGCCCTACCATTTATTTTATAAGCAATAAACTACACTCATATGTGGTTTCAATTAGGAGATTTCAAATGAGATCGAAGATAATGCATCCCATAATTACTCACCCTTCTCCTTTCTAGAAACTCAAGCAGAATCATTTCCAGGCCAAAATGCGGTCTCTCTTGATTGATGACACTAATAAAATGGCTTTATTGTGATATAAATAGCCTTAAAAACGTCCTGGAGAGTCAATATCAGTGCTTGATGGCCTTATGCAAGCAAGGTCCTTATCTTACAGTGTGCTAAAGCTTAATGAGTTAAGCTTCTGAGAAGTCTGACATTGGATTTGGGCGCTTGTTTGGGGAACTACAGAAGGGTAGCTCCCGAATTAGACATGCAAAGTGGGAACTGTTTAAACACCTTTCCTCTTCCTTGCGCTCCCTATTAATAATCTCTTCGCTTCCTAGCTTTCCTGGTGCCAGTTCAAACACAAACACCGGCTGAGCCCAGCAGGAGCCAAGGGAACACTGTGCTCCAGCGCCTCTTTGCTGGAAGGTTACCAGCCACTGCTACAGTAATTGGAAAACCTGAAATTTCTTCCAAATTGTGCACACTCCGAGATTCTGCAGAGGCGTGTGGCCATTTCCTGAACAAAGAGCCTACACTGACTTGCTCTGAAGCATATCTTTGGCCCCCATCGTGGCAGATGATATGTTTTTGTTACTCCCTTGTCAGGAGAGGCCAAGCCCACAATGCAACTGGGAATGAAGCACTCAGTTCCTTGGGCCGCATTAGAAGCTTGAGGGTTGTAGAAAATTGAAGTAATTTTTGAAATTAGTGCCCACCATGCAGCAGCCCACTCCAGGAGGCCAAATACAGAGCCAGCCTCAGAGGACGAGGGAGAAGATCTCTGGGAATTCCCAAGAGAAATGCCCAGAGTGTTCCTCCTTTTTCTGAACAGCAGTGAACCTCACTCTTCATAAAGAGAAAACACTTGTTTTAAGGCCTTATTTGAAAGTGGAATCCCCTGAAAACATGCAGTTTTCTATCAGGATTGTATCTGCTGCATGCAGCAATATGAGATACAGCTGACCATGCTTTCCAGTAGTGCTGCCCTAGCTCAGGTCTGGCAGCAGGCTGGGTGCTAAAGAGCTTTGCTGGGAGTGACAGAGGCATATACACCTGTCAGAAAATGCTGATATCATAGCAACCATGACAGTGATGTGATCAAGACCTGACAGACAGTCAAAAAAGAGAGGGAAGGATGCATGAGAAAGGGCGACTGAGAAACTTTCAGGGAGAGCAGTCAGAGTCTGTGCGTGAGAGGAGGCGAGTAAGTGATGCTTGGTGCTTGTCTGTGCATGGCAGATGGGATGAGGACTATGGGGACATGTTCTCCCCTCCACCTGAGCAGTTCTTCTTGTCCCTGAAGAGCGAAGGGACTACAAAGTTTCCCACCCATGCTCCCCTCTCTCCCCATCTCTGCCATAGTTACATCCAGTCTCACCTATTTGAGAGCAATTTTCCCTGCAATAATAAAGCCTTTGCAAACGTGTGGGTGACTGTGCATGTGTGCTTGTGTCGCCTGTGGGAGCGCGCACGTGCCAGGGTCTGCTGAGATGAGAAGGTGGCTCTGTGTAGCTGACAGAGCAGGAGTGAGGATGAGACTATCAAACATGTGCGTGAGGATATGAGAGAAAGCGCGCTTCGCACAGAATCAGACAGCAAGAGTGAAAATGAGAAGGTGCTCGTATTAGACGGTGTGCGTGTCAGAAAGGAAGAAAGAGAAAGGTCTTATTCACAGCCTTCCTGCATGTGTTTGATGAGTATCACAAGTTTTAACCAAGAAAAATATGTATGTATTCAAATCAAACACAAAACACCCCTTTTGCCTGGAGCGCTCCTGCCTTGCTTGTTTGTTCTGTTGCAAGCTGCTTGTTAGAGGAACACAGGAAACAAGAAGATGGGAAAAAAAACCCAGGTTGACATATTTAAACACAGCCAGCTAGCGAGGCAGTAACAAACAGCAAGGAGAAAAGCAGGTGGGATAGTTGGAGAGCTGTTGTGATGATGCTGGAATGAGAGATGCCTGTGAGAGTTTCTGAACATCATCCCTCAAGTGGATTATGATCAGTTTTACTGTACACATACTGAGTTGATTCTGGAGCTAGCTACAAGAAAACACACTCAAAAGCCTATTGCTTATAGCCATTTTGCAATAAAGAGTCAAAAGACAATGCAAGGAGCACTGGTGTTCTGTCTCAATCCCCTGCAAAGATCTCTACACTGAATCTGGACAACACCTCTTGTCAAAATGGGAATGGAGGGACTTGAGCTGAATTTATGAACAGAAGGAAAAACAGTATCAACAGATTCAGTCCCAAACCTACTGTGGCTAAAGGCCTTTCTAGAACTGCAGGTCAGATAAACATAAATACAGAGACAGGGATGGATTTGAAATAATTTTTCCCTGTTCTGTTACACTTTGTTTTTGATGGTAAATTTAAACACCTTTACAAGTTTAAGACTCTTCAACGCTATCATAATCCACAGGCCCACAGGCAAAATTCACCAATACCCACGTCCAGTCAGACTTGCTAAGTAGCTTATGATGCCACAGGCAATGCATGGGAAGACAGGAGTGTGCCAAGAACTGACTGCAGGAATGGAAAAGCCACCAGACCAATGACACTGTACTGAAGAGATCCAGCAAAAGGGACAGAGGTGCAGATGAGGTTGTATCCTGATACAATTCCCCCAAGCTTCACCCACATCATGGGAAGATTCCTCCAGAATAAAGGCAGATGTAGGTTTTCTGTCCCTCCCTCACCCTTTTAAAATCAGAGTGAACAGCTCTGATTTATAGCTGAAAAACAGAACTCTCTTTACATCAAGGGAAGGGAACCAAGTACCTTGTCTTTGGGGCTACAGAACTGGTGCAGGAAAACAAAATGTGTCACACTTGGGTGCGTGAGCTTGGGTGCAGCTCTTTCACCATCCCCCCTCTAGCCTCTGACCAAACAAACAGTGCCTTTCTTTGGCTATGGAGACCAAAGCAACCCAGGTCAGGCTGGCTCCTGCTTTCGGCAGGCCTTGTGCTATGCAGAGTGAGTCCTTCCTGATGGGGGGCCCCTGGGGTGCTACTGCATCCTCATTAATAATAGTTATTATTCTTCCAAAAATTACCCAGGAACTCGACAAGTCCTTCTGCAGTGTTTGACTCTCTGACCTCAGGAGGCAGTGTGGATTTCACAGACTGACTACCTGCTGTGTGAAAAAGTGTCTCCTTTCATGTGATCTAAATTAAGCTACCATTAGCATCTCCGAGTGACCTCTTGTTCTAGTATTACAGGAGGACAGAAAAAGGAGGGACTGATCAGTTTTCACCACACTCTTCATTAGTGTAAATAACTCAATTACAAACCTTTAGTGTGTCTCTTCAGGGAGGCTGTGAATGGCCGGTGCTCGCCATCTCCCATTGGAACGGGCTGGGATTGAGCAGAGGCAGCCTGAGCTCAGGGACAGTAGAGGGCATGATGGCAAAAAGGAAGATGGGAGAGATACTGGGAAGGAGAAATGGCATTTTTGCCACAGCAAGCATTCAGCTTGCTACACTGAAAAAGAAAACCCTGTTCAGTCCAACTGACTGCCTCCTTGTAGATAAATCTCACAAGATTACTAACCATGCTTCATGGCCCTCTGGTAATTCCACACGCTGTCATAAATGAGGGTGTAGCCAGTGTTCAAGATAATGTCATTTTTTATAACATATTCCCTATTGTTTCCCCGTCCCTTAAAGGCAACCGAGCATCTTCCACGTTTTTGGAAATGATGCAACCCACTGAAGAAGCTTTTATCGAGTTACTCACCATGACTCCCAATCTCTTCCCTCCAAGGAGCCTGGGAGCTCAGCGCTCATCACGGTACGGCTGAAGTGCAGACTATTTTTGCAGTCTGCATTACCATACGCTCATCCATGTTATAGCTCATCCGTCATCCTGCTGCTCTGTCCCTGTGGTGCCTTTAAATCCTGCTGACTCATGGAGGCAGCAGCCCGTGCCTGCCTTTGGTTGGTGTGATGGTGAAGGGCACCGGGGGAGGACCCAATGCCAGGGAGGACACCCCGAAGCAGCCAGGCCAAGCCCTGGCAGTGGGTCCCACCGGCTCTCCACAGCCCAGGCAGCAAGCAGAACATGCAATGGGGTGGGCCTGCTCTTAACATCTCCTATGGCTTTTGACAACTCTGCTGCCTTTCTTACCAGCCAAACAAGGAGTCGTCACCAAAGCACCAACATGCCAGCCATGGCACACAGGGCAGACTAAATACCTCCACAGTGTGTACTGACTCCCACTATTGACTTGTCTCCGCGCAAAAGAGAAACTATTTGCTAATTAACAATCCACTGGGTTTTAAACTGTGATAAGACCTTGCCCCTTCGCCCATGGCTATTTATTTCCCTTCACAATTTTGTGTGAAAAGCCTTATCAAAGGCTTTATGAAAATCAAAGTACATTATATCTGCTGGGGATCACCTTTATCTTATTTTATTAAACTTTAAAAAAAACCAAACAAAACAACAAAACCCACTTGCAGCTCAAAAAGGCACAATTTTCTTTTCCAGAAGCCATACTGGATTGACCCTGTCATGTTATACTTACCCGAACATTGTACTAGTCTGTCTTTAATTAGCTTCACAATCAGTTTGGCTGGAACTGAAAGAAAGCTCATAGATCTGTAATTCCCTGGATATCTTTCGATTATTAAAAAAATAATAATAGTACTTAGCATGCCTGGAGCACTCCTTCTCTGAGGATCTCAGAGCACTTCACACCAGGGTGAAGGCAGAGCAGACCGGAGACAGCCCTTCAGCATCTTCGCCATGCAAGAGGGAAGGAGAAGGGAGAGCAACTTGCCCATGAAGTCCACATCACAGCTGGATATGGAGCTGCCCGCCATTACTGACCCTCTCAACTGTCATTAAAATCACTTGCTTGATTCTCAGGGGTAAGGAAGGGGTGGTATTTGCCCATCTGCATCAGCTTGCCTGAGCACAGAGAGATTTCAGCATTCTTCCCCCAAATCCGACGCTGCAATATTAGCAGCTCTGCATTCGTTAGAGAGATGCTGTTTATAAGGATCCGTCAGACTCTGCTGTCAGTATATTTCATGCATTATTTACTTTGGAGCCCTGAGACTAATGCTACCCCAGTCCCAGTGATTTACTGCATTTGAGTTTCTCAAGCTGATCCATAACTTTGGGTAATAATAACAATAGCAAAATACTTTGTATGCATATATCACACTCGTCAGCAAAAACCCACACAGAGATGAGCATACGATGCCAGAAGAGCTGCTGCTCCGAGGTACCGGAGTGTCAGCCATTTGCAGGTACAGCTCCCTCCTCACAGAGTCTTCCACACCCCAGTTTTAGAATACTTTGTCTCAAGTCCAGTACATGTGAACCCTTCAGAGTTAGAGTCCATATCTGGGGCGTTTCCCCTTTTCCAGAGAAAGTTCAGCAATCCCTGAAGAACATCCCCTGGCAAGAACAGACCTACTCAGGCAGAGGAACCTCACGAACCTGTCCCAGCCCACAGATGGGGCCCCTCTGCCTTGGTGAATTAAAAATGCCAGGGGGATGCTCAGCACCTGGGATGGGGACTGAGCAAACAGCTCGGCACAAGCTGGAGATTCAGCTTGTTGGCTTTGGCTCAGCTCTTTAATTGCATCCCCCACCTGTGGCTCCCCTCATCCTGCTCCTGGCGTTGCATAACCACAGCACCCTTGCCATTCCTCTCACTCCCTTCAGCTTCCTTCTCATTTACACCTTGCCTACTGTTTCATTTGACTCCTGGCAGTTTGGCCGTTCATTAAAAGATGCCTGATGAACCCTAATAAAAACCCACACTCTGCTGTGCAGCTGCAGATCCTTTCTGCCCCCTTTCCACACTGTCCTCCTACTCCCTCCTTGCACACCAAGGCAATGATGACCTCCAAGACAAGTCCAGTGCTTTTAAGGATTGTTTTTTTTTCTGTTTGCTTTAATTTATTTTGCCCTTCAGCCTAGCATTCACTGTCATCCTTCTCCTCGAGCTTTCCTACTGCCCTGTTTGAAGCTCACCTATCCTGCACATGCTGTGTGGGGGGCACATTTAACGAGGAGCCAACCCCCCTGCCCTTGCTGATGTGATGCTGACAAGTCCTCGGCACTCACACCTCTGCAACGTGCTGCTACTGCCCACGCACCCTACCCACTTCCTGACGTCTCCCCTGACACGGTTGAAGCCTTGACAAAGGGAGTGCTGTCCTGGCAGGTTCTTAATATGCTGCAGGCCCTATAATAATAATAATAGTAATGAAACCCACTGAGAGATGTCCGCTTGCCCAGACAAGGCTCTGGTGTGGAGGCCAATTCCTACCACTGCACTGACACAAAATCACTGAGATCAATGAAAACATCAGCTAAGTGCTGCGAAGGACACTCTTCTTCCTTGCCTTTCACATTTCACCCCTGCAAAACCAGTTTGTCTCTAGGAGCAGAAGTAACCCTTCCTGGTGGTTTGACAGCTTTGGCCTGATCTGAGTGGGGGCCATATGCCCTCATGCTGCCAGGGTAGGAGACAGAGGGCTGCAGAGCTGTGTGGCTGCCTTTGAGAGGCACCAGACTCAGCATGCGGCACTGAAGCAGGAGGGAGGCTTCTCCTGGTGCTGCCCAGGGTGTGGATACCACACACCAGCAATGGCAGGGGCTCTAAGAGACCACACGGGGACTGGAGAGACAGGAGATACCGTGCAGGACTGCGTGTGTGCTCCGTGTCTCGTCAACACATGCTCACAGCAGCCCAGCCGGCTGCTCTATGCCAGGAGGGACACCCCAGGAGTCCCACCTGGAGAGTAAGTACTGCTGAACACAGCCCTAAATCAGGAGTTACGTCTTCCCACATAGGCACCAAAACAAGCTGCTCGAAAAAGCCATCATTTATGGTGTCAATAAATTGCCTCTCCAAATCATGCCCAGATGTGCACTTTAGGTCCCAGTCACCTTGCCGTTTTATTCTTGCCTGCAAAGTCTCAGCTCTCCTACAGTACTGTCCCTAATCAATCATGCCAAAATACATTAAAAGAACCCATTACTGTTTTTAATTACTATTATTGCATTAGCAGATTTTACTACTTCCTTAATCTCTCTAACAGCTGAAACCCTCACTCACTGAGGAGGGAATAACTGGGTTGGGGTCCTGCCTCCTGGGCAGCTCTCAGCCTTGGGACGTGCCATGCACTGACTCACACAACTCCTCCATGGAGCAGGGTTGACAGTGGCTGACAAACCTCTATCCCAGACATTCCCCTGACACAAGTCTTTAGGACTAGCACTTTCTGGGTACAAAAAGCCAGGTGAAGGGAGGGAGAGAAAAGCAAGCTCCCCAGCTTATCTGCAGGCTAGGTAATATCAGAGCACAGCAAGCTGGGCAGCCCAAAGCATGTTCACCATGTTTTCCTAATCCTCAGCAAACACAGTTCTACTCTCAGCACTGAAAGTGCAGGAAATATCAACTCAAGCAGGTCAAGACATCCCCATGTCTCAGTTCTTCCCCTGCCCTTTCTCAGCTGTGTCTATTTAATTTGCATCCTCTTCAAGATAGAAGGATTATCCTATTTTTTGGTACCTCAGAGGCTGGATAGGACATCTCGCTTTCCACACTGGAAGTCACAGTAACAGAAGCATCAAAAAGTTCTATGCTTCTTCTGCACTACCAGGAAGAAGGGGGCACCTGATCATCAGTAACCTGCTTGACGGGACAAAAGATATCAACAGCTTCAGGAAAGAAACAAAATTCAGGGGAGTGGCTGACTCACTGGAGAGCAGAGCTGCCATTCAAAGGCCCCCAAGGACACTGAGAAATGGGATGACAGAACTTCACAAAGTTCAAAAAGGATAAGTGCAACGTGTTCCACCTGTTGAAATGATCTCTGTGCAACACTGAAGGATGAGGACTTGCTGGGCAGTAGCTCTGAAGAAGACCAGAGGTTCCCAGTGAGCAAAAGCTGAAAATGAGTGTGCCAGCATGCCCTTGCAGCAAGGAGGGCTAAATGCGTACCTGGCTGCAATGATGAGAGTGTAGATAGCAGGCCAAAGTAAATTATTATTCCCTTCTACTCAGCACTTCTGAGGCTGTATGTGGAGCAATTTTGGGCTCCCAGAATATTTGGTTGGATATAAAAGAAAAACATTTTCATAATGAGGGTGGATCAGCACTGGAACAGGTGCCAAGACAGGTTGAAGCATCATTGTCTTGGGAGATTTCCAAATTTTGACTAAGCAAGTGGATCTAACGTTGAAGTTAGCCCTGCTTTGAGCAGGGACTTGGATAAGAGACCTCCAAATCTCCTTTTCCACTGAAACTTTTCTGATTTCAAGGAGGATGCTGTAGTTCCTTCTTCTGTGTTGGAAAGCTGTGGCTTGAAAGCTGAATTTGGAATGGTCTGATGGAAGATTTGCCCCACATCAGTCCCTTAAAGCCTCTTGGCAGAGCTCTATGTGTGCAGGGGCCAATGCACAGCACAAGAAGAGCTGGTCTGTTCACCCTGCTGCTTACCTTCTCCTCTGCCAACAGGAACCTGTTGTGAATGGGCTGGAAACTCCCAGGCACACATCTGCTCATGCAACCTGAGGATTTCTGTGCACCTCTGAAGGTACAGCTTATTTCCAAAATGTGGAGGGATGCCCCTCTAAAAGGCAGGGAGTTTTCCTGGGAAGGAATTGGGATGGACATACAGAAACTGTGTACCGGTATCCAGACCCAGAGAGGTTTATGTCATGGTTGTTTCACTTAGCACAGAGAAGGAGTCACTTCTGGGTTAGATCACAGCAGTCACATAACGCATTACAGTTCAGAAAGTGAGAACCTAAAGCCATCAGAATGGGATTGACAAGTAGGTCAGCCTGCAATTAGCCACTCTGAATGTAGTCCTGACTCCTGGGACAACAATCTGGGATTTTAAACAAACTCAGAGAGATGTTTAATAGCTGAGAAAGGCGAGAATGTTGATTTTATGTCTCCTTCAAAACACAGCTGCCCGTTATTTCTTCCTTCAAGTCATTACTCTCCTTTTATTGCCTTTTTATTCCATTCACAAACCTGAATTCCTCCTCTCTCCTCAATTTCCTCTGTACTGTCCCTTCTCGCAGCTGATTTCCACAGGTTGCTTCCTTATTGCTTCATTCTTTGCAAACTTTTTAGCTCTACCCCCACCTCTCAGAAACGCCTGCAAACGACCACGAAGCCGCTTGCAGAGAGATTTGGGGGACTGCCTGACAGGAGCGGGGCCAGCAGTTTCCCCTGGCTGCAGCAGGGACATGTGGCTGGACTCTCTAATGTGATAATAACATACAAAGTGTGGAGTGATGGCCATATGTTGTACTAATTCCTGCGTACACAATGCCCTCTGCAGAACAAACAGCCAGGATGGAGGGCACTGGCAGAAGTGCAGGCCCAAGGAGGGGCACCTACCCTTCAGATATAGGTAGAGAAGGAGGAAGGGTAAAATTGGCTCTTGGAAGTGAGCTACAATCATCTCTGGTTAGGTCAGACTGCAGCTGTGTATGTCTAATACAAAACAAAAAAAAAAGAGTAACTTCCAGGGAACATCCATTGATAGGGGCAGATAGGGGAATACAGGTGACCCTTCAATTCCTCTGAACAACCACATAACATGACATTTCAAGGGCTCTTGAAAGCTCCCAGGCCCACATTTTGGCTAAGGTGCTGTGAGTGACAATTACCTTTGCTGCTATTGGCTTGTGAATGACTGGCAGGGACCCAAAATTCTCCTGAGTCACCTTCCCTGGCAATTCAACAAGCCAAGGACCAGAATAAGCACTTGATGTAGCTGGGATTTCTCTGGTGACAGCAGGCAAGGAGAGGAAAATAGAGATTCTAAGCAGATTTCTTAGGCTGGACCAGCTCCAGTTCTGCTTGGAAGTGAAGGGTATTAGGGTACATTTTCTGTGCTGTACAAAAGAGAAGAGTCAGCACTTCCATCCAGATGCTCAGACCCATGGGCTAGGCAGAAAGAAGACAGCTGCTCTGCTTCATACTTGGGCTTGCACAGAGAAGGAGAAAGGTAGAAAAAGCCCTTGCTGAAGAAGGGGCAAGGAAGGAGAGGAAGGTGTGTCATGTGAAACAGAAAAGCAGAGACTGACTAATGGCACCATAGCTTAGTTGTCTCATGTTAAAGTCTTAAATTGCTCTCAGTGGGAGGAAAGGCACTTTAACATCTCAACATGGCACATAAAACTACTGTTTAAAGAAAAAAAACCCTGAATATTGTTGAAGTAGTGATGGAAATGAGATTGTTTCACCGCTGGCTGTACCAAGTTAGGGGCTGGAACTAGATAATCCTTAAAGTCCCTTTTAGCTCAAACCATTCCATATTCTATGATTCTAAGTTTAAGTCTTCTGGCCAGACATTGGTGGGAGCCCCCATATCAGCTGACATACTGGAGTGGGGACTAAGGACCCCAGAGCTGAAAAGCACCCACCAGTGTAGCTTGAATGCTTCATCAAGGATTGAAAACTCTCATCTTCTGTGGGGAGCAGAAATAGGAGTGCAAGCCCTAATGCGACCCTTGACCATCTCCAGAAGAGGTACTGCAATGCAGCAGGATGTATGGAGCCCACCTAGCTGGTTTCTACTTGATGAGATAGATTTTGATGGCCCTAGGGAACAAAGAGTATCAAGGAAGGAGGGAGAAGGAACATGGCAGGCTCTCACAGAATCAATAACACAGGGATGGAAAGGAACATAGGACACTATCAAACACACTCCCAAACTCTACAGCAGAATCAACTATGCATAAATGATCGCAGGGGACAGCTTTTCCTCATCTGCTGTTAAATATCACCACTAAAGGAAACTCCACACCCACTAAAGGAAACTCCTCACCCACAGGTGTACCACACTCCCCTTCCACTTTGTGACCCAGTGGGTGAAGAGCTGATGAATGCACACTTCATGATGTCTGGAGTAGGTGAGGCTGCTGTGGCAGTGAGTAATTTTAACAAGATGTTACAAAGTCTATGAGACCATTCTGAAAATGAACAGGAGAGACGGTGCAAATAAAGCTGTCCTCAATTTTTAAAATGTTTTGTGCCTTCTCATTTTACGTGCTAGAAAGAATTCTGTGGTGAGTTGGCAACCAGCAGATAAAGTTGTTGACAACAAAGCCTTCGGCTCAAAATTAAAGCTAATTCTGTGGTTGCAAAAAAAGAAAAAATGTAAAATAGAAAGATGGCAGGTTAATTGTGATAACATCATTATATTCGTACCCAGTCCTCAAAGCACATAATAGTTATTTAGAGACAAGTGATCTGGGGAATCAGAAACGCAAGTGGTTATGGCATTTCACCTCTTGGGGTCTGTTTTGCAGTGAGACACAAATAAACTGAGTTTGGCAGTCAGAAATATTCTTTGACAAAATATTCTCCTACATCCCCAAGCTGATTAAAGGAATGAGCTGGAAGAGAGAGGTCAGTGGGTAGGCACACAGATAAGCAATAGATAAGATGAGAGGAGACAGTGCTTGAGTCTATGCAGTCAATATCCTGAAGCTCATAAAAGTTTGTTACTGCAAACAGCTTCCTCTGTCTGGCTATTCACATCAGATCTCCGCAGCCAGTGCTTATCTGTGCCCACTTGTTAGATTAGGTCCCATAGCAGGTAGCATGCAGAATCTTGAATCTAATTCTCCATGTAGACCCAGTCAGATACCCTACTGCTCATAGACAGCACAGATTGGCAAGGAAAGACTTCTCCACCCAGATCTTTCCACATTTCTGGCAGCTGTCAGAGACCAGTGACAAAGTTTCTGGTGCAGATAAGTGCCAAAATCCACGTGCTGTCTGGACAAAGCACAGGTTCTATCCCTGGTCAGCAACCATATTAGACTTGCCAGGATACACCTTAATCCGAGTGGTCCCCAGAAAACAACAGGAAGAGGCAAATGGTATATTTAGTTACAGCCTTTGACCCTCTCATATCATGGGGATATAAACAGCACACCTACACTAATATAACAAGTTGCTCCTGACAATAGATTTCAACAGTGACCGCATCTCTAGTCCAATTAACCGATAATGAGAACTGGCTGACAGCACAGGAGGGACTAAATTCTTCTCTAACATCCTTAAATGTGGAATAGATGACGAATCACCAAGCACTGAATTCACATTTGGCCCCATGCCTGCTCCTGCCATTCAAACCATTCCCAGCAGCAGCAGAGGGGCACAGTGTGGGGTCCGCTGGTGACAACCATTATCCCAGGTAGGACATTTCTCCTCTGTGAATGCACTGTATGTCTCTTCCTGGCTTCCTACCACGTGAGTGCTTCCATCCTAGTTGAGATGATATGAAAAGGGAAGGGAGCACAGAGCCAAATGCCGTGCTTCAGCAATTTGCCAGTTTCTAGGGCTCACTCTAGCTGCGCACTACAAAAGCACTCTGGTTTGGTGAAGTTTCCAGCCATTAGCTCATGTCTTCAGCACTGCATACAGAGTAAGCACTGTCACCAAGCTAAATGGGCAGTGTCTAGAATCCCTTCCTTCCCTTTTTCCCTTGCTCCATGTATGGGAAGAAAGAACAATCCTCCTTACAAGGGAAGAAAACGTAGGAGGCTTAACAGGGGCAAAGTGCCATGTCCAGCATGGTGAAGGAAGCCTATGCAGAGGAGGAGTGGTACACGAAACGTCTGAAGATGTCACTTCTAAACCCCCTAAAATGGGCAGGGAAACTTCCATGCAGACAATGTGTGGGATAAGAAAAGGTAGGTTCTGAATGGGGTTCCTTCCACAGAATACAATAGTGACAAAAGGAAGATATTTAAGATCCAGAAACAAGAAGACAGCTCAAAATAATCCACCCATGGGCCTACCAAACAAACGACACCTAACCTCTCCCTCTCTCTTTCCACTGCCCTGTATGTCCCCAGCCACTCTTTTCCAGCAAGCCACACAGGGACTGGCAGCAACACGAGGAGAACAATGCAACATAGCCAATATGCTGGCTCTACTGCTGCATCCCCTCTTGGTTTAAATCAATAGTTTATGACATCTACAAGGGGAAACTGTAAATTTAATTTTGTCCCCTACAGTGCAATTCATATCTTGTTTGCTGGTAACATAATGAATGTGTTTGCCCTCTAGACCCCCTGCCCAGTAGACCAATTTAAGGATAAAGGGAGAGAAAACAGCAAAGTACAATTAGGGAGGTCGATTAATGCTGGATTAACCAGTAGCTCAGCTAAAGATAGCTTTACAACATTTATACATAAGGGACAAGGGAGAGAGGGAGATAGAAGCCCACAGAAGGAATAGAGAATAAGATAATTTTTCTTAGAAATAAAAACCTTACAGGTAACTGGAAGGTGCAAACTGCTTCCTAAACAACTGACAGAGCCTTGCATCACCTGCCAGCCTAAAGCCACAAAACTGCAGATGCTTTGCCCCACTTGGTGCTCATCAGGGGTGATCTAACCCAAACTGCCCCGAAGACACAAGTTAAACCTTTCTGAAACTCATCGGCTTAATTGCTCCCGCAAAAGCTACTGGAGGTTGTCACCATAGTAGTTAGATTGCACATGAGCCTGGAATTGCTCAGAAACCTTGCTGGAAATGCAAATGGCAACGGAACAGTGAAGGTAGAAAATGTGACCACACTCCGGAGCTAATGGAGAGGAGAGCACTGGAGAGCAACGGAGAGGACCCAGCAGATGGAATCCAGGGAGAGGGTTTCTCACATCAGGGTGCTCGCTGCAAACCGCTTGGAGCGGGGGATGAAGAAAACAGCTCTGATTGTGTGTACCCTGCTGCACAACAGAAAGCAAAACTTGATACATTCTTGTGAACAAACAGACCTTGCCAGAGAAACCTGACTTCACTGCCAATTTCTTTTTCCAGCTGGCATAACCAACAAAACTCCAAATTAGTTTGGCTAGGTAGATAGGGCAAAAGAAATAATAACATTTTTGGCCAAAATCTAGAGCCAAACTTTGCAGCTAGGTCTTAGCTTTACAAAGAGTCAAAGCACAAAAACCCCCACAAAATCCTGAAGAAACCAGAAAAAGGGCAAACCCATTAACCTGCAAACAGGAGATCAAATGCCAAGGGATTCAGATCTGTAAAGGCATGGTCTAGAGCTTTCAGTTCATGTCTCTCTAGTTTGTGGTTACAAAAGAGTTGCTAATACAGCGTGTCTAGCAATACTTCAGTGATTCTGCTCTTTGAATTAAAACGAAGCAGTGCAAAAGTATATGGAAATTAAAAGAAAAATAAACTCTCAGCTCTCAGAGAAGGCTTAGGTGAGGGGCTGAGGACAACCTTGCTGTTTCTGAATTGATCTGCCCCTCACTACTTTAAAACAGTGTATTTTCCTGCTTTAGCTCTTTAAAACACTATACTACATTTAGCTTCAGAGACAGCTCCCTATGGATAAGCATTTTTAGATGGATACAGTGTGATCTTTACCAGTTGCTGCAAATTGGCTCTGAGGGCACCTTTACGTGTCAGTTCTGCCTATTTTCTCTACAAACATAGAGACAGGGATGGAGAGGATGAGGGGAAAGGGCTTTACAAATAAAACAAACAACAGGAGAGTGAAAAACAAAGTCACAGCAGAGTCACACATTCTGACCTGAAACCAGGGTTCCTCATGCCAGCACCATAACAATCTCCCTGACATCAATTACAGATGCTGATCAGACACGCATGCGGGAAGCTACATTCATACACAAATGTGCAGTTTGCACTGTTTGGACCAGTTTGAGACACTCCCCTCAGATCACAACTGACAGCCAACAAGCTGTGGGGAGGCAGCATCTAAGTAAGTGTGTAAAAACCATGGGCATCACTCAGGTTTAGTTGCGTGTAAACCAGCCACGGGCAGAGCATCTCAGCTTCAGCCCTCGTCCCTTCAATTCATTCTGGTATCCTCCATTTCACCAAGCTTTAAAGACTTCAGGTAAAATGGGGCAGAACGATACAAAACCACATCAATATTTGGACCCCATAACAAGACAATATTCTGGTATCTTAATCTGCTCTACTCTGTTGTTTGAGGGAAAGACTGAAGGAAACACGGTTATGACCAGAGAGAATAGAGACATAGAAACCTTGTACCCACAAAAGAGTTTCTAATGGCAAAACATAGCTCATCACTACAGAGATACTGTTTGGTTTCAGTCCACTGAAAATGCTGGGCATCCTACTAGACAGCAGATGCAATCACTGTCCCTGGGACTGGAGCAAACATTGCTGTCCAATATGCTGCTACAGTAGAGCCTGGATGAATGATACAGCTGCAGCCTGGGCAGGGATACTGCTGGGTTCACAAAGCAGTCTAGGTTGGAAAAGACCTCTAAGATCATCTAGTCCAACCATTAACCTGACACCGCCAAGCCCACCCCTAAACCACGTTCCCAAGTGCCCCATCTACACATCTTTTAAATACCTCCAGGGATGGTGAATCCACCACTTCCCAGGGCAGCTGTTCCAATGCTTAAAAACCCTTTTGATGAATTTTTTTTCCCTAATATCCTTTCTAAACCTCCTCTGGTACAATCTGAGGCCATTTCCTCTTGGCCTATTATTTGTTACCTGGGAGACGAGGCCAACCCCCACCTGGCTAGACCCTCTTTTCAGGTAACTGTAGAGAGTGATAAGGTCACCCCTGAGCCTTTTCTTCTCCAGGCTAAACAACTCCAACTCTCTTAGCCTGTCCTCATAAGACTTGTGCTCCAGATCCTTCACCGGGTTTGCTGCCCTTCCCTGGGCGCATTCCGTCACCTCAATGTCTGTCTTGTAGAACGTACAGTGTTGTCAGGGACGACAACAGCAACAAAGTGAAGGCCCAAGATTCTGCGTTCCATAAAAATGCAGAGTCAGGGTGTCTATTAGAGCTATGGTTGTCTGTGTGATGATGTTTAACAGAGAGATGCCACTGCTGCCCTTGCAGCCCAGGCTGGTACTTGCATCTTTCCTTGTCTACACGAGGGAATCTGTGACTATGCATTTACAGCACCAGTGCCATGAGGTCAACATTGCCTGAAGTGGCAGCTGCTGCTCTGTCCCTGAATATATGGGTACAATAAGGACAATAATGTGGAAAGGATTTAGGGAGAGCAAGAATTTTCTCTCCTGCATTACTACATGGAAAAAGCAAACAATTTTTTTCCTCTACTGGCCTCCATCTGTCTTTCCAGCTCTTGTCCCTCACGCGCACACCTCCTCTGTCCTTACATTGCAATTACATTTTGTAGAGTTCTGTCCTTCCAGGACAATGTTTCCTGCCCATTTTGAGAGCCTAACATACTGATTAAACACTTCTTGGTCTTCACAGTCCCATACTTTTTAGTACTGACAGTTTAATTTCCAGACTCCAAGTTTTTCTGATTCAAAAAATGCCAGATTGTGCATTGTCATGGTTAAAATCAAATTGTTGCCATTTATTTTGCAGAGCTGGACAGCTGTCTGAAGACTTTTTTTTTTTTTTTAAGGCCAAAAAGATTATTTCTTAGTATCTGAGGCTGCAGTTTGTATCTACAGTTGGCATCAAGTGTAGACTCTCCACAATTAGCCATTAAAAAAAAAATTCTGTTAAGAAGCATTCAAAATTACCTCCAAATGTATCCACCTTATCTATGATAAACAGCACATAATTATCAACAAAAGAACCAATAGGGATTCAGGTTAAGGACCAAAAGCACCAAAGAGGAGACACATAAAAGCAGGAGACCCATTAATCTGACATCATCATCCTTTTTGTGAGGTTCCTGAGGTCTGGTAACAGCTGCAGTTGGCAAAGGCTCCTATTTTACTTCTGTATTGTTGGACAATACTATATTTGCTAGTCTTAGGTAAACCGAGGAGTAAAAGGAATTCATTAACATCTACAGAAGTGGAAGAGCTGAGTTAGAATAGCTGTGGTTCATGCTCTCATGACACTTGTTAGTTGTGAGCATTTGTCAACTTGCTGGGTGTCACATGAAAATTTGTTAGCAGCTAAGGCTGATTCTTACTAGACAGTAAGCTATTTGTTATTCATAGGACTGGCCAAAATAATTAAAATAAATTAATTCCAGTGCATGATAAATTTTGAAGTTCTGTAATCTGTTCCCATGTTTTATTACAGTCTTATAATTTTTCTTTTTTTTTTTTCTTTTTTTTTCTGCAAGAAAGAACCACTCCTGAGCAGATAACAGTCTTGTCATTAAGTTGTTTGGTACATGCAAGATATGGGTACAAGTCTCTGCCTGATTTCTATACAAGTGCTTGGCTGGAGTTTTCTACATCTCACACAAGATCCCCACACTTTAAGTTACTGGCCATTCTGACCCTGTCTATGTCTCACCTTTTCACCAGAAATTTAAATATGGGGCCTGAAAAGCTGAAGATCACTGCATATAAACCCCACATGTTTCTATAAAATGTTTACATTTTCACATATCAGTATTTAAAATGGAAAGAATATCCCAACCAACAAATTAACTGAAAAAAAAAATGACCAGTATTTTAGTTACTCAGTTGAGAGAGACAACAATTAGCATGATATTCAGTTAACCAATAAAAGAATGCAAATACTAAGCAAGTAATGATTCACTGAAGCAAACAAGTTGTAAAGAACAGCTGGAGGCCTAAAAATGGCTCCTTTTTAGTGAGTACTTATCAAGCCCTAAAACACTGGAAGAAAATCTGAAGCTGCTTACAAACAAATTGCTTATGACACAGTGACAATGCTTTAACACTTCTCTGCTTTTCTCATATCCTTATTCTCCCCACCACCACCTCCAAGTGAGAACTTCCCCTGGTACCAGGTACCGCATGCTGTAATAACAGCAGAACCTGGCCCTGACATGTCAGATTTGTAACTAATATTTCAGGCTTCTCTAGCACTGGGATAGGGGGTCAGCAGTAACTTGTAGGGACACAGTGACACTACTGAATCAGTACTCCATGTGCTACCCTGACTCCAGTGATCAAGTCTCACAAGTAACACCACTCCCGCTGGAGTCTGGCACAACAAATGCCCCCGGTCTTTGAAGAGAGACAAAGTGGTGCACACTGAAATGGAGCTGCCAGCAAGCCTGTGGGGATGGGCAAAGGGATTTTGTGATGCTGCTGAGAAAAGACTATTACCCCAGGCCCTGCTTGGAAAACTGGGAGGTCTCACTTTCAGAACATGCACTAAAAGATCACACCTCATACCATAACCCACTCACCCACAACCAGACACTCCTCTGCCCATTAAACGCCAGTTGCAGAAAGTCAAACTGAACAGTGGCTAATTAATTCTTGTGGAGCACGCTGGAAGGACGCGAAATGCCCTCGCTGCTGCAGGGTGCCGAAGCAAAGAGGCTGTGCTCAGTCCCCTACTGCCTGCAAGCACCAGGCTTCATTGTTTGCTGCTTCGTCCCAGCTGAAGGGACAGAGGTCACCTGTTATCTGTGTCTGGAAAAGTTTGATTCTTTACTGAGTCAGAGGAAAGAAGAGGTCATCCCCAGAGCACCATGAGAAGGCCTGAGTGAAATACCCAATTCTCTGTGATGACTGTGTGGAAAGTCAGGGTCTGGTATAAATCCTTCCCTGGCTAAGCATGCCTCACATGCCTGGGCAGGTGGATGTCTGAGCAAGACCAAAGCTCATGCAGGATGCTTGTAAGAGCATGGAAATTAATGCAGATGTCCCAGGCCTCAGGCTACCAGTATAATCACCACCCTTGAGGACATCCTCTCAAGAATGTCCGATCTGCACTGCAAGGCACAAAAGAGGTTTTGGGACCTGATTTCTAACTTCAAAAACTACTGTGGAAGCTCAGTCTTCTCCACACAGCTTGAGCTAGGCAACTGCCCTGCTACCAAGAGGCTGAATCACCCCTAAGGCACCAAGTATGCAAGCATTGGTTCTCCAGATAAAAATTACCGTGGTCTAAATCCTGGATGGCTGAGACTCCAGTGATTGTGTGAAACCTGCCCACCAACTCAGAGGAAATACTCTGTGAATACAAGCCAGTGCCTAGATGGATAAGTGCTCATCCTGGAGATGCAGAAGTCTGCTAGACTGTTGGTTTCAGTGGGAAAAGAAGTAGGGAGACAGGCTGTAGAGTCTTGACCCTGTTCTCATGTTGAAGCATAATAGTTTAGGTTGAGAGTAGCATAGGGAAGATGCTGGCTGGCTGCTGAGGAAAATGAAATTAGCTCCATCTTTGGTACTGCTGATCTATTTCTGGTCAGAGTGAAACACACTTAAATGTGATGTGGGGATTGCTAAGCAAGCTACTTGGAGTTGTATGTGCCACTGCCACCTCAGACTGCTGCTTCATCTCCTATTCACGCAGAGGCTTGAGTAACGAATGATACATGCTCAGGAGCTGACCTCCAACAGCAGGGGAAATGAGAAGGACCACAATCCTCACTGCAGAAGCTGCAGGAAGACAACAGTTCATTGTGCTTCCACAGCCAGAAGAATTCATGAGGAGAATCTTATTCTTATGTTTTCCTGTGGTTCCTCCTTGAGCTGGTGATTTACAGTGCTCTGTCAGCACATCTGTCTTACTTTTTATTCTTCTGTTGCTTTCCTGGTGTTTCACTGCTTCTTCTCTTGCTTTGGAGACTATTGAGCATCACCTGCTCTGGTCAGCAAATGAGCCAGCAGCACATCTCTGCCCTTTCACAGCTAATGACTGAACCTCAAAGCTTTGATGGGCCAGTTTTGTGAACAGAAAAACAGTGTGGGAGAGAGAGAAGACTGCACTTAGGTCCAGAAAGAAAAGAAAATACCACTCAAGGTGATAATCCTTCGGTAGCAAGCAAATCAGATATTTTCCAGTTGCTGTAGGTTCATTGCAATTGATGTCAAACACAAGAACAACTGGCATTCCTCTTCTAGAACCTTTCTCCTTGTGTCCTGTGGTCCCAGCCAGCTGGCTGATCATTCCCACTGCCTGAACAAGCCAGGATGGGAGCTGGCTGGGTTTAATCTCTGAGGCTCTAAGCCTTAGATTTAAAATCTAAGCCCTTGCCCAGCACCTCCAGTATTGGAGTGGACCAGCAAGTTCTCACATGTTAACAAAAGCTCTACCTGGGCAGCAGCCCCCTTCTGTTTCCCTCACCATATTCTCTACAAATGGCTCATGGCTGTGTGTGTCTCCTCAGGGGGCTTTTCAGAAAGGTGACAAAAAGGACATCAGAACCACCTCCCTCTGCAACTGCTGCCATGCAGAACCTTGTAGGAATAGCTCATATTAATAGCTGCAGGTTAATATTTGTCATATCCTCTTCAATTTGCCTGTGAGCACTGCAAAGGCAAATAAAAAAGCAAATCCCCAGGGATGGCCATCTTGTGTGCACAAAAATAAATGCCAGGGAAGGGGAGAGGACAGTGCTCATGACTTTGTGTGGCAGAGTGCTTGCAAGCCAGTGAAGGTGGGGGCCTGGGGGAGTGGCAGCAATATGAAGATGCTGATTGGGTGCAGCAGGGTGTGCTCAGTCCTGGGAAGATGCACACGGACACATCCAGAGGGTCACTAAATTCATGTGAGGGCATTCATTCACATTCTCATGACTGGCAGTGAGGGTAACATGCGGAGGGTGGTGGCTGTGTGGGACAAGTTGCACAGAGTGAAGCAGAGCAAGTGTTTGTGGTGGTGTGAGAGAGGAAACTATGAGCATGCAGAAGAAGTTATTGCTGAACCTTTCCCTGTAAAACGATACAGTGATAAAATGAAACAGGTTAACCTGTTTGCTTGGAGGCTTAAGTACTGAAAATGTCCTTTCCCTTGAGTATTTCCAGCACATAAAAGCTGATTCTTTAGCCTGTGTGGGGCAGAAGAGAAAAGAGGATGGAGAGTCACAGAGCTCCAAAATGTGCAAATTCTGGGAGCAGTACAGAGTGCGTGAACTAAACTGTTATTTGCAGAGTGCTACCCAGAATGTTTTGCTCTGCCACTTTGCTCTTAAATGCTACACTTCTAGAGGTCACCCTGACCTAATTAAGTCTCTGTATCTGGTTAAAGCAACAGCTGCACACACGAGTTCGGGGTGGCTGAAACCAAGAGACATATTCTACATTTGTTTCTCTAGTCATGGCTGAGCTGCCCATGGGGAGACTCAGTTTGGACAATTGCTGGGAAAAGGGATTTGTGTTTTGGTACAGCTGTGCAGCCAGTGTGGCTGGGAACACGATGTTTGCCATTAACTCCCAGCATGCCAAATGGAACTGTAGGCCTGCTGGCTGGAAAAAGCAACACATGGTGGAGAGCCACAGACAGCTTCACTGCATCATTCAGTTCTGGCCCTTCACGAGCTGGTCTTGAATGCACTGTCTTTGAGTTCCACAGGCTTGGAGGCCCTTCCATGTGAACACACTTGCTGAGATAAGAGGTCTTGAGAAGAGGAATTACATTGTCCTGGACAGAGGAGGACCGAGAGCACACAATCAGAGTTGACTGTAATGCACTGTGTGAGGTGCTTAGCATTTGTAGGACACACACAGAGCCTTTTGCACGGAGCACAGTGGTCCCCTCAGCGTATCCCATACTTCTTATTTACACAAGTTAGTTTGGAGAAGATCTTGACATCCTTTTTGTCTCATCTCTTGCTGCCTTCTGCCCAGGACAAGCACAAAACTACTAGTACTATAATACAGGACTTTAGGTTAGGAGGTAGCTTTAGAAACCCTCTCAGCAACATTGCAGTGTAATTCTGAGAAAACAATGACATGACCACAGCCGGAAGAGACTTCGCATTAGGATGTAGCAAAATTTTCCTGTCAGAAACATTCAGATGATGCACTGAACCATCCTGAAGAAAGCAAGGGAAAGGAATCGACAATTTCAAGTAATCAGCTTCCTTGCAGCAGTTTCCTTCTCCTTATTTATGGCCAGTCTATGATTCAGTCAGGCTGGAACTGTGAGTGCAAACACGTTTTCTTTGCTCCTGGCTCTCCTTGGACTTCATTTGCACAGCAAAGCATCACCCAGTGCCAGAGATTTATGATACGTTCAAAGCCCAAACAAGGCTGGATCTGAACAGCCACATATCCTCCAAATTTCATGGTGGGAAATGTGCCTCTAGTGGGCTCCCAAGTAGTTTGTGTCAGATTCACTGATCCTGACTGCAGCTGTGCATGGGGAGCTGCAACTCAGTCTGCTCCAAAGCAGCAGAGACTCAAAAAACTTGAGCTCAACTTCAGACCTAGGAAAAACTCCTGAAGGGATCTAACCTTTTGTCAGCAAATCTCCTGGGCCTGAGGACTTACAAACTTACATAGACTCAGACCCAGTGCCAAATTCTGTAAATCAGCTCTTCACACTTCATGCTACAAGTGTCACCCAAGTGGGTTGCACCAAAAAACCACAGTGGCCATGTATCTCCTCCTGAAAGCTTGTGAAATACTTTCCTGGGACTCAACACTTTGCAGCTGAGGTTGCTCTTCATCAGGATGACCCCAATCTTCATTGTTGCTAAATGGGAGCACCTTCTAAGCTTCAGTGAGGACCATGAAGTTGTTGTCCTGAGGCTTGTATAAAATCACAGCAAAAAGACATTTCCTGCCCAGAACTGGATTTGGTGCTACCTGGCTCTAAGCTTACAGCCATTCACGGCTCCCTGTACTACAGACAAAAGCCTCTCATTCTTCAACCTCTCCCCACACCTACCACAGCCCACGAGTGATAAATGAATTTATAAGTTGAGGAGTCTGTCGTCTGTCCATCGCTTTTTTTCAAAGCTGGAGAAAAAAGTAATGATCTTGTTCTGGAAGAAAATCAAAGGCTGCCAACAGCAGCATGATATGTCAGCTCTTTTAATTTCATTTATTTATTTATTTTATCCGGTTGCTTTAATCCTTGGAGTTTAAAGGCAAAGAATGAATGCAACGTGCTGGAAAATGAAGAGCATGTGACAGTATCAAAGAGCAAAACCAAAGGAAAGGGGGTGTGTATGTTGGGGAGCCTTGTTAGGAGACACATTAAGGCAATCCATCTGATAGATGAAGCCTTTTATAAATGCAGAGTAAGGTTCTTCATGTCACTCTTTATCTTTCCTTTTTTTTTTTAACCATTGTCTCTCTTTCACCTCCCCTTGCATTCCTATCCTGCCTCTCCTCTTGTGGTCTCCTGCCATAGGTCCCACTTTATATTTGAACTATAGGGCTGCTGTGGCCACAGAATTATAAAATCTCCCTCTGCTGAGGATAGCAGTCTGTGTTTCAACAGCCCATGGTGGTACCTGCCACTGTGAGACCCTTCAAAGAGACTAAAATGCACCTTATTTCAGTCAGGCCGGGATGCTGGTTCCTCTCGGTCTTTTGGAGCTATAAACAAGGCATTGCAATCAATCACAGGCAGTGGGAGCCTGGTCTCCAGGGGATTTTGGCACAGAGGTGGGATAAATGCATCACAGAAAAGCTGCTGTGCTGTATGTAGGGGTTGCAATAGAGAGGTAGGTAGGTAGTGGGAAGCAACCCAGAAATGCCTTTTATCCTTGATAGAAGAGCAGAAATACAAGAAAACCAAATCACCACATTCTTCTCTTTCAGTCATAGTTTTGACAGCCCTGGAAAAGAACTTCAGTGGAAAAACTGCTGTTGGGTATTGTTTTTGATGAGATTCATCAGGAGA
>NW_008237619.1:9331337-9359057 GCF_000691975.1 Corvus brachyrhynchos | reverse complement strand
CACACACACGCACACACAGAGCTTATTATCTGTGATCTTTCTACATAGTGGATGTAAATGCCAGGCCTGCCTCCTTTGAATCCTCCTGGGTTTGGTCAAGCAGGAGAGTTTTACACAGACCCAATTTCCCCCAGCAGCCTTCATGCCTCATGGCTCTCTCTCAGCACAGGTTGAACAGCCTCGCACACCAGCACAAACCTCTGCCTCTGGTGGTATCCACATCAGGTGTCAGGCCCCACCAGAGACCAAGCCATGACATCTCACTGCTTCTTGGCAAGCAGAGTTGGAGGGGAATTATCTTCTTCCCCCCTTCCAGAGACTGGCCCTTCAAGGTCACAAGACAGAGTCTAAATGTTACTCTCTTCCATCCTGAGACATACTTAACCACTATCCCCAGAAACATTAATCATGGTTTAACTCCAGCCATTAACCAACCCCAGGCAGCCGTTCACTCACTCCCCACCAGTGGGATCAGGGAGAGAATCGGAAGGGTAAAAGCTGGAAAACTCGTGGGTTGAGGTAAAGACAGTTTAACAGGGAAAGCAAAAGCTGAGCATACAAGCCAAGCAAAGCAAAGAATTAATTCACCACCTCCCATGGGCAGGCAGGTGTTCAGCCATCCCCAGGAGAGCAGGGCCCCATCATGTGTAAGAGTTACTTGGGAACACAAGCATCGTCACTCCAAATGTCCTCTTCTTCCTTCTTCCTCCAGCTTTATATACTGAGTATGATGTCATAGGGAATGGGATATCCCTCTGGTCAGTTTGGGTCACCTGTCCTGGCTGTGTCTCCTCCCAGTTTGCCCAGCACACCCAAGTTCCTTGCCAGCATGGCAGTACAAGAAGCAGAAAAGGCTTTTGCTCTGTGTAAGCCCTGCTCAGCAATAAGAAAAATATCCCTATATGATCAACCCTGTGTTCATCACAAATCCAAAACATAGCTTCACACCTCCACACACTGGGAGGAAAATGTAAGTGTACTCCAGTCAAAACCAGCAAAATGTCCCTGGGAGGTCCCAAGGCCACAGACCTTTGAACTGGAGAGTGGTGACTGTCAAGTGAGGGAGCGGGGACGTGATGTGTGGCTGGTGGTGGCTGGGGTGGACATGCTGCAAAAAGACCCATGGGCAACCCCATCTCTTCCCTATCCAGAGGAGCTCCTGGGGTGGGGACTGGCAAGGGCAAGAGGGTTAGCACACACAAGGCAGGCACTTTTGAGCTCTGTCAACAGCGGGCCTCTGGGTGAACCACTTTTAACCACACCTCTGTCTCTCCGATAGCGCGGGATGTCTGACTCTGGCGGCACAGGAGGGAATGACGGGTGGATTGGTAGATTCTGTGCTGAGGCTACTGCACTCTGACCAGTCTCTCCGGTTTTCTAGCTCCTGGAGTGTGTTGATTAGGATCTGTATGCAAGATGTCACACTCCTAAAGTAGATTAAGTAGACTTCAAAGAGATCGCTAATTTCATACAACGATAGTAAAACAGGTCAGTCTCACAGAGGGGCAGCAAACTTTATATTATTAATTCTTGCAAGATGCAAGTGATCTGAGATCTTTGCAAGAAAGGCAGTGTAAGAAAGGCCCAGAAAACTAATTTTTCCAAGGTGCAGTTTTCTTTTTCCCCCAGTCCTAAAGGAATGGGAAAAAAGAAAGAGGAGAGACTCAAAGACATGCCACAGAGCAGGCACAAGGCAGGTTGGACAAAAGATGACAGAAAGGGCCACTGGAAGCAGAACAGAGGAGACACTTGTTCCCCTAAGACTGGCATGAAAAGCAGCATGCACCAGAGTCATGGAAACACATGCCAGCAGGACCTGTGCACCAGTCCTGGAGCACAGGTCACGCCAAGGTGCAGAGGGACACAGGATGCACACCATTTACATGTCAGATTTTTTTTATCTTTGCAATACCAAAAAATAAGGAGATGATTTTCAAAACACAGTGACTGTCAAGCAGAAGTCTGGAACAATTAAATGCGATACTTAATTAAGTATCTATACTCCCATGGAATGCACGATTTACCTCCTTTCTCCTTTTTAGTACAGGAAGCCCAGGGATAAAACCTTCAAGTTAAGAGCAACTGTACCCTGCTGAGAAAAGTGATGGAGTGCTATGCTCCAGAGAACTTAACCAGGCCCCAGAAAATATGGAGTTGACACTTAGAAGGTTTTCTTCATATTATTGCTGCTGTTATTATTATTATTATTACTACTACTTTTCCTGACACTAAAACTCTTCCCATCATGTTCCCAGAGGGAGACAAACAGTGTGTGCCTGCATGTTAATGGGAATAAAGGGGGCCACTCTACTTTCCTGATGCATGGGGTTCAAGTGCTGGAGGAACTGTTGAAAGCAGGTGTGCTTTAGTGAATGCTGGGAAAAGCTGTAGAGCTCAGGAGGGAATCACAAATATAGGCTTTGGGGATGCAGGATCAGGCTCAGCTCTGCTACTGACTTGACCAGCTTGGGCAGGTTACTTTGATGCCATGAAGATTTTTTGCCTTTTCTTTTATACTCCTGTTATACCTTTTTACAACTTCTGTATTCTTAGTGCTTTTTGCCTACATTCTTGGACTTGTTTGTCAAGCTAAGAGACAAAATATTTTAGAAGCTTCGCAGTTAGGGATCAGTGTGCCCCAGACCCCAAGGTCCTCTCCAGAACACATTCTGTAAACTAAGATAGAACCATCCAGGGGAAGGCTCCTTGGGGAGGGGGGCTCACTCGAGCCTCTCACTGGAGAATCTTTGATAGATATGCTAATTAGTAACACTGATAATGTTATACCAGATCTCTGGGGACACACTCGGCAGGGTGCATCTCAATGCATATGACCTGGACGTGTGCACCCAAGGATCCTTAAAATAAATACCAAGGTAAAATCCCTTTTTCCCTTCTAACCTTCTAACGTGTATGACTCTTGATTTTAAGACCAGGAAAAGGCATCAACTTAGGGTCCTGTGCTCTGGCTGCTTCCTTGCAAAACAGTTCAGGAGTAATAGGATGATGACCCATGCTATTCCAGGGACATGGTAAGAACAAGGGCCTAAATGTTTCTGGCATGGTGATAAAATGGATCAGAGAGTGATATAAATACTTCATACAAGGTGAGAAATGGCCTAGAGGGGAGATTTTCTACACTGCCTGATTAGATGAAACTGCAGAGATTAGGTGCAAAAATCAAAGGTGACGAACCAAAATCTGAAGTCTTTCAGTTTGCATCATCATTTACTGTGGCCAAATGAAAAAGCCACCAAAAGAGGATGTAAGAATTTCCCATCTGTAAGATTTCCTCATCTATATTTTACTGCCTTAATGTGAATAAATGATTGTGCATAGAATGGGACAATAGAGTGGAGAAACATGTCAGGCATAACACAGGTTATAAGAGAGCCAAACTCAGGCTGCAAATTTGAAGTGTCAGTGGTTTCAAATGTGATTGGATATTACTTTAAACTTGGGGGGAAAAAAAAAAAAAAAGGCATTGATGACTTCCCCGTTGATGTGAATAGCGATCAAAGATCCATTTGCTTCCCAGGGGGCCATGGAGACAAAGCCTGACATAGGACAGAACAGAAAAGCTGTAGTACAGGTTAAACAAATAATCTGTATAGCTTTGTGTCTTGCCTCCCAGTGACCAAAAGCTCATGCCAAGGGAAGCCTAGAAGAAAAGAAGCATAGATGATACTTTCCTTGAGTATTCACCCACAGTGCTTCTCTCATGTTTTCAGTATGATATTCTTTACTGAAGATATCTCTTGTAGCCTAACTGACTTCCCTTTTCCAATACACAGGACTTCATAAAACACCTTAGACAGGAAATACCTCTGTACGTGCACCTTATCTTTACCCAGACCTCATACCCCTGTGAATTCTCTGAAAGCACTGCCCATGACATACTAAAAAGGCAGAGAATAAATTTGGTAGGCTTTGTTCCCATCCTCCTCTCAGCTGCTTCATTTCCTATCACTTTGAAATCTGTGGCAGCCATAAGCCACAGGTTCAGTTTTGGGGACTGAGGCATGGGGTGAAGGAGAAAAAAGAATCTCTCCTTCTGGGCTGCAGCATATCCTAATCATTCTCTGCTCTTTGGAAGTCAGAGGGGTCACTGGACCTTGCCAGGACAATAGTGGTACTTGGGAGTGTTTCCTGATACTGCCTTCTCCTAAAGCTGTTTGCTGGAATGCACACTGTGCCCAGACTCACCTCTGTGATTGCCCAGGTGCTGTGGCTGAGGAAGTTGCGGAAGACCTGGATTGAGTTTCCCTGCCCTCTGAGACAGAAAAAGTCCCACCCATTCACTGTGGGTTCTCCTGTCACATCCCATCATACCTACTGACTTCTACTGTTGTGAAAAGAGACCTCTCTCCCTCTTCTTGGAGACCTGCACTGCTGCCAGGACTTGAGCCAATCTCAGGGCAGCTTAACATATCTTCTTTTGGTAATGACACTTCACATCTTCCAGTTACACAGCCTGGACCCACCCCCCCCGAAAAACCCCAAAAAAACCAAACAAAAAAACTCCTGTCCTTCATGGTGTTTACCCTTTGAATGCTTCCAGTCCAGTGAGAAGCACAGCATGCAAAGAAGGTCTGCCAGGCATACAGAAAATGGAAGATGCTTTTCAGGAGAAGTACAAAACCCAACGAAGGGTACTTTCCAGCTTGTTTTAATTATGAGTGTTTCTTCTTTCTATTTTAAATAAAATGCTGTATCTTTTTTTCAAAATTGACAGGCAGCGTTGTAGCACACTGTTAGGGGCCATTAATTAAACAGAATATTTGGATTTGCTTATCTTTTTTTTTTTTTTTTTTTTTTTTTTATAAAAATATTAATAAGGCAGGGGGAATACTCTAGTGAACCAGCAGAAAAAACAAGACTAACAAAAAAAGCCTTCCAGGACGGCAACTGCGGTCACGTTCTTCCCAGCATGCTTGTCTGAGCTCTGCTGATGTTAGTTCAAAACACAGAGAAGGCACAACCCTCCGTGGTGCTGAGCAGACCCCAAGAGCATCCTTTGCTCCCAAGGAACACAAAAGGTACTCAGCTCCTAATAGAAATTGCTCCTAATGACTGAGCCTCTCAAGTACATAAGCTGCTCTGAGGGGAGGCAAAGCCATTTTCTTGCTGAGTTTGAAGCTAAGAGCTCTGTTTGGCAGCTGCCATTCAAGTCACGATCAGATCTGGCCTTTCATGAAAATGCAAGCTCATTAAAACATCCAGAGAAAGGGAGGGGAATGTGGTGCAACCCTCAGCTAGAGGGATAAAAAGAGCAGTAGCAGTCAAAACTAGGGCTTGGTAGTTACAGGCAAACAAGGCAAAGGGATGAAGGGGGCCAAGGCTAGACAGGAGCCACAAAATATTTCCTCTAACTGTCCTGAATGAAAGCAGAAATGGGAATTTATCTTAGTTGTTGAGGGATTTGTTTTCTTTTTGTTTGTTTTGCCTGCCTCCACAAACACAGCTTGGCCGCTGAACTACACAGCAGATAAATGATGTAGAGGTGGTGAGAACTTGTGGCCTTATTTAAACAAAGGCTAGATAGAGTTATCTGGATCGATTGAGCCAATGCTTCCTTGAGCACTAATTCAGGCCAAACAACTCCTACTGAGAATAAGCTCAGCTGATCTCCCTAGGAAGTGACCAGGCGAGATGGAGATGTAAAGAGCAGCTTTTGACAAGAGTGCCGACTGGGACAAGTTTGCTTCCACATGAATGCTACTTTACATAAGCAAAGAGTGGTCTCAGGCTGTCTGAATTATCTCATTACACCCCTACCTAGCAACTTAGCTTAAGATGAGCCCTGCTGGCTTGGAACAAGGGCCTCTATAATCCTTTTTCCTGAAAGTGGGTACTGAAGTATGCTTAAAGTAAAGGGGTTCATCCATCCCCACAACATCCTCTCAGCTTCCAGCAATCTGCTCTGAGTGGGCCTGCCTTCATGTTAGCTCATACAACTTGGGAAGAGGTTTCAAAGTGAACCATATCCTCCCATGCACTACTATAGATCAGTGTATGTGACCACTCTGTTACACAATCAGCCAATTATCTCTATCCGGTAATGATTTCCCTGTGTGAGCTGGGGAATACTCCCCATTAAGCCACACACTTTCTTAGCTCTCTTTCAGTCATTAGTGCCACTTGGGAGTAGGCTTACCACTTCTGCTGACTATTTAGAGCGCTGGAGCCTGAGTCACTGCCTCTGATTCATCTTTCTATGCTGGTGTGACTCTGGGTGTAATGGAGCAGGGGTGCATCAGGCCCTGTGTATCTTGACTGGCAACAAATCAGTAACTCCCCATTCTCTGCTCCTTTCCCTCCTGAGACCTGTAGGAAATGCAGAAAATGCTAAGCTTGTGCCAAGAGCTAAGCAGGTTCAAAGCACAGGTCACCAGCCACATCCCAAGGAAAGAAAGCACAGCTTGAAAAAAAGCACAGGGTGAGGTTTATTTCAAATGATGCCATTTTGCAGAATCTTACATTTGTACCCCTGGGTCTGATCCTTAGCACAGTTACTGGTTCAAAACGATTTTTGCATCTTATCTAAAGTGCTCAAAGGCACTACCTCATCTGCAGAAGAGACGGCAGGTGCAGAGGCATCAGCAGCATGAATGTCCATAAGTCAGGTTAGCTTCCCAGCACCTTGGCTTCCAAGACAATTGAGACTTGCAGCCTCAGTTTAGCCCATCTTTGACTGTGATGTAAAAATCACTGGCAAAACAGTTCAATAGCATAACCCTCTCCTTTTGTACAAATCCACTGCAAATCTAAACAAAGGAAGATTGGAAAGTCTCTTTTAGAACAAAAGCACCTCTAACTGTGGAAAAGATGGGAAGAGCTCACACAAGATGCTGGCTAAGTAGCAAAGTCAAAAAACTGACAGAGAGCAGCTCTGAGCTTTTGTCTCCCAGCAACTGATAGCAACCTTCCCCCTCCTCATCCCCACACACCAGCCTTGCAAAGCTGTGAAAGTGCAATCCATGAGTCAGTGACACAAGCCCTTGCTCCTAGGCACAAAGTATGGTGTTGAGCTAGACCTTTAAACATCTGTTTAAGATGTGATTTCATCACAGGCTGTGCCAGACCCTTCCTTGGTGTCCTCTGTGCTGAGGATGGCAAGTGAGCAGCCCCTCTGAGGGCCCAAAACTCAATGGTGTTATGGGACAAGTAAGAAGGAGGGGTGCACAGGGAGGAAAGGGCGGCTTGGTCACAAAGCTGGTGTGTGTGCGTGTGTACCATTGTCCATTTCTTTCTTCCTGTTGTTTTTAGGTAAATATGCAACCAAAAGCTTGTCTGAAAAATAGTCTGTATTCCTTCTGCCTTGTCAAACTCTTCAAGGGAAACATTATCGCCTTAATTGCTTAATTCCAATTTGCATAATACAGCACTCTGACAACTGCAAAAACAGGGATGCAAAAGGAAGATTAAGAGCGACATATGCATGCTGCCAGCCATTCGCAATTGGGAAAGCGAAGTTGAGGACCAGAGCTAGGACCAGCAGCCCTGCAGGCTCCCAGCTCCCCAGTCACTCACTTCCTGGGAGCCTTTCTCACCCCCGCAGCTCCCAGACCCCTGCACTCGCAGGGTTTTCACTGCCCTCTGGTGGGCTTCCCAACCGTACTGCTCCACCCAGATTTTTTATCCATGGACTGTCTGGTCTAGAACCTTTCAGAAGGTCCTGGTGGCACGAGCTGCCCCTCAAAACCCGAGACAGCAAAATGCTGCATGCCTTGGGCACGGAGACTTGTCCTTTGCCTTGCGTTGCAAACAAATGAGGGCAGAGCATGGCAAAAATCTAAGCCTGGACAAACCCATTCCACTTGGATCTCCTATTCTACTGACCAGTCCTGATATTTGAAAGATTTTACTGATTTTTAACTTCACATGCCAGTGCCTTTCCAAGTTCATGAATATTAGATGTTGGACTTCCTAGATAGTCTCAAGAAAGCCTGTTCTCCCAATGCTTCTTGCTTGATTGGCAGATGTAGATGCATATAAGAAGACCTCCAGAACCACAAGATTCCCACAATTACAAGAACAGAACATCTCTCATGAGCCAAACTCATTCCCACTTCTGAAATAACACAAGTGCTTCATGTGCAGAAGACAATGAAACCATTTTCCTACTTTAAAAAGCCAACTAAACTTCCAAACCCAACTGTGGTGAACACAGAGCAGACCAACAGGGAGATCTGAATTTTCAGCATAAATTCTGGCCGTTTCTTATTTTATCTGCAACAGCTTCACACCTTGTTCCAAAACAGAGCACAGCCTCATAGAAGTTCTGTGCATATCATGAGCTGTGTTTTGTGTCTCTTGGTTTTATTACTCTGTCTTTTCCCATACATCAGGCCTGAAGACTTACTCTGAAGATGAAGATTTATGTCAAAGTTAACATAAACCACACTGATTTCATGGAAAGGAAATGTGGGATTGATGCCTCTGCAGATACAAATGGGCTAAAAATCCTAAGATGGACTTTGGCTGCATGACAACATGCCTGAAGCAGAGAATTGCATAGCACTCATGTTTACACACTAACTTTGGCTCTACTAAAGCAGCTTTGAATGGTATGGAATAACCCTCAAATGTGGACACACAGATACTCCTACAAAGGTATTTGTCGCTTATCTCTCATATATTTATATAGTTGTAGTGGCACAAAAAAATCGAGGCAGACAAGCCCATAGGACACAAACATCCCTGAATTTGTGATCTGAATTTGCAGCTTGTGCCTGTCTATATGTAATTGAGACACTAAACGAGATGGTAACAATACAGAATAAAACTAAGAAAGGGAACATGTTCCCAGAGGCAGGATTTTGCTGCTTCTTGACACAGTTTGTTGAAAAGCTGTATAACAGCCAGAGGCTATTCCTGGTCTGGGGCACCTGGGAAAAATGAGCCTTGTATCCTGACTGATAAATTGGGCTCAAAGTTAGGGAAACATCTCTGGTAAGAGTCACCAGTGGTGTGACCTCTTGACTGAAATAAAACAAGCAGCACACAGGCAGAAGTAAGAAAAATCGGAAGCCTGCTGGCTTTTCTGTTTGTAATGAGAAGCTACACTGTTTTAGTTGGACTACAAAGGAATTTGCAGTAGCAAAGCAGAAGATGCTTGTGGAAGAGGTGCAAACAGTGCTCATTTAGCAGCTGGGTATGAAAAAATCAATGAATGAGATGTGAACCAAGCAGATAAGTCAAGATATATAGAGCAGGTAAGCAGAGGAGTTTTAACAACAGCCGGTCTTAGAGGAAGGAAGAGGATCAGCAAACACTTGAGAACAACCAGAAACAAATGGGATGGAGATAATGAAAAGACCAAGCAGATAAATGTGAATGTCAGATGGCAGCAATCACTCTGTATCACAGCAAGAGGACTTCTTTTCTCTCTTTCACTCTAAAAGGCATGGGAAATAGAAGGGAAAATTGGACCCTTAATATCTGTGGGCAGAAGGGGAGAGCTACCATTGGTGGGTTATAAAAGCTGCAGCATCAATCCCTGCTACACCAGAGCAGGAAGCAGCTGTTGTCTTTGCCATTAAGCCCTTCTCAAGAGAGCTTCTTGAGGACTCAGACAGTGTGTGGACAAGTCAGAATCAGGAACTATTTAATATGGCTATTTAATATGGAAGCTTTTCCAGACACTATTCAAACTGCTTGTAAGGTAGCTGTCTCCAGTGCCTCCTCCCCTCTTCCAGCCAAGACCCAGAAGGGCAGGAACAGCACCAAAATGGTGCCTCCCACAGCCAATGTAGTGTAGATGCCAGCGAAGCAGGAAAAGGACTGCTTGGGTTTGCTTCAGCTTGGAGAGAGGACTCCGTGCAGCAGGCAGCAATGGCCCCAGGGAAGAGCTGCTAGGAACATGCCATTCAGTGACTGCAGAGGGACAGGCCTACGCCTCACAGTACATCACAGGTTTAAAAATTAAATTCACGAGGTGTCCCATGGGCTCTGAGTAATGAAGAGGCCTCTGCAGCCTGGAACCAAGGTAGGGCACAAGTGGGGATGTGGTCTTTCAAAGGCTGTGCTTAATTAAAATAACAGGCTGCCAAGAAATGATTCCCATGTTGGAAGGAGAGCAGAATGGAGAAGATGCACTGGAAAAGCACTGCTCCTAAGTGAGGCCACATAATATACACATTCTCACCCTTGGCACATAAATCTATTGCTGGCCCTGATGCTGTTGTAGTGGGTCTATGGGGAGGATGGGGTTTACACTTGAAGGTCCTGTGCTCGGTCTAAGGGAGCCCTGTTATTTTAGGAAGCTGCTACACGACCCTATGAACACCCAGGAGTCAATCAGAAATGGCACCTAGCCAGACCACTGCTGTCCAAACATGCCTGTAAGGCTGGAGGACTTACACCCCCCTCCCCAGAACTTGCTTTCACCCTCTAATCTTTAATAAGCTGAAGCACAACTCCACAGTCCAACAACCTCGCCTTCTCCTTCACACAGATGCATTACAGCTATGGCTTTGATCAAGCTCAGAACTGGTGATTGCAGATCCTGCATAAAGTATGAGACTCAGTTATTTATTTCTCTCTCCCCTCCCTGCCCTCAAGCGTTCTAGAAGTCCTGTCCTCTCTCAGGGTATGGCAGATCTACAGATACAAACCAGAAGGTGGGTGGCTCTCCCCCACTCCTCTGTCCTTCCTGGCTGTTGCTTTTTTTCCCAGCTCTCATCTGCAAGGTGCCCTCTTCATATTGCTCTTCAAAGTAAAATGCTTCTCTCTCTGCCTCTCTCCTGATGCAAAATGTCTGAAACCCCGTTACAGACCTCATATGCAACGCCTGCTTGGCTGTAACTCACAGTGAAAAATGCCCCCTCTCCAGCAAGTGTCTCCCTGAGCCTTTACCTATCTCAATATGCTACATCTCCACCACCCCCTCCCTGCTTTCATTTTCAATTGCATGTAATCAGTTTTCAGCTCTTTAACCTTATTCTGAGTGCTCTCTTTTTTAAGAATTTGCTATTCCACCCTAAAGCACTCGAAGGGAAAGAAACACACACATTTTAATTAAATTTCTCTCAGTTTTTTCCCTTTCATTTGCATATTTATTTTTATTTTTTCCCCATTTCCAACCCTGGGGAAGATAAATAAATAAATAAATGCAAAAGGGAGAAGGATGTGGAACAATACTGGAAAGGTGACTGGGATGCAGATCACAGGCATGGGCTGGAGGTGGAGGGGAGGACAGCTGAAGGGGAGAGAGGGGAGGGACAATCCAGCAACTAAGCTGAAAGTAAGGTCAGGTGTGGCAGAAATCCAATGATGCTCATGAAAATGCTTTTAGGAAAGGAAGAAAGGCACAGGTGGAGAAGACAGACTGTTTAGAAGTGTCATAGTATGTTGATGAACATGAATCAACTCCCCAAACTCTCATCTTCAACAGATTTCTGACAGGCTTCTGCTCCTCCATTGGATTTGCAACCTGCACACCCAGTGGTGAGCACTTTGGGGTGCTGGGCAGAGGCCATGCTGGGCTCCTGGGCTACAGGAGGACAGAGCAATGCCCCTCATTTTGGAAACGGCAACAGAAAAAATGAATCAGCCCAAGGTCTAATGTGAGTGACAAAAAAAAAAAAGATGTTTCAGAGTAGGCAGAACTAAGAACAACAATTAAAGGGGAATACCAGAACTGATTAAAATAGTACAGATGAAGACTTGATCATTAACCAAAAAAAAAAAAAAAAAAAAAAAAGACATTTTATGCCCCTGGTGTAATCTTTTCTTGTTTTCCTTTTTTCCTGTCTTCTTTTTTTATTAAATGTGAATAAGCCCATGGAATTTGGCATTTGACTGCCCTTGTTCCTATTTCCTTTTTGTTTCCAGGTTTTGATTTTAATTTGGGAATATGGTATGACCTGCTATGAACTGATTAAGGGGTTTCTTCTTGCAGCAGTCTACCTGCTGATACTACAGGTTCACATTTCATACCTGCTCTTTACAGGTTGCTTCTTCTCCCCGAATCTGTGGTGGTACTGGGATGATGATCAGGGAATACGAATTTTTCTGTGGAAGACTGCAAGTCAAAATTGGGACCTGCCAACATGGAATCCCTTTGCAATAACCTGGAGATCTGTTACAGATCTCCATTTTGCACACGCTTTCATTATTACTCACACATTACCCAAGGACAGTGTCATCTTTTTTTCTCTGCAAAATGCATGCTGGGGTATTCAGGGTTCTCTTCTCCCCTCCACTAATGGCCAAGTCTTTTCTGCAATCTCAATTCATCCTGATTACCTCTTTAACTGACTCTCCCTGGGGCTGCCTACTCTTGGTATGTAAAGAATTTATTATTGCTTGTGTTATCTTTGGCTATTTGTTCCTCAAATTTTTTCTTAATCTGTATTTTACATCTCAGTGCTCCATTTTATGTTCCATTCTATTAGCATCACTCAGATGGAATATCCAATTTTTAAAGTATTCTTTATCTGACTTGAATAAACCAACATAACTCGGTATTTAAGTGCACGAGTTTCTCTTACCTTTTTGCTTCCAGGTTTTTATTTTGTTTTTCATGTGGGGGTATGGCGCTACCTTCTGTGACTCTAATAAGGGATTTTTTAAAGCACTTTTCCTGCTGGTTCTTTGGGTTTCAATTTCATAACTTTTTCCCTTCAGGTTGTTTCTGACTAAGTTCCTTTTTTTTTTTTTTTTTTTTTTTTTTTTTTTTGTTCTGTGCTACAGAATTTCTGGTTGGAATAAGAAAATGATAGACATCATTTTATTAGGGTAATTTTCACTCCTTATACCTGTCCTTTCACAGTCAGGCTCTGACTCAAAGGCAAGGCCATACAAAGACACTTCTTCCAATCCTTTCAGAGAAGGCAAGAATGAGACTTCTTTTACAACTCAGCAGAGAGGTTTTGCCATGGCAGGAGCAGACAAGGTTTGAGCCAGAAACAGGCCGAAGCAAAATGTGGCTCAGGAAACATGTATAAGAACTTAAGTTTGGGGTCTGGCCCCCCTTGCTCCTCAGCATTTGCTGGTTTATCCCTAATTTAATGAGAATAACAGAGTAGCAGAAGCAATTCTCCTCACTCACTGCACCATCTCCCCTTGCCCCGTTGGACAGCAGGGGTGCCTTTCCTGTACCATCCTTCCCTTCCTCCAAAGGTTACTCATTGCCTGGCAAAGGCAAAGCCAAAGCCACCTCCGTGTTCCAAGTATCAGTGCAGCATGGGCACATTCAAGCTTGCTCCCCTCAACTGATTCTACACCTTCCTCTTGGAAGAAAATAAAGGGAAACAGACAAGATGGCTCTTCATAGCCCAAGATAAAGAGCAAAAAGCCCTTCTCATACCACTGTCAGTGCTGTTGACACCTCTTTCTCCAAGCCCAGTTCCCTCAGAAAGCACCTTGGCACCTGATGTTCCTTTTCTGTACCACCATGAATGTCAGAAGAAAGAACAACCCTTGTAACAAATCCCTTCTTTTTAACACAAAGTATTTGGTTTTATGCTTTTTGGTCACTCCTCAGGGTCCATTGAGACCTGAAGCAAAGGGTCACCTTCATCTTCTGGAGATGAGTTCATGTGCCATGGTTGGACAGAGCCCACAGTCAGCTCCCTACAGTGCCCTCCACTTTCCCAGCTCATCAAAGCTCTGCAAATATTCCACGTGCAAGGATCCATTTAGGAAACAAGGGTGACACTTGGATGAACTACCTGACCAGTTGGACTTAGACTCCCTGTGCATGCTGAGATGTAACAAACAACCATCAAGACTGAAACAGGTCTAATGGCACCTGTCTTGGGAAAAAGATCTTTTCCTGTCCCTTCCAGCCCTATAGTTTAAGGATGCTCTGTTTCATCCCTTCCAGATGCCGTATCCCAGTGGGTGGCTAGAGTTGATTTGTGGTTTAAAAAATCTCAGTCTGTTTTTTTCCCCAAAGTGAGGCTCTACTGTGGTGAGGCTGTTAGGGGAAAAAAAAAAAAAAAGAAAAAACAGAAAGAAAAAAACCCACCAAACCCTTTGCAGCTGTCACAGACGCTCACTGCCTCAGTGCCTCCAAACGCCACTTGGCTCCCATGCGTTGATGCATTTACTGTACTGGTAATTAATGCCGTTAGCTTTGTAATTAAAAAAAACAACTTTTTGCCTTTATACTTGGGGTGATAACGCTGCGAGTAAAAATTAATTAAAACGAGATGAATTGCCTTCAGTTAAACAAAACGGAAAGAGAGGGAAAGGAGGGGGCATGGAGGGGAGGGGGTCAGAGTGGTAGCGAAGAGAGAAGGAGGCACGCAGGAGCCCTGCTAATGAAGCAAAATGATGCTGTCGGCATTTTTAAAGATTTTCCCCTTGGCTATGGCACCTTCTGTTGGGTTCTGGGTTAATGGAGCCTAAAGCTATATGTCTGGCAGGGAAACTCTGTGAGTAACCATCGCCCCATCTCTTTTATAAGGTCCACAAACATACCCGCCCATGTTGCTTCAAGTCCCTCCTCCTCCTCACCTTCCTACCCCCCACCTGGCTACGAGGGGTAATGGGCTGTGAAATTGGCTTTTCTATTATTATTAATTAGATCTGATGTCAGGCTTTTTTGTTTTGGTTTTATTCCCTTCCTGAAGTAAGGAAAATACCTAGATGCCTGAAAGAGGGGGCAGACTTCTTACACAGTTGATGCTGGGAGCCGGTCCTAACAACTGCAGCACACTTTTTGAAGAGGATCAGAGTCCCTTTCCCTGCTTTTAGATGACTTCTCTGTTCACTGCGTAACTCTTTCTGTCCCTCATAGGAGTCCCATCTCTAGTCAGACCAGAGAGGGAGCTGTTGCCAGAGAGGATAAGAAGTAACCTGGAAAAGAGCTGAAGGGAGTCCCTGGCAGCAGAGGAAGCAGACAACCTTGCTGAATGCAAGGGAAGAGAAACTGCACGAGGCAGGAGAAACAGAAGCATTTCATTACGGCTTGGATGAGAGAGAAGAGCTTTCTTGGACAGACCCAAATGGTTCAGGTCTAATTGAAATTCATCTTTGGAAATTACTTTGAATTTTATCCCTATTACACCCATCTCATTTCCTTATTCCTAATATGTAGGAAGTTAGCAAATGAGGGAAGAAGAAATGAAAAATCTGTCCCAAACCAAGTGATAAAGAGCATCTACCTACCCACCCAGCTGTCCTGTAGCACCCATTACTTTACAATCCCTTCAGTTTTGGAACATCTGAAGTTTCCCGTGTACAGACTACCTCACTGCAGAGAGCAACCTACTTTCCCATCCATCACAGCTCCCTAAGATTAATACACGGATGCCCATGGGGACTGCTGACTCTAGGTAGAAAATAATAAATATCCATCTCTAGATGAGCTATCTATCTACAAATACTTGTCTGTCCTAGAGTTAATATTAGAGTATTTAAGTACCCTGGGTCAGGAGGAAATGCTGTTACTGTAAGAAAGAGCAACAGTGCCTGCAAAGTTCTCATAAGACTTGAAACCACTGAGACCCTATGGCCTGAATTTAAAAATCCTCATCTGTAAAAAAACTCTGCAGCTTTTCAAATAAGCACTGCCTGTCTGTTGTCCCATCTTCCCTCCAGAGCACCTTGTCACCACAATGGCCAGTTTCAGATGTGTGCAAACCCACTAGGAACCAAGTCCTTAGGACCAACCCTCCCGCTCAGCCTCTGTAAGGTCAAAGAAACATGGTTTGACAACAAAACCAAGTCAGACAAACCCTGTGGCCAAACTGAAGAGCAAAGTCCTGACTGTTTGCCCTAAAGCCTCTCTGTCTTCAGGTTGAAATTCAGCTTGATTTTGAGCAGCAGGACCCACCTACCCCCTGAAGCAGGGGAATTGACTTTGTTGTCAGGGTTGAACCAACAAGGCTTACCATGAAGATGCTACTGATTCTGCCATGGCTGATGGGAACAAAGTGCTTTGCATGCCTGTTTGTGACAGCAATACACTCTTAAAAACCAGCATCCACAGCTGCCCCACACATCAGGGAGAGATGGGTGAACATATATATGTTGTCCCCACTTTTCAGAAGGATATGAGAACTGCCATTCAGGGAGAGCTGCTTGGAAGAGCAAGACCAGCTCTTCTCCATGAAAATTTTCCCTCCTGTTTTATGTTCTCTTAGCTGTAAGTGTGGGTGGCCACTGCATGATGAAAAAGGATGGACAGGTGACATGACCTTCCAAAAGGATTTCAGAGATAGGGAGTACTCCAGCCCTAGTCTAACGCCTGCTGGGTCTGGCTCCTGGAGGCATCAGGGCAGCTCTGAAGGACATACTGTGCTGGCCCTGGCAACTCCTTCCCAATCCAATTCAACGCGGCTCGATTTTTATAACTACAAAATGAGGATAATGACACTCATTCTACTTTTGAAGGACATCAGGAGTTCTGCTGGTGAAAAATAACATACCAGAGCAAGTCTTTGACATCCTGGAGAGCTCAGTGCAAACTCTGGTCCTGCTCTGGACTCTCCACCTCAATTTTCCTGCCTATGAAAGCAGGACAGTAGTACACATTTGGCTTTGCAAAGGTGAGGCTGGATTATTGATTGACAAGGTAGAACCACCACCTTAAACCAAAGTCATCCTGGTGTAATGTAGTTGAAGCAACTGAGACCAGGAGTGACTTTGGCCCTTCACTAGAGCCAAGGCATTGTCTTGACCTTTGCAGCTATTCAGGCTGTCCACTCTGGATTACTTCAGAATTTCAGGTGAGACCTTAGCCTGGCTGACAGCTTTGAAAAGACAGTCAAGCAAGCAGAGCAGATACATGGAAGGGTGAAAAGTGAGTGCTAAGAACATTGCTCCTGACCTTTTAAATGGGATTTTACAGCCACGGTTTGGCTGAACCTGGGGCCTCACTGCTGCAGTGCCACAAACTTCTGTCAAGTTATTCCTGAAGTGCCATGGTATAAGCAAGAGACAACATCATCCACCCCCAGTATGTACAACTGAACAGGGGATTTATAGACTGGTGTGAGAAAGCAGAGAAGGAGAATGTTGGACCAAAGGGTAGGGTGTGGAGTATAAGCAGTCTATGTGAAAGGGCAGCTCTTTTTAATGGAATAAATCTCTCACGTGACTGTGGAATTCTCCCCTGCAGTTCAGAAGGGTTTCATTTTTCAGTGCTAAAGGAAATAAATAAACTAAGAGTGATGCTCTTCTGACTGTCATGGTAAATCAGGCATCACTTCATTACAATCAATGGACTTCCACCAGCAGAGAGTTGATGACCCATAACCCCAGAGTATCTAACCTCCCAGCCATCTCCAATCCCCTCCGGATCTGAAAATCAGCTGTTCTTTTTTGGCTCTTGGAGGAACCCCAGGAAGAAAGAGCCTGCAGTCAGACTATAGCTGCTGAGGCATGACGCAAATTAGACGCCAGTCTCACTTCTCCACAGCAGTGTCAGCTCCTGCAGGGCTAAGCATAAGACACTGAAAAAGCATGAGGAGAAGGGATATTGAGCCAAACCTGGTCACAGCTCCAATCCAAACCAACCCTAGCAAGGACAGAATGAAAACAAAGACGAGGAAAATGTCTGCTGTCTTCTAGTAAGCCCATGATGGGTTACAGGTCCCTGGCCAGCCAGTCCTGAGTTTGCTTAGACAAAAATTTATGTCCAAGCCATTCTCACAAGCAGAGTCTTTAAGTCCCTTCTCTTTAGTGGCACAAAGTGACACATGTCTGTAGCTGAGGAAGGACCTCCTCAAATGAAGAAACCAGATTTTTGCTGATGGCAGTCATCTGTTGTTATTTCACAGGTGAACCACCAAAATTCTTCTCAGGAAAGCAAATGGGAGCAGTTCAAGGTCTGCCATCATTCCATAGCAGGGAAAAATATTAGCAGTGAACAGACTTCTAAACAACATTGTTTGGAGAAACCTCCTCCTTCCACACATGCTGCTGAGCTGGGTCCATACAAGCCAGCAAGCTCCCCTCTTTTTGAACGCTTGCAGAGCACCAGCAAGCAACTCATCCATCCCATAGATCTGAATTCCTGATCTGCTGGCCACAGTGCCAGGTTGCTTTGGGACAGCTTAAACACCATTCTTGCTTCAGTTATTTAATGGCCAGTGCTTAGAAGGTGTTGAGTATCATTTGCAGGGCCTTCCAGCTCTGCTGCAGATTTCCAGAGCCCCTCAGGGTGACAGACCTCAGTGGCCTCAAAATTGCTGCCACTTCAGGGCTAAACACGGCAGCTGCTTAGAAACAGGTGACACTGAGGGAAGGAATGAGGGAAGCTGCTTTATTTAATTTAGGACCATTGGGGAACACTAAGGAAGACAGAAAACAGTTCCTTGCGCTAAAATTTTCCACGGTACTGGGGCTACAGAAATTGAGAGCCATCGTGTGGCTCTGTGGTTGGGACCTCTGCAGCTCCTCATAATGCTGTGTTCCCTGCAACACAGAGGCAGCTGATCCCTTGCTGGGACCTTGGCTTAGTGCTGAATGAGAGAGAAATTAACACCTGCTGCACAGCCACCAGCACCCCTGGATTTGCATTACAGATCTGCCATCCAAACATGCCACCAGCCTAATGCTGTTTAGACCGGAGGAGATCGCTGCCCTGGGAGGTGCATCTCCAAGAGCCTGGAAGCCAACATGCTGCTGCTCTGCTCCCAAGCCAGCAGCAAGAAACAGAAGATGATGCTTTAAGGAACAACAAATTCATTCTAGTTTTCATCTGGTACCACATACCTAAGCCTCCACCTGCCTGAATCCTCTT
Source organism: Corvus brachyrhynchos (assembly GCF_000691975.1). Lineage (NCBI taxonomy): Eukaryota > Metazoa > Chordata > Aves > Passeriformes > Corvidae > Corvus > Corvus brachyrhynchos. The sequence goes on along the minus strand of NW_008237619.1, from coordinate 9,340,354 downwards.
CCACCCTTGCCAGAAATCTGCTGGAGAGGAAACTAAAAAAAGGAAGATGAGACAAAATAAAGCAAACTGCCAGGGAAAAATGTCCAAAAAGCTAGCCCAGAGGACAGGGGAGAATCGAGGTCTCCACAGATGAGTGCTTTTAATTAGGAAGAGGGCTGAACAGCAAGGAGCTTATGCTAATGAGTAGTCTCTTTTAATCAGCTTATATTTTTAAAAATGCATTTTTTAACAGTCAAAATAGTTCCGAAAAATGGTAATTATCAGAAACGCGTTAACATGGAGCGGGTGGGCTAGCAAGCTGAAATGATGGAGGCTGCTGTCTAACAGAAGGGGAAGCATTGTCATGCAGGGCGATGCAGGGATGAAGAGGGACGGCTTCTGGGACTGTGGCCCTGGAAACACTACTGCCTCTGACATCCCTGGCCTGTGAATCTTCCTTTCCTCCCTGTCCTACTTAATCCTTTCTGTCCCCCTCATGTTCGCCAGTGTCCCCACCTTCCTGCCCATTGGTGAATTCTCTCTCTGCACGCAGAGACGACCTTGCTTTTTGCTTGTCTCTTTACGTCCCCACCTTTCCCCCACCTGCTCCTCCAAGTACCACCCTGCAAATGTGTGGTGCAGAAGCCTCCTGCTTGTGCTACAAACACTGCCATGTTGTAGTCTCTGCTGAATGTGGATGCTGATTGTCTGGAGAATACATTTACTGTGTTTGTACACCCCCCAACAAGAGAAACTGAGCCTTTGCAGTCCATGCTTGAGGTGTCCAAACTGGCTCCACAGCTTACTCCTCCCAAAAGGTGAGTCTCTTTACTCTTAGCCAGCCTTGGTGGAGATGGGCACCTATTTGCATGCAGTGGAGTACAAAGACATTCCCCTCTCCTTACAACTTCCTTCTTTTGCTTCCCTATCCTCTCCTTTAGAAAGGGACACTCTAGCAGAAATGTGCAGGATTGCCATCACCTATACACCCTCACTCCACCCTGCCCACGTGAGTCTTTGTAACAGCCTGCCTGCTTCTCCAAATGCTACAACACCCACCAATATTTCAAGTAGATGTTACCAAGTGAAATGAACACCAGTTTGCAGTATCCTACTTTGTCTGAGGAAACAGATCCAGGCATGTGAAGCCATCTGCTCTTGTAGGGTTGCCATCCTCATATTTCTCTGTACTATGTGCAATAAAGAGCGTTACCAGACATCACTCTCAAGCTCACAACAACCTTGGGGCAGAAAACAGGAGGGGGAGGCAGCACATCCAACATGCCACATATGGTGGGGTGAAAGGAGAGAGACAGAGAAAATATACACCAAAGGATGGGTAGAGAGATAGGCTGCTTGATGCTTTCACGTGCAGTGGAAGGTGCTGTGATTCTCCTGTCTGAAGGCTGGCTTAATCCTAAATGTTTTTCCAAGATTCCTGCAGCAAAGTAGAAAACCAGTTCAGCTGTGTCTCACCAGTCTTGACACCAGAATACAGCTGTCACTGTAGCCTGTACAGCTGTCACTGTCCCATACAGGAAGAGCTGGCTTTGATCCACCACTTATGACTGAGCAAAGTCTCCTTGGTGCTCTCGGGTTCAGCTTATGCATGGCCAAGGCCCAGGCACTGGGCAAGTCTCGATCTGACTGGAATGAACAAATGTCACTTGGTGGCAGGGCAGCTTCAGCCCCACTCAGCTACAGTACCAGGGCCTCCACTCTGAGACCCAAGCGATGGGACCTAAGGCCATCCAACTGACCGACACAATTGTGCTTCAAAGAGCTGCTGCCTCTCTGGGAATCAAGCTTATGGGTTACAAATCTCATGGCAGTGAAGGATCAGACTGGGCTTATAACTCTAGTTTTGCAGGATGAAAAAACAAACACAGTTTGGATCCACTCATAAAAAACACTGCCTTTCCAAACAATCAGTGTACCAGCGTGCATGGCATTAGCACAATAACTTGGTGTCAAAGCCTGAGGCTTTTGATGTACGTCTGTGCACGGCATATCATCTTCCCATGTAATCCCCTGCTCTACTTTCTGCCCCTGTGTTTGAGGGCAGGCATTTCTTTGGTGAAAGGAAGCAACTGTAAAGCTGATTATTTTACAGCTTGGGACATGACCTGATCAGATCTCAAAGGCAAGTTAATATAGATCTGCAGTAACAACTTGAGTCAGGAGACATCCAAAGAAAATGGCATTTTGTACCATTTGACTACGCTCCTCCACTGAGACCATGACACTGCTGATCCCCCTCCTGATTTGAGGAGCATGTGATTGAAGGACATGAAGACCTGCAGGAGTGAGGAAGATAACTGCAATGCAAAACCAGTACTATGATCCCTGAGACCATTAAAGATCCCATATCATGCTGCATTTTTCTCCTTCACAACATTTTTAAACTCACATCAATTTTCCATACCGTATTAGATGCATTAGTAGTAATGGCTATTTATAGAGCTGCAGTTTGGATCAGGCTGCTGTATGAGGAAAAAAATAAAAAAAACAAGACCATGGTGCTTAAAGGCTACAATCTAACAGTGAACTAAATGCCAGAGCATATAAGGTTAAATGTCCTAAAAAGCTTCCTCCCACTGATAGGTGATGAGATTGTTATTAAACGAGTGTAGAGGTAGAAAGCATTAAAATAAATGTTAAAATGAATTACATGGCAAAATAGATTACACAAACTGAGCACATTAATATGCACTAATAGAGATTATTGCTAAAACAGGATTCTTTGTTCTGGAGCAAAATGCCTCAGTATTATAGGCAGGCCAAAACAAAAGTCCACTGCTGCTGTAGTGAAAGCTGGACTGGGATTATAAACAGGATTTTCAAAGCAAAGTTGTTCCTTTCCAACAGGACTGTGCTGCCGAGAACCAGCTGGACTGGTGTCCCAAGCTTGAGCCTGAACTCTCTACTTTGAATGGATGGGCGAAAGCATCATGTTGAGATGCCCTCTCCTCCATCATCTGATGGGAGTGCATGTGCCTGCTGTCTGCCTTGGGCACTGGTGCAGGCAGAGCGGAAAACAGCACCATCTGTTTTGGGCTGCCAGCCTGTGCCCCAGCACTGGAGTAGGGGGTCTGCGTGCACCAGGGAGGGAAAGGCAACCTCGCTGCTTCCTTCAGTAAGAGAAATCAGCAGCTGTGCTCTAAGCCAGCAGCAAAGAAAGACTCCCCAAAAGCAAATTCAGCTGCAGTACTTGGTTGGCAGTGGCAGCATGCCCCTTCCTGCAGCTGCCTCAGCTCTTGGTTCCAATCTGGACAGACTATACACAGGGGTCAGGGAGCACCCAGTGCCTGCAGGTCCATCTGTCCTTTGGCCTCTGCTGAGGTGATGGCAGGTGTCCCACCTGGGCTCCAGGTAGAGAAGTGGACCAGGAGAGGACAACTCCCACCAAGAACTCAATCAAAAGCTACCTATCAAAAGCCAAAATGTGACATCAGGAAGGTTTCACCAGTGCTGGTGCTTAATGTCTAAGTCCAAGAGAGAAGTGAATGCAGCCTCCTACTACTTCATAAGCCAAGTCCCCACAGTAGAGGAAGAGCTATGAAAGCTAAATCTGATCCTTCTTGTTGGCACCATAGAAACTGATGCTGTGAATCAAGTGGGAGCACAGCAATGTAATAGTGGCCCCATAAAGTTATATTTCTGAACATTTAAAGTGTGTAAACATATTTATCTCTTTTTACTTTCTTCTTTTAAAGTGAAGGGAAGTGATCTTACATAAAATAAAACAAAGATTACACTGATGCAGGTAACCACACATCCCTGTAACCACAGGCAAAGGTCTCCCAGTCTTCGCAGCAGACTCCTTCTAACTCCCAATTAGCCGACCTTACAAGGTCTGATCTGTTCCCTAATCGTTCCCTTCTCATTACTCCACCCCACATGCTTCTGTGAGATCTAAAAAGAGAAATAACAAGGTGCCTGCTGCAAAACAAGCAGGGATTCTGGCTCCACTTCTGTACCACTGAACAAATAGTTTCAGTGATAAATAAATAAAGCTATTCACGGAGAATCCTCACTTCAGTTTAGCTTGGTCTACAAACCTGCCATTGTTCCAGATACTTGGAAACACAGCTATTAGCTTTCCTCCCTATTTCTCCATTTTAAGATAAGTAGGAAATGCCATTTGTTTGTTAAAATTTTATAACTCAAAGCTGATGTCTCCTTCTTCTGCCTTTAAAAGCACCCAGCCCTGGGTGAGAAATGACCAGCTGCAGGCAGCCCGAACAGGCCAATGTTCATTAAATGTCTTATTCAACCCCAAACCTCATGAATTGTTTAATGTACAATGGAGACAAAAGCCTTATTTTTTTCATGTGTCAGCTCTTGTTAAGCGGCTCCCTGCCCATCTTGCTGCTGGCTATAAACAGGATTAACAATCCCCGTAGTTAGAGGCAGGGAATGTGTGCACACTTCACACGCTGGCAAACACGTGCAGAGGACAGGGTGGCACACCCCCCACACAGCCCCACATGTGTGTGTCCCAATCAGGCACCCCCGCATGGCAGCCCTGCCAAGTGGATTTAATCCCTGGGGAAGGCAGATGTACAAATCCAGGCATTCCAGCACAGAGAGCCTGGGGCGCCCGCACACCTCAGGTGACAAACACGTCCCTCCCAAGAGCTACATATTGCTCATCTGCATGGATCACTTCCCTCCAGCTTCTATACACAGCAAGGAAAAAGCACCAGCTTTCCTAGAGAGCAGGATGTGCTGCCTGGTCTGCTTCTCCCAGCCCTCATGCTGCATGTCCAATGTTAGATGTCTTGAACCTGACTTCTTTGAGGAAGCCTACCAGGTGCTGGGCACCACATTGCCAAGGGAGGCCCTCAAGAGGCAGCCTGTGCCAGAAGCTTCTGGAAATACAGCCAGCACCTCCCACTCCTCCTCTCCTCCCTGCCTGAGCACACGTGTCAACCCTGTGAGCTCGCACGCACGCAGGCAGAGAGGCAAGTGCACAGATGAGCACGGCATCTGGCTTCCTGAGAGATCCCTTCGGGACCCACACTCAGCCTGGAAGCATGAACCCCAAGCCACCAGCTTCAAGAACACCACAGCCACCTTGGCCAGCATCCCAGAAGGCTACCAGCCCCCCAGCTGAAGGGAGGAAGGGGGGAGGAAGCTTTGGCAACTCCAGTGTGGCTGTACCAATGTCCAGCTTTCGGTGGGACTCTCTTTTCAGTGGTTTCCTCTCCATCCCCAGCAGCAGGGAGGCCCATGAGCATTTCCAACACAGATGATGCTGTAGACTTCAAAATGCTGACCAGCTGTTGGGGTGATGTCAGGGCCCCAACCTGGCAGGAAACTGGGCAGCATGATGAGGAGGGGGAGCGGGGGGGACAGTCGGATGCACTTGGTCATGACAAATTGACAAGGGTCAGGGAAGGGGCAGCCTGTTGGTGCGCAGAGCAGGAAGGGGATGTGTTTTTATATGCAGCTTGCTGCCAGGGAAAGGGGGATGCCAAGTTGTCCTTTCTCCCTGCCCATCCCCATGGACGCAGAAATTACATCCACAGCGAGTGGATGCCATCCTCTGGAAAATGCCATCTGGAAAACATTACTAGGTTTCCTGGACAGACATCACAGGACTCTGCAAAACCTGGAGCTAAACAGCACTTGAAACTCATGTCAAATGGTGCTTTAAGAGGTAATAGCTTGCAGGGCTATAGCTAGGGTTTTTTCCTCACTGAAATCAGGAGGAAGCTGTACTGCTGACCAAACCCACTTATGAGTTCCAAAGTGAGTGAGAAAATAAAAGCGTCTGATGAAAGCTAGCATTTTTGTGATAGCAAAGGAAATATCCGTCTCTCATGCTTATTTGTTATTTGGGATTATTGATGTATTTTCTGGCAGCAAATAATCTTTTCCTCACACATTAAACACATTGTGAATATTGCAGTAGGCTGTAAAATCCACCATTCCCTCCTACATACCACCGGACTGTAACATCTGCATCACTAACAAAATCAGCACAACACAAATCACGTGTATGATTGGAAAATGTGCAAGCGTGGGTACGGATTGAGCTTATGTGGGGGGCTGTGGAAAGCAGACCAGCACCACCAGTGCTTCTCAGCATAGCTCATGGCCTGCACGATGCACTGAGAGGCTCAGGAAGCAACCCAGTCAGACTGAGATGGCACCTGTTTGTGGGTGGGCCACTCAAAGATTTTGGTAAGTAAATTAGTGTGTGATTTATCCAACTTGACTCAGCTAATTAAGGGCCAGCAAAAAACAAAACCTATGACTCAGACAAGTTGGCAGCATAAAATGTAAATTTCCCCATCCAACAGACCATTTCAAATTCACCTTTGACAGAAATACTAATAGGAATATCCTCTTTGTGAGTATTTGCTCTACGCAAGCTACCGTGCTTGCAGAGAGGGACAGCAGAAGGGCTGCAAGTATCATCAATTTAAGATTTGCTTTTGAATTGGAACAAAATAATTATGCATCTCCCTCTGCCCCACTTTGACGGTGTCTCAGCCACCTCAGAAACCATCAGTCATGGTCTTGGCACTGCTCACAGCTCTGCCTCCCTGCATCTTTCCCAATAACCCCTTCTCCGCCCATCACACGTATTTCTTCAGCTCCAACACATCTGATGATCTGTCTGGCATCCTCCCTGCCCAAACAGCCCCAATCCCATGTCACTTTTGCCTTCATCTAGCCTTAACACACCCCAGCAGCGTGCAAAACAAATGGCAATACCCCCTCCCAAGTGGCACCAACCCCATCCCTGTGAGTGCAATAAAAGCATTCCTGGGGCTATATGCATCCCCCTCATGCTCTGCTGCAATCTTGCAGCTCCATCCATTTCCACTGCTCCTCACGACTGTCTCACAAAGCCTTGCTCACGCAAGTAATCCCATTAAACCCAATGGGCTAGTTGCCTAAGCACCGATTTATGGGATCATGCTCTTAAAGGCTAAGCTCTTCAGTGAAGGGACCCGAGGAGTCCCTTGTAAACTGCCCACAAAGCCCTACAGCCACCGCTGGCCTGCTGAAACCTGGTGTTTGCAGGAGATCAAAGTCCTGTCAGGTCATGTTGACTTGTATTAGTGGAAGCTGAGATGCTCAGCTGCACTTCTAGGTGTCAGGCCTGTAAATGATGAAATCCTACAGATGTGTTTCACCTGGCGGGTTTTCCAGGGAGCTGTCAATTGGTACTGAGCAGAATTCAAAAGAAAGTCTGATTTGACCAACATCCTGAGGACACCAAGTTTTCCTGTTTTGCCCAGCTACAACTGCAGTGTCAGCACAGGCTGAGTTCTCAGGGCAAAGGTCTTTTGGGTGCACTGGGGTGGGATACGCATGTTGGAAGGGGCCTGCCTGGATATGCTGCTTCCTTCTCTTGTAAAAAATTTTTGCACAGGCAGAGGCCTATTCAGGTGACAGAGAGATGTGGGGAAATGGGAACAAAATGTACATGCTGTTCATATTGAAGAAGGCCCAGTATAAAAGTATAATTAATAAACCTTCGCAGACCTCTATTAATAGCTCCTGGAACCTGAGCAAGGAATGCAGCGGTGGTTTTGCCAGGGCTCATTCTGCAAGGGTGAAAATCTTTTGCTCACTGTTTTCACATTTGTTACTGCCATGCTCCATCAAGCTTAGCACTGCAAAGGCAGTAAAGGAAAGCAGGGGACCAGGGGAGAGAGGAGACAGGGAAATCCTGGTCTGTGGCTGAACGCGTTTTGACGGCTTTACAAGCACAGAGGCTGGATGAAGTCATGTTGCAAAATTACTTGTCCACTCATGCACAGGGCTGAGAAGGAATCCTATACAACTAAATTAAATTTAAATTATCATATGCCAAATTGACATTAATATTCAGGGAAAAGTATCATTTTTTTTCAGGCAGTGCATTGATTTAGTTTTAAATACTAATAAATTCCTCCTGCCTCATTGGACATCGATGGCATAGTCCCCCTTAGCTCCCACCCTGTGTAATGCTAGCCTTGTGCCCTAAAGAGAGAGCTTGGCTTTGCAAGCCAAGAGTAAGCACCTCAGAAAGGGTAGACAGACTCTCAAAAGCAGCACAGACCCGTCAGCCAGAAGGCTTATTGAAGCAGATGTATTTCTCCTCACCCCATTTTTGCCAGACATGTTTTCCCTAAACCTCACCTGCTTGCCATGAGGGTCCCCAGGGCTGTGCAGGGACCCAGACCAGCAGCAGCAGCAGCACATGGCTGCGCAGTGCCTGGGGAGGGTGGGCTGGGAGGCTGCCACCAGTCTCTTGGTCCTCTCAGTTCAGCCCCCCTCCCCAGCAATCCCTACAGGTTTAATTGCTGAATGCCTCAGCCCCTGGAGTACCACAGTAATTTGGCACTGATGCCTTAGTCACTTAATTATTCTTTTCAAAGGAGCCTTTGAATTCCTTTTTCCCAACCTTGCCTTCTTTCCTCTCCCTCCCTTTTCCCTCTACACATTTTGCCTCAATAGTTTTCCTTGAAATTGTATAAACTTGCTGTTTATTTCTTGCCATCTAGCATGCTGTGATCTATCTTTCATTGTTAATATTTTTTTTCTCAGCAGCGTCCCTGTTGCCTGTCTCTGAGTTCATTCTGTTCCCTCTTTCAGCAGCACTATATTTTTCTTCTCAGTATTTTTGCTTAGCTCTATTAACTTTTATTTATTTTTCTTTCACTCCTTCATCATGTTTCTTTTCTTAGTTGCTGTGCGCCATCTGTATATCTGTTTCTGCCTCTCTCATGCTCCCACAACTAGATTACTCTCTGCCTGCCTTTGATTATCACAGCCCCTTGTCTGCCCTCCCCACACAATCCCCTTTCTAATAAGAGCTATCTAAAACTGGTCATAACCCTTCTTGGGTTCCCCCCCCTGGTTCCCAGCTGTTGCCTGTGAAAAATACCTGTGCAGGAGTGTTGACATCATGAGCTCTGGCAAGCCAAAGCTGTTGAGAGCACCTGAGTCAAGAAGACTCAAGATGGAGTAAGAGATGATGAGCTCAATGTATGATTTTTCCAAAGCATGAGTATTTCTAATTCTGCATTTTC
>NW_008237619.1:9325799-9331317 GCF_000691975.1 Corvus brachyrhynchos | reverse complement strand
TGGGCGGGGAAAAGGAAAAAAAAAAAAAAAAAAAAAAATCCCTCCTGCTCTTGACATCTCTTACCTGCTTTTGAACATCTCACTATGCAAACAAATTAGTTTCTCCTAATAAAGGTTAGAAAGCGAAAAATAAGCCTGAGAATGGAAATCTAAACTTAGCCATAACTGAAGAATTACAAGCGATGCCTTCAAAGTAAAGGAAATGCACCATCTGAAGAGATATGTGCACCAAGGAAGCATAAATGATCTCCCTGATCCCCAGCACCTTGGCCATCTCCCCACACCTCTGCACCTCCTGCAACCAGGAACAGCTCAAACAGAGTCCCCAGCGACTGCCTTTGCAAAGTACTGTAAAAATAGATGTCAGGAGAGCATCCTGTGACTGCTGCTCCAGAGCTCTGGCCACCATCTGCAGACTGCGTGTGAAGGACAGAGCGACGCAGCCGCAGGGGATGTGGCTGGAGTGGCCAGCATAGTGGGGGCTGCTAGGCAATAAAAATGGCCAAGAACCAGGCTGGAGCAGGCTGCTTTTTAAAAACAAGCATCTGCAGCTGTGTGGGCAGGTCACTCTCTGACTCCCTGTGGGAGCAGGTCTTTTCCTGGGCAGTCTGGACACCGCCGTCCCTGCTGCCTCCCTCTCCTGAGGCTATGCCTACACTCACTGGGGAAATAAAGAGAGGGCTTGACCTGGCCTGAAGCATCTCTGGGCTTTGCTGCCCACTCTGTGTGTCTTCTCCCTGCAGATGGAGCCTGTGGGGAGGAAGCAGGAGCTGCCCCAGGGCACACAAACAACCTGGTCCACGCACATCTTGGAGAAAAAGATTACCAGCTGACAGAGCTGGTTACAGGCACCCACATTTATCCAGCCCACGAACGGAAAACGAGGCTGAAGTGAGAAATGAAGTTCATTTTCTTCTCCTTGCCTTTTCCAGAATCAGACTAAAACTCATCAGGGTCACAACGATATGGATTACAGCCAAGGAGAAAGGTTATTGATGTGCCTCTAAGAAATAAAAACAAAGTTGAGAAAAAAAACCAACCCATTACACAGGCAGCAAAGCTGAAATTAAGAAGATATGCCATTCATGCGTTCCAGGTTAACAGGAATGAACCCAAATCTTCTTCCAAATGTCAGCAAGGTTCAAAACAACCCAGAGTGAAAACTGTATCTCAAACCCAGACACTTAGCAATGCAATTCTGAATCATAATATCCTTAAATCTCACTGTGGGCAGGCAGAATGGTAGGTAAAATTGACATGCCATTTTGGTTTCTGATCTCCCCTATTTTTTTAGACTACCCTCAACAAACAAGGAATGGTTTCTGAATTTTACACCAGGGAATTTGAGAATTTGAGAACATATTTGTATCTACATGCATATGCGTGTGTGTGCATGTATCTAGGCATGCTGATGTACACGTGCATCTACATCTGTGCACTCACACATATGTTAAAAACCCAGGGCTTCCCTTGCCAGATGTACATACTACGTACTGGACTTCCCCTTGTCCCAGTCTGCTCATTTGTGCCACACAGACTTCACTGGTTCTGCACCTCATAGTGTGCTCATATATCCTATATTCTCATTATCCTCAGACTCACTGAGCCTGGCTGTCCCCCCTGGAGGCTGTTCAGCACAGAAATTTGTGCTTAGCTGAATTTTCACCATAGCTTTGCAATTCACCTTTACAAAAATAAACTCTCCTACGTGGAACTTTTGCAATCAGCAAAGAGACCAGAACAAACAAACAGGAAAACAGTCCCGTCAGCGATTTTCCAGCCATGTAAACTGCTCACTTGGAGCCAGTGAAAAAAATGGCCACCATCCCAACCGTGGGCCCTGCGCTGATGCTCCTCTCCTGCTCCGCCGGCGCTCCCCTGTTTATCCGATCTAATGCAATAAAATGCGTAATTAATTTCTAAACGCTTCCGTTGAACGGTGCAATTTGTCAAGTCGAGTTGTTAATAGAATTAAGCTTTTTATCAGCGATTAGCAAAAGAAGGTAAAAAAAAAATTAATTACGGAATTGTATGCCTCCCTGCTTCAAAGCCAGGTTTGGGATTAAATGTTTGATAAAGGTTCCCTGGCATGTTATAAAACATTTAGCAAAAGCCGCTTTCCCCACGGTGTTTTCTGCAAAACAGCCTTTGTGCAAGGGGGGGAGGTAGAGGGAGGAGGGTGCAGGCAGTATACTTGATCACATGGAGGAGAGGGGCTGGCTTCAAATTGAGCAGAACTTATTGTATGGGAACACACCCCCATATTGTATTCTGCTGGCACTACATCCCGCCTGCCTTGACCTCTCAAGCATCTCTGTTGTTTGTGTAGATAACCAACAGTGACAGGGAATTACAGGCAATATTGATTATTTCTGCCTGTGTGTCAAGAGGTGTCCCAGGCCCTGGACTCAGCAGAAGGACTGTACAGCCCCATGAGAGAGGCAGCATGTACTGGTTAACTCCTGCTAGTTTTGTGGTAGGAAGTCCCCCTTACAGCCCTTCTCATTCTGATAAACCCATACCTTGTGGAGGACAGACTATGAAGACCTATAGAGTATGCCACGAGGTCAAGCCACCACCGCCCTCTGCAATGTAGCCAGTGCTGGATCATCACTAAATCCGCATGCCTTGACCGCAGAGAGGAGAGGCAAGCAGAGCAGAGCAGAGACAGGGCTGAAGAAGCTCCACCTCCACAGCACAGAAAGAAGACACAGCCTCATCCTTTCCAGGGAGCCTGCCTGCACAGACAGGGGCTGAGGGCTGGGAACCCAAGTGTACTGCAAGGAACACCACCTCCTCTGGGCCTTGTGCCACCTATTACTGAGGATAGAAATACAGCAATCTCCCTCTTTCCTGAAAATTATAGTGTCTGTTTACACCTGGCTTCCACGGACACGAGTGAAAACTGTGCCTGAGGGACCTTGTTTTGGAACACAGTCTAGCCCAGGTGTTTTCTTGCCAAGGCCCAGCTCTCTGGCACTTTTCCAAAGTTTATATATTCAGTTTCTCCATGGACCCATCTTGGGTTTACCAGCAACGAAGCAAGGGACCCTACAAAGAGACAGCCTGTTATCCTTATAGGGGCAGGCTGGGAAATACCATTGTGGGACATGTGTTAAGCAAGAGGGGAGCAGAGAACCCAGAGGATGTGCTAGGGGCTTTTTTTGGAGAAGCTTACCTACACAGGGAGATAAAATGCAGCAGTGGTGGGGAGCAAGGGCATGGGCAGAGCTGTCAAGAGAAGTGCTGGGTGAGGAGATCTGGGAGGCTGCAGGGCAGGAGGAGAGAGCTGCATCAACAGAGCTTTAAGGCATGATACAGAATTAAACCCTGACAACAGTTATGTTTCCGTGCACACCAGCTTAATTAGCAGCACGAAGCTTTCTGACACCTCCATTTCACGCTGTCTTTAGAGTAAGTTTCTCAACACACTGAATTTCTGGCAGCTCAGCACATGCTCTGTGCAATGGCCATGCAACTTGCAGGAAGGAAATGAGGAGGAGGTGAAATCTTTAATCTGATTCCTGATCCTAATGGCAAGTTAAAGGTACAAAGCTAATGGCACATTTAAGTCCTTCAGATCCCCACAATGAGACAGGAAGGAAATACGAGGTGCTCTTGAGCAGCCTCCCCACCCCACATCATCAGCTCAGCTCCTGTTTTCTACTCCTCATAGATCTGGCCTCAGCAAGGGTGGAGTGCTCAGCACAGCCTTCTCACTCTAACCCTTGCATGTGTTAGCAGCCATGCTCTGAGGAGGAGCAATTACTGACAGACATAGCAAGGACTGCAGTGCTGATGCACTACAGCCAAGACATAGGAGACTACTCAAGCACAGGGCTCAGCTCATACCATCCACATCTCTGTAAAATGCAACTCAGTTCAGTGTCTATCATTTCCCTTTAGATACCCATGAGCTATCCGGAATTTTGATTGGGATTTTTTTGTTTGTTTGCTATTTGACCAAAATTATCGCATGCTCAGTCAGTTACCGGTCACCCCTTGAACGAGACTTGTCAATTCCTCCCTTTTCTTTCTCTCTCCCAGCTGTCAGAATCATTCAAAAGCCAGTGGATTGTTATCATTCATGTCCCGTCTTAAGTTGCTACTTAGTCAACCTCAACATATTTAGTTCCTTTAATCTTCTTTCCTAATAAGTCAATCCTTCAGCCCTTTAATCATGCTAGCTGTGCTTCTGCAGATTCTCTCTGAGTTGTCTGCACCTTCCTGGAGTTGGAGTGCCTAGAAAGCACAGCAGGCTTGTGAGCTGTGCTGAACAATCCACTTCCTGTGGGCATGAGGGCACGAGGCCACAGCCCAAATTCCACAGGGTTTGCTTCTTCTCCTCTCACTGCTGTGCCCATTGCATCATCCCAAAGATCCTTGAGGAAAGCTCTCCTTGACATAGCTTCAGTTATGACATGCTGTTAAAAGTCGTTAAGATTTTCCCTTCATCTGCTCCACACTGTTCTCAGTGGGTTGCAGTTGAGTTGCCCTATTTACCATAAGAAAACCAGCCAGCAAGCCCTTTCTGGCCCTGCATCTTTCCACTTGGAAGGGTTCCATCGAGGGCTGCAAAAGGAAAAAGGCAGACCCATCATTCTCCCTTCTAAACCCTTGTGCTCTCCTCTCATATGGCAGAGTGTCATGCTGTAATGTCATCAGTTTGGGGTCTTGATCTGGAAATTCATGAGTACTGTGAAAAGGAGGAGTCAGAAAAAGAATTGGGAGCCTCAACCTGGACACCAGCCTTTTGAGTCAGCTTGTAAAAATCTTTTCCGTCCTCTGAAGTTCTATTCCATGGAAGTGGAGAGGCACTTACTTCCTTTCCCATTCAAATACTCAAAGAAATCAAGCACTGAGAAATGCATTCAGGTTTTGCTTAATAGCTACAAATACCAGAATAATTTGATTCACAGATTTCTGCCAAATGTAGCCAGCATTTTGATTCAAAGACTCTAAGTGGTTTTATTGCATTTCTGCTTCCATCAGAAAAATCCCATAACCAAGTTCAAGTATATTCAACAATCCTGAGTTCCCTTACTTAAACTGACATTGTTCTCAAGGAGATATCCTAGACAATACTCTATTTCGCTTTCCTTTAAGCCTCTATCTAAATTCTTTCACAGCAGTAAACACATGTTGCAAGTGCCTCTACATGAAAGCTTATTATTCTCATTAGTAACAGAAAAAGTGCTTGCAGAGGCAATAGACAATTTGGGAAGTGAATGCAAAAGTGTGTTCCCCCAAGGGAAGTTTCACTGTCAGGCCCCTGGAGCCCTCTTTGCCAAGCAGAGGGATATGCCAGCCTGTACACATAACAAGGACAGAACTATATTTTGATGTTGATTTATACTGGAAAACATACCAGTGTGTGTCACATTGATTGAAACTAAATTATCAAAAAAGAGAATAAATAAATAAATGCTACTCTGACAGCTCTGTGTGGGAAGTCTCTGCCCACTGTCATTTAAACTTGGTAGTACTCTCACATAGGTGCACAGCTTGGCAGAACGTG
>NW_008237619.1:9325390-9325783 GCF_000691975.1 Corvus brachyrhynchos | reverse complement strand
GCTCTTCAGCCCAGATCTCTCTCTCCAGAGGGGAAAGGGCAAGATAGGATATAGCAACCTGTGTGGGGTTCAACTCCCTGTTCTGCTAATGGCCTCCTCTAGAGGACAGGGCAATTCTCACTGCCACACTACAGCATGCCTGAAAGCCCAGTGGAGAGACTCCCCAAGGAAGTGTTGCCATGGAAGAACAAGTTGCTACATCGATGCCACAGTGATGTGCCATATGAAGGCACCAGCATTGCCTCATGAGCTTGGAATGATGCTCGAGCTACTGAGCGCTGTGTCTCAGCTCCTAAGTGCCTGTGTGACATCACCATGGGGCTTCCCAATGACACATAAGGGCAGCCAGGTTCCAACTCAGTGTAGAAACCAGCTGCCTTCTTTGCCAGGAAT
>NW_008237619.1:9316641-9325377 GCF_000691975.1 Corvus brachyrhynchos | reverse complement strand
TAAAAATCCTTGATTTGCTTGAATCCCAATGGCAGTAGCCAGATGAAAACCAAAATAAAGAAAAAAAATCCTCTTCTCCAGCAAAAAATCTTGTGGCACTTCCGTCCTTTTATTTTGGGCAAGCAACTTTTATGCCTTGGCTATTGAACACTCAATCATTTTGCAAAGCCATTCTAGTAGCCAGTTTCAGGACCACAAAAAAAAGATGTGGGTATTCAATTCATGCCACTTCAAATATTTAGGACACGATTTCAGCTCAAATCATGTAAGGTTTGTTCACACAAAAGCCCTTTCCCTAGCAGCTGGGGAGGGCCAAGGGTAGCTGAAAGAAGCTCTAATCAAATGTTTCAAGAGAAGCTGGCTGATAGGCACCGTGGTACAATTTATAGCTAGCTGGATGCAGGTACTGTAGTTGTGCAATCATGCCAGCTATCAATCAAGCTCTATTCTATCGGTCTTTTATGTCTTGTACTTCAAATTCCAAGCTGAGCTTCATCAATGAAAAACGTATTCTGGTAATTGCAGATGATTTTCCCATTGGACACTTTCATATAACACATTGAGGCAGGAGTGGTAAAGCCTTGGGGTAAAATAGGTCTGGGACTGGGAAAGTGGGGCAGGAGTAAGGAGTACTGGCCCACCTGGGAGGCAGGTCTGGGAGAGCAGGAAGGGTGCAAAGCACTGGTCTCACCCTCAGAGTCGCCCAGCAACAGGACAGTGAGCTGCTATCAAGGCAAGGCCTTCCCATTTTTTACCAACAGAACTGCCCAACTCTTTCCTCCAACACAACTACAACACCCTATGCTCAACAGTGCATAACAGCTCTGCAACACTTTGTTCAACTCCCTTGCCCATCTGTAGAGAGTTTCATGGATACTCCGTGCTCCCTGCCCTCTTGGACACCGTGACCAAAAGCCAGTGACAAGAAACCTGACACTTCATTTTTGTAATTAATCTTTGTTAAGCTGTCTCCTAGAAAGCCTCTCTCCGTGGCATGGAGAAGAGTCGTCTGGAGCAGCTGTTGGCCGCTGCCTTGCACAGACAGCTTTGCCCCGTGGCAGCAAAGCTGTCAAAACAGTCACTTACCACAAACTCTCATTTTAAGCTGACCTGGAGAAGATGTCCCCGCTCCAGGAACAGACTGGAGTGAAAATGAGAAGTTTAGCAATACTCAGTGTTAGAGCACACACTGCGGTCCACTGAGAGGCCTCCTACGAGGAGAAAATGTACCTGTGCCCCAGCACTTTCTGAGCTTGACATTCTGAGAACATAAATCCCTCCCTCCCAGATAAGGCAGGAGTGCCTAATGTGCCAGGGCGAGGAAGCAAAGTCATGTGCTGGACGTCACCTTAGCAGATGAAAACCCTAGGGCATAGTTTGGCAGTGATCTCCTCGTAGGCCTAGAAGAGATTCATGTTGCCTGTTGGCATGAGAACCACTGGATAATTTTCCAAAGGTTTTCCTGGAACTTATTTAAAAGATGTATCCCAATCTTTGCTTTTGCCTAGTTTAAGAGCAGATAAACCCACCATATTTTAGGGTTCATTTTCATTTGAGTTTCCTGTTGGGAAGTGGGGAGATGCTTAATGGAGATAATTCTGAACTGATTAAGGGATAGCATAGCTGCCAAGTTCATTATGAAATTGTATTTCATTTAATATCCCAACAAACTTGCATCTGCCTCTTCCATGATGCAGTAACTCTTTGAATCTACACATGTGCCAGGATGTGCAGGGCTCGCAGAATTGCCATCTGTTTCCCTGTCATAAGCAGCCCAACGGCGTGCACACTGCTGAAACAACAGGCCGCTTTGGTAATAGGCTTTATTTTATTTCTTCCCCTGCTTTGCATGGATCCATTATACCTGTTTTGCTCTCCAGTAAGAGATTCCCAGCTGAGGAGGCCACACTTGCCCTGCTGCAGCTGGGCATGGGGCCTTGCTGTTCCTGATGGTAGGAAAGCTGTTTTTTCTTACCACACATGTTGCAGCACCAAATGTGACACAAACTTCATGGTGCAGAACTTCCCCTCTCCTAGCTCTGGGCTCCCAACACTCTGCTCTGCCATGTCACCATGAAATACTTTTCAATCAATCCACTTTTGCTCTGTGTACAGCTCCCCAGCTCTAGAAAAGCCTGTCATTCTTCCTATCCAGAGCTTTCGTCTTCAGCTTCCTTGCCTCCTCCTAACAGCTGTCAATCTAGGCAGGAGAATAGCTCTCCCTCAGCCCACCAGGATCTGAAGGTGCATACATTGACATGGAGAGGAGGATGCTCCAGAGGATGTGTTATTATCCACTGAGCACTTTGCTGAAGGAAGGAGAGTAGGCCCATGCCAGAGGGAATGGGAGGAGGGACAGGAGAGAGCCCAGCACAGGGCTTCCACTGCTTTCCCAGGGAGAGTTTGCATTTCGCTTCTGCTTCTCCTTGGGGTTGCAATTACTTACAATGTTAAAACAACCTCAACTCCCATCCCCAACAGACACCATCCCCCTCCCCTCTGCTCCACACAAGAGGAAAATTGTGGAGAAATACTACTTAATTATCACACCACGTAACTAATTAAAAGCTGAATGCTTGTATGTGGTATGCTAATGGAGCATTAGAGAGCCAGCCTGCTTTGGTAAAGAGACGCGAGCCCCCTCTTTCCCCCTTCACCTTACCGCGGGAGCTTCAGGCTGACAGGCACCTGGGATGAGGTGGGAATTTATTATGCTGCCTTCAAGTTCACAGCTTTACAGAGGGCACCAAGGTCAAGCAACTTGATCAGTACAAAGGGAGAAATCACCTGTGCAGGCACCAGGAGCAAGCTATATAGTGTGGGTGGCTTGCTATGGAAGTTACGTACACAGTGAGGCTTCACATGTATCCTAAAGCCTATTTATTTTTTTTTTTTTTCTTTACAGAGTTGTTAGGAAACAAGAGAGCCTCTGAAAGAAAATGTTTATTGCATTCCCTGCTCATTGCATGGGGGTTAAACTAGATGACCTTAAAAGATCCCTTCCAACCCAAACTGTTCTATGGTTCTAAGATGTGTATATTGAGTATAGACAAGCACACTCCAACTCCCCTTCTCCTACTATGTCAGTACACCAGCTGGTGCCAAGTGCCTTTCAGCTGCTGTGCTTGAAGTCCACGTGTGCTTGTCCACTCACAGCCAGGACCACTGAATACGTTAATTAAGGAGAGAGTCTATTCAGCTTTGTCCAGTTCTTCTTAACCACCATGATACCTGCACATACTCCCAGATCCTGGCACCTGTGCACTCTAGGAAGATCCTGTGTGATCTGGAGTGGCCAGACAGTCATCTCACCATGGTTTGGGGACAGTGAAGGACCCTACAGGGCAGCTGCAGCAGCACACTGTTATCAGTTCACCCAATGGACTGTGGGGCTCATTCAGCCTTGGAGAGCACTGGGCTGAGCTGAGATCTTTGTATGCTCAGCTATGTATGCTGGGCCTGTTGGGGGTGTTTCCCTGGTACCCTCTGCCAGACAGAGCTAGTGCCAGTCACCGCCCACCTTCACCCACCGAAGGCAGGTATCCTGGGAGTACGTAGGGTTTTCTATGACTTGTCCTTCCTTGAAAGGCATTGGGTGGAGACTAAGATAAAATTAGAGCCTTAGAGAAAAAAAGTGTTGCCAGTGTCAGCAAAGAGAGGCAGGAATTTATCTTGGGTTAAGGGGATTGTTGCCTCCCTGCTACCACTGCCTGCTAAACCGCGCATGTGCCTCTTGTGATGTGTCCCATGAGCTGCAGACCCCATTGTGAGGGTCATGACTTCTTGAGGCACAGGCAGAACTGCCACAGCCCAGCATGCAGCCAGCACTGCCATGGGACCTGAGGCCCAGAAGTCAGCCCAGTCCCACTGTGGAAATGCTTTTATCCCATCTGCCCCACTTCCCAGAGTCTGAGTGGAACAGATGGGCCTGGCTGGCTGGAGAAGGCCAGCAAGTGATCATGCACTGCCTGTGAACCTCAGAGCTGACACTGTCTGTGTTTTCCTCCTGCAGGCTTCCTGTTGCCACTTGTCGTTCGAGTGCCTGCCTGCCAGCTGTGTTTGCCAAGTCCAGGGGTGCCCAGATGCTCCCCTTCACAGCTCTTGGGATTTGTATGATGAGCCAAGTTCCTCCACCAGATGCATCCCAGTCCACTGTTTACCACAACTCCTCTGCTGAACAACCATAAATTATTTCTTTCTATCTAAAATGTGATCTCAAACTCAGATTCTCATCCTCTGCTATCTCCATCTGGAAGGGGCTTCTAGTACTTTCTTTCTCAATCACTAGCCCAACACCCTGTCCCAGGCTGTTGTGACACTGTGTGAAGTGCCCACATCCCTAGCATGGCAGGAGGGCGCTCGTGCCTTGTGTGTTGGTTCTGCTGCTGGCACATCAACACTAAAGCCATGTGGATGCCTTGTCCCAGCAGGGAATAGCCAGTGGTGGTAAGGAAGGCAAGACCTCAGCCATGGTGCACAAAAATGAAGGAGCTGAGGCTGAGTACATCCCACCAAACTCATGCCAGAGAACGATAAGGATGAAGAAGACGCCAACACCTCTTAAGGACAATACTGTTCTTCACTGCTCTTTGGTTCAAGTTCATGGCAAAGTACTTCTTGCTGCCCTGTGCTCTGAAGATGAGCACAGCATTCCTTGTGATTGGCCTGTCCATGCCCATTAGCTGCTCTCCAGCAAAGGATCTTCTTTTTCCCCACTCTGTTTAGTCCCAGCAGCCCCCTTTGGCTAGCTTTCACCAACCACCTGCGCTCCCACTGAGCACAGCATGGAGTGATGTTCTCATTCCCTCACTGTTATTCTGTCATCTCTGTCATTTCAGAGTTGATGCGTGACCGCTCAGGTTTGGCAGAGCATGCTCACAATGTGTCTGAGCTGATGCTCGACCCTCTCTCCTATTTCCACCCAATTTGGTCCCAAACCATCAGCCTTACTTTATGGATCACCCCAAAGCCCTAGACTGTCAGAACAACTTCAATTACAGCAGCGATGGGCCCCGTGCCACCAGCAGCATCCGCGGCCTTCCAGTGGCTGACAAGGACTAATTAGGAAATGAAACATTAGTTAAGTCGCTCTCAATTAGGGCCAGGATAACGTTTTCCTGGCAGCACTGGGGCGCTTTAACTGCTGGTCCCATGATGACTGTGAGCACATCAGACTTGCTGAAGGAGCTTTAATGTTGAACATATGTTGGAGGATTACAGAAACCCTCTCAGCTGTGACATTTCGGTGTGCTTTCTGCTTTTTCTTTCCCCTGTAGCAAACAGGGAACAGTGAATGCCAGCACAGGAAAGCAAGAAAGGGGCCCAGAGCAATTAGCAGCAAGACACATACACATGCACACATCTACATATGTGCACAAATGAAATACGTGCCTCTGAATATAAACATCCCACATTTTAATTAAACATCACTGCACGGCATCCTTATTCTTCCCTGCCTCTAGAAACACGCCAGAGATGACAGACCATCACCCCATGTCAAAAGGCACGTTAGAAGCCCAAGGGATCCCTGGCTACAAAAAACCATAAACAAAACCAAACCAACAAAATCCCACAACACATATGAGAAAAGAGAACCCAATGAGATCAGGCGAGAGGCAAGCTTGGACTTTCTTCAAATAAAAGCCAGGTGCAGCTAAGTCTTCTATGGGAGCCTCAGAGGGACAGAAGGCAATAAACAAAAACATAATCTACAAAAACAAAATGAAAACCTAAAATTAGAAAGGCTCAAGTTCCCTTGCAGGAAAGCACGGATGGAGGATGAGACTGTAAGAGGGTATTAAAGTAAGGAAAATATTATATTAAGAAAGTACGCAGTATATCCACATATTTTATGTAGTCATTTTACATTGTGCAGCAATCTTTGGGGACCAGCTGCAACATGCTCAGCTTTGCTGGGATTAAGGACCAGGACTGGGCTCTCACGTGCTATCTCCTAGGGGGGAGATGCAGGGCAGAGAGGCTGGGAAGCCAACTGCAACTGTAGATGAGTATGTGCCACAATCTTTGGATTTTAGAAAGAATGGATCTGCATCTGCCTGCAAACTGGCTTTTGAAACACTTTTTAAATGGAAATTTCAGTTTCTAAATGAATTAAGAATCTGCTCTTTTTTTTTTTTTCCCTCAAAAGAAAGGGAAAAGACTTCTCATGTGGAAGAATTTCTTCTGGCTAAAAAGATGGAGAACCTTTTGACTCTTTGAAATCTACTAAGAAAACTTTTGCAAGATCATCACTTTGCCATTTGGGGAAAAATATCCACTTTTCCAACTGGTTTGAATGTAACCCTTTCTGTGAGCACAGCTCTTCAAAGCCCACAGGGAAACTTTCCATTGAATTTGCTAGGCCAGAGCTCTGCTGCCCAGCAAAAATACCAAGTCTGGAAACAGATCAGAGTATCTGAGAGCTCTTGTGGCCCATGTAACTGGGGTCCTTAAATGACTGCACCAAACCCGACTATCTGTTGAGACTGCTGCATGACTGTTTGATGAAATACACCCTTGGCAGGGCAGCTCTATCTAGAGCTCACCATATGTTCCTAATACAAATTTCAGCACACACACATGCAAAAAGCCTGAGAAGAATTTAAATGAACCTGTGTCTAACATGGTTGCACCAGAGCACTGATTGTGCACCAGTATGAGATATTACCAAGCTACCACAATGCACACAACGCACAGACTGCTGCAAACCACACACCAGTACCAGACTGCAAGGACTCTCCAGGAGAAGAGCACAGCGATACATCAGGGTACACTCAGAAGTGGCGGTAGCTATTTTCACATCAGCTTTACACCAGCGATACTCAAACCATAGACTGTAACCTGGCTTTCCAGCTTGCTTCAGGTCTTGGTTCTCCACCAGCTTCTACCGTGTGTTGTCATTTATGGCTTTGCTGAACAGAAGCTTCCAAGGAAGCACCATGGCAGGCCTGCTGTTCGTGTGCCCACACACGAGCGATGACACACACTGCTCAGCCACACCGAATCTCATTCAGCAGGCAGGCAGTGGGAGGCCCTGCCAGAAGGCAACTTACTCCTTCCTCATCAGGCTACTATCGGATTTTGCCTAATTTGGCTGTTGTAGCTACTTTCATGCTGTTTACACAAAGCCTGTTTGGAAGGCCTAGTGCAATAATAAGGAAAGCACCACAGTGTTCTCTTTTTTGATCCTATAAAATCAAATTTGTGTTTTTACTGATTCTCTCTTTTTTGAGCTGGTAACATCTGAATGTAAACACACTTCCCACTGTGTTGCTGTTCTGGCTGAAACCAGTGACTCTAGGGGGTGGTTCTTACAGGAAAGTATAAAGATACATACATGATCTATATCCACAGAGGCTTTGAAGGCACATGGCTCATTATTTCACACAATATCTAAATCCTTCTAGTTTTGCACATGCTTCCTTGACCATTATGTCAGCCAAAATGGTGGGTACCTATAGGAACCTCCTCCCATGCAACAGTACCATACAGATGGAAATCCAATGAAAAAGTGGTTTTTATACTTTGTAAGGATGTTGGCATGTACTATGAAGTATTACTGAGGAGGAGTTAAGAATGGGCTGAAAGCAGGAAGGCAGAAGGCAGAGGACACATCCAGTACAGCCGTCTTCACTCTTGCAGAGTCCTTCTTGGTATCATGATAAAAGTCTTTCACATCAGTCAAATTTGAGGTTGTCAGTTCAATACAGTCCTCTATGAGAATTTTCAGCAACTGCTGCAAGACTATTCACAGCACAGAAAATTAAACAGGTACTTAAGTGTCTGTAGGATTGAGGCTCATGTGTCATTTGCTACGTGGAACTTGCCTTTCTCACAATGACGACAATCTCAACTATTAGTCTGCTTGAGAAATTACGGGAAAGCAATTCAGAAGTGTGACCCAAACTTTGCCCAGAGCCTGACACTGCCTTAGGCAAGCATCCATCTAGTCATCCATCTATCTATGCTTATTTGCATTGACAAAGGGAAAAAAAGCCAGAGAGATGTGAAAATTATGGTATTTGATACCCACATGCAGGAAGATTTCAGCAGCTCTACCAGACAGTTTTCCTTGGAAACAAATTTAAGACCCCTGAAACCTTGAGGTAGTCTTTCCATGTGCAAATATTTAACTGAGTTTGTTCCATAATAAAATTTCTAGGGGACAACCTTGCCACCCGTGCCAGCTGAGGAATACATTACCTGGTGGGGTTAACAGGGTTCCCTGCTGCAGAAATAAATACATTAGGAGATGAGACACAAAAGGTTTCACAGCTCCTGATTTTCCTTTAATAATATTCCATTAAAAATGACTGAAAGGCAACTCTCCTCCTATAAATCAGGTACCTCACTGATGCCTTTTAGTCCTGAAAAGGGCCTTCTTTGGTTTTAATAGCTTCCCTTCCTTCCCTCTCTGTCTGTCTGTCTCCAGATATGGCTGATTTACCTGGATTAGCAGAGACATTGGCTCCACATTCTTCAGAAAGTGCTGATCAGGCTGAGCTGGCGAAAGATTAAAAGTTACACAAATTGCTTCTATCACTGAAGGAGTCTAATTGATTTTGGGAAAAAGTCTAAATCACGATTTTCCCTCTGCTGGTTGGAGCCTATCTAGGGGAGGGGCACTGTTTTGTGATGGGCAGGAAGAAAAGCATCTCCCTGGAGTCCATCAGTTCCTTGTCACTGCAGCGAGAGAGGCATCTCTCCTTTCCTTCTTATACTTCACTTCCTTTGTAT
>NW_008237619.1:9283345-9316624 GCF_000691975.1 Corvus brachyrhynchos | reverse complement strand
AGGACAGAACTGGGAACAGAAGGATCTGTAAAGTCTGGTCCTGATACAAATTCTCCCTCAGTTTCACTACCTGAAAAGGGAGAAGGGGGTGGGGGCAGGGATTTACTGCTCACACAATTTTTTGGTAGGTATTAAGATGACATCAAAAGGCAATAATGCAGCAATTTCCCTCCCTGGTCATGGAGCAGGGAGAGAAGGAGGCTGAAGATGCTCTAGAAGGCAGGAGAGCAGAGTTATCGCTGATAGTAAAGGCTCTTGCTTTTAGGATTAGAGTTAAACTCCTGATGTGAAAAACAAAGCATAGGATGTGTTCACACTTGAGGATTAATTGATATTTGTAAAGCACTTAGGAACGTACCAGCTAAGTGCTAGCTTGGATTTTGTCCTAGTAAGGAGATGACTAAACATTCCTCTAACACAGGGCAGATTTCAACCAGAACCATGTATTCAAATACTTTAATTGTTTTTTAGGCCAAGCTTGCCTGATGGGAATTATAAATGTGTGCTCCATAGCAGCCCCAAGCCCTGCCAGATGAGACACTGGGGAATGAAGGGAACACACCCTCACAAAAATGTTTGTGTCATTGTGTAGAGAAATCACAGCTGCAGTGCAAAACAAAGGGATATATGTATTTGTGGCTCATGCACAGCATATTGCACAGCTGACATCTAGGTGAGGTGGAGCTGTCAAGATTTCAGGTGTGCAGTTGATCCTTTCATCTCCCTAGTCTGTTAAAGGAGTGAATTCTGTGCAAGTTTCATATGAGGGGGAAAAAAAATCAAACAATTGTGTTTGTTTTTCCTGAAAAACAAGACCAGTATTTCCTAGTCTATTCCCAAGTCATGAATTACAACACAGGATCTGGATTTGAATCAGAACTTGACAGAAGACAAGCATACCAAGGAACTGCTCTGGAGTGGGGCTAATGCAGGCAAGAAAGGCAAGGCAGTGCTGCAGGCACACAAACAGTTTGAGTATGGATGATAGAAGTGGTTATCACCGTCAGTTTGGGGGAGGAAGGATATTGGCCCACAAGGGCTAGCAAAAATAGAGCGGGCAGGGGAAGACGTCACATTTCTAATGTGTGTTTTAATAATGTCTTGCAAAGGAAATCCTGACCCATGAGCAGGGTCCTGAGCACTACAGATATGGCCATATCACCACAGGGTGGCAGGAGAAAGGGGAATTCGTGCCTGGGTGGAGGAGACACGATTGCCTCTTTCAAGGGCCAGCCACACGTGAAATAGTGCAGGAACATCATGACACTGCAGCCTATCATACTGCCAGGGCTTTCACTGAACAGCTATCAACAGCACACTTCATCTCTGCCCATCCAAGTGACTCACAAACAGGAGTCACATCGATCAATCCTCAGAAGTCTCCTAAACCACAAGGCTGCATTGGTGCAGCCTATCTTCAGATAGGTAAACTGAAGCAGAAGAGAGGATGTGAAACACCCAAAAAAGGGTCAGAGGCAGAATCAGGACTGGAAGGCAGCTGTCTTATTGCCAAACTGTTCAAATACCACAATTCGTAAAACAGATACCAAGACACTGACATCTTCCACAACCCATCTTTGCAAAAAGCTTCCACTGAGAAAAGCTTCCAAAATGCCCAGTACTGGCCATTCATGCAAAAAATATGGTGCAATGAAAGATCAACTTTTACTCTCAAGCCACTTGCTGATCTGTTGTTACCTCAGAATGAGAAGATGCAAGATCCCTTGCACCCTCATATCTTAGGTTAATACCTCCTATTTAATATCTTCATCTCTTCCCTATTTCATCTGTAAATCTTACCAGTATCCAAATAGGAGTTGGGTTTGAATCTTATTTAGCTCTTACTGAGTTTCTGATTTTATCTGGTGGCAACAAGTTCCATATGTTAATTAGGCATCTTGTAAAAGAGTATTTCCTCTTCAGGGGTTTAAACTCGTTTGATTTTTTTTCATGTAATTGCTTCCCCTGTTGTTCTTCTAATAAAATGAAAAGTAAATAGGAACAGCTGAGTGAACTTCTTTTTTGTGGTGACTATTTCTATACCTTTGCCACAATGCTTCTTATTTGTCTTTTCTCAAGAAAACAGTGTTGCTCTTTTTAATCATTGTTTATGAAGAAGCTATTAAAAGACTCCAGTCATTTTGGTTCCCTTTTTCTGGTCATTCTTCTATTTCTGCTATTTTCTTTTGAGAGAAAGGGTGAGCAAAGTGAATAGAGTGTACAAGGAGAGCACGTACCATCAATTTATATAATGGCACTGTATTATTTTATCCATTATTCTCTACCTTTTTCTTAATGCACTCTCTCATCTTGCATCCTTTTATTTCACCATCACTACAGACTGAACAAATGTTTTCACTGAGTTGCTCAGTCGTGCCTTTTTTTTTTTCTCATTCTTTTCTTTTGAGTAGTTACAATTCTTTTAGAACCCAGAAACGAGCATGACTAATTCTAATGTTGTTCCCTGAGTGCATCACCTTGCCTTTGCCATATTGCATTTCATTTACTCTTATGACGCTTGCAAATTGCCTCTGCAAGCTCATTGTCAGACCTCCTCAGAGTCTTTCATAGGCTTGGGTAACCTCAACATTGCTGTATTATCTACACATTTTTCCTTCTATGTATTCTTCCCATTTTTGGGTTATTAATCCATATTAAACACCAGACATAATACTGCTCAGTGACACATCCGCTGAGCTGTGGCATCTTTTCATGCTGAGAACCAGCTCTATTTATTCAGTAAATTTTGCTTTTCTTCTTATTTTATTTATGATACAGCTTTATCTCATATCCAATGACAAGTTTGTTCCTTAATAATCTCCTAAAAGAGACTGAGTAAAGAAACAAATCCAACAAACATTTGGAAAAGTTTGCTTACATGAAATTTACTCCTTTCCTGTTATCTCATCTGTTTCAGACCAGAGTAATTTTAGCTGGGTGAAAAAAAGGCATCCAGCTTACACGGAAGTCAGACTGGTTTGACTGTGTCGAATCACAGAAATTGCAGCAAGGTGGAACCAGAAAGCACCTCAAGAACATCATTTGGTCCAGCCCACTGCACCAAGACAGGCTCAAATTTTCCTTCGAATCCGTTCCTGTGGAATATCTACCTACACGGTTTGAAGAAGCTCTAATGAAAGAAGCTCCACATCCTCCCACCTACGCTACTCCCTTCCAGTACACTCCTAGTCCTACAGTTAGGAAGTCTTCTAAGTATTTAACCTATTACTTCTCATCTTGGGGATTTGCAGCACAACAGATCAATACCACTTTTAAAAGAACAATCTATAGGAACAAAGACTCTTAGGTTTCTGTTTGCCTTCCCTATTTAGAGCAAGTAAATTTTTATGGCTCTAGCTCTTTTAACCTTCCTGTAGAGGTCCTGTTTTCTCAGCCTCTTGGAAAGCCTGCTGCTCCGCTCTGGGCTCTCTCCTGCTTGTTTATATCTTCCTTAAAGTGTGTTGCCCCAAACTGTAGGCTGTGTGCCAGCAGAACCTGCACCTGGCACATAACACTCCTGTCCATGTTGCTCAGAATGACAGAGGGACTCTATTATTCATCTTCAACTTGATGTTTTCAGAAGTGGTGGTGGTTTTTTAACTAATTCTAATTCATATTTCATTCAGTTTGCCCAGTGCAAAAAAGGAAATGGTCTTTCATTTCTAGAATATGACATTGCATTTTTGTAATTTTCCAAAACTCTTAAACTCAGTTTGAATGATTGTCTACAAATATTTGTCATCAACTGATCGGCCCCTTCAAAACACCTTGCACATCCTGGTGACCTACAGCAGTCAAGGGGTCTGGCTGTCTGTACCTGAGAGTAAATCTGCTCAATCTGACTGAAAATAATCAGACTTTTTTTTTTTTTTCCCTACTCACTCAAAAAGGCGCAGAGGGTTGAGAGCCATTTGCTCAGACAAAGATAACCAGGAAGGGAAGATTTAAATTAGTGCTTTTGTGACCTGTTTGTTCTAATACCTTTGCTCTTGACACTGCTTGAAAAGTGTCAAAGAAGCTGGGACAGGTGAGGCACCCCCCAAACATCCAGTGTGGCAATGATAAATGGAGCGGAGTTGCTTAGCCTTCCTGGCATGCCCTTAACCTTCTGTCATCTATATCCATATTTATGATTAATCTATGGAGCAAGGTAGATACAAGTTCACAGTCAGGAGCCAGAGATGCATGGATATATTTAGAAAGAGGAGAAGGGGAAAAAGAAAGGCAGGATTATCCATCTAGCATTTAGTTTATCAAATTAAGAGCGACAGTCTGATGTGCATTACATGGGTCAAAGCTGCTTAGTATGGGACACGAGATTCTTTGACCTGCCCCACTTACAAGATGACCCTCTTATATAAAAAGATGCACTCCCCAAGCATGGGTCCTAATCTATTGTACACAAACCTGCACATCAAACAAAAGGTATGGAGAGCGTGCTAAGGACTCCTCTTGCCACTTGCTCTGTGTGTGTGCCCACACGCTATTAAGAAGAGAAATCTTCCAGGTCGCAGCAGGGATGTTTATTTCTGAGTCTCTGTGTGGGTGTACAAAGGATACCTGGCACCATCAGCCTGCTCAGCTCTAACATTTTCCAAAGACAAAGAGAGAGAGAACAAAAAGGAGATGCGTTTGAAACGGTGCAATACACAAATGATACTTTCAGACAGCAGCAGTACACAGAGAGCACGGGAGCTTTCAGAGCTATGGGGCTTGCATGTGTGTGTGTAGCTTCTCTTAATAGTTTCATCCTGAACAGAAAGAAAGCTCACAGCAAGAAGTCCTATCATCCTCATACTTCTGTGAAAATGAAAAAGCATTACTGGGTTTTTCCTTTGTTATGCTCTCACGTTATTCCAAAAGTGAGTTTCCACATGACTCTTATAGTTGTCATCCACATGCTGACCGTGTTTTCCAAAAACAGGAAAAAAAGTCTAGAAATGTCATAATTTTATACCCAAAAGGAATTCCCTCCTTTCTCCAGCTAGGCTTGATTAATCTCCTGGGGACAATGGGGGAGTTAAGGTCAAAGAGGAGTTTCACAGTGACATATAACCTAAACTGAGGCTTACAGAAATTATCCTAAGATCATTTGGCCCCTACACCTCAAGTCTTTCACCTTGAGCTTAACAAACACTTATGACTGGTCCACTGTGGTTTCGACTCCAGCCCTTCCCAGCAGAGTCTCGGAAAGTGGCCTGATCTCTGGACAAAGGACATTTAAATCACAGCCTAGTGTTAAGGCTCTTCAGGTCAGTGGCAAGGCAAAGCACTGTCAAAAAAAAAGAAAGTAGGGTCCACAATCCCCAGTGGGAGGGGAGATGTCTTCTGCCATGGCAAAATAGAGAGCAGGTCTCAGCATCCCAAACTTTCACAGCTCTGGGGAAGAAAACAGCAGCAAGAGTTTGTACAGGCTGAGAAAATATGAGTATGAAAGTACATTGCTCATCTGGAGTTCATCCTTTCTGTCATTGGAGACTTTTTCAACAGCAAAAATACATCCCCATCATGTGTTTTATGGAGACCAAGATAATCCATTACAAGGATAAGAATGACACAAAAGACAGTACAAGATGCTGGTCAAGGAAACCAGTAAATAATCTTTTAAATTATGTCTTTAGCTCACTCAAGCCATGTCCCTTTCTGGGCATATTCCACTGAATGTGTTCACTGGCCAGAACATTTACAGAAACAGTTGGTGTTAAGGGAACAGTAGAGACTATTTGCTGAAAGCACCTTCTGAACTTGGAAACTAGAATAGATGCCCTGGAAAACCACCTCTGAATTCGTAACTGCACTTTAAGATGTCCCTGTGCTGCTCTGCTAATCTCCTAGATGAAAATTGCTTTGAAATAGGCAACGTACAGCAGGTTTTCCTCAAAGCCAATGTGCCTTTACATGCCCAGAGATCTGCAGGCCTGCTTAGGAACAAAAACCAGAGATGTAGTCAGAGAGCCATTTAGCAGCAGTTCGCTTGGAAACAGCACAACCTATTGATCCTAGGTCACAAGAAAAAACAAACAGCCCAGACATTATGTGGACTCCTGAAAACAACTCCGGGAGCTGGGAAGCAGCATCTCTGGTATCCCACAATGCTGAACACAGGGCAAGAGCAGTCAGCAAAAGACAACAACAAAACCCCAAGCCAAATTACAGTGATCGCAGTTCCTGCCCCCCCCGACAGAAATGACACTGAATCCAAAGGCCCCATAAGACAGAAATGCCCCATCAATTCTAGAACAAATAATATAAAATAATTCTTCCGGTGTCAGTCCTAAAGCTTGAGATTAAAGGACACAGCACTGAGTCTGGGCTTTTCAGCCTGCACCAGGACACTGCAGAGCCCATCTTAGCCAGAAGCGTGGAAGGCAAGTAGATCTATTAGATTTAATAAGTGCCACCTTCTCCTTCAGGATTTTTGACAGCAAGCAGCTCCATCTCTGCTATGTTCATTAACCCTACAAGGAGAGGTGACCCCAGAACACCAACACACAACCAACATTTGTGGAGAGGACATGTCTGTTTGCAGGGCAGGCTGCAGAAGCTGTGCTAATCCCAGTTCTTTTTGGGAAATGAAAGTCCTTGACTCAAGCATGAATAATACTGGCAAAGATCCCATTATTGTAAAGCTCTCTGCCAGCCAGCTACTTCTCCCTCTCCCCCTTTTTATATCTCTAAGGTCACTAAACTGCAATTTAGTCATCATTCTTTATAGAGCATGAGCAGATATGAAACATCTGGAAACTGTCGTAGTCACACTTTAAGTTACACATCCCAAAGGAATTTAACTGCATAGGAATGGGATGAAGTACTTTTTTACCTTGAGGTCACTGCAGCTGGAATGCATCCTCAGTACCTAGTTACTGGGTACTAACACTGCTTAGACAACCACCTATGAAATGAGTTAGAAGGTATCAGTACAATTCCCA
This sequence comes from Corvus brachyrhynchos, assembly GCF_000691975.1. Classification (NCBI taxonomy): domain Eukaryota; kingdom Metazoa; phylum Chordata; class Aves; order Passeriformes; family Corvidae; genus Corvus; species Corvus brachyrhynchos. The sequence goes on along the minus strand of NW_008237619.1, from coordinate 9,309,695 downwards.
GTGAAAGGAAAATGTCAACCCAAAGATCACCTCAAAAAGTCCACTAAACATCCTCCTTTCTGGCAGTATCAGTGAGAAAAGTGGGCCATAAAAATTTCACTCCTTGTTTAATTCCAAATGTGGTCCCTCTAGAGATGAACTGTGGCCTGCTGATAGGAAAGAAATTTGCCCTGCTGCTACTTGTGCTTTGTAAGTAGGTAACAGCAGTCCCCAAACACATAAAGAAATATTCCCAACCTGATATAAAAATGTATTTATGTAAAAAAGTGAGCAGAAGATTTTTTTTTTAATTCTTGCAGAAGCCAGCACCAGCGTCAGTGAATTACAAGAGAAAGAATTTTCTTAGCTGACCCACACTATAGAAAGTTAATTTAAACTTTATCTTCATTAATCTCACTTCCTTTTATTTACTTCATTCAGAGGGTGGAGGGTTAAACACGAGGTATTTTTGAATAATTAAATGAAGGAGGAAGCACTATGTTACTGACAAAGCTCCTAATCTTCCTTATTTATTAATAGTAGCTGCGTTAAGTCTGCCTGTCCTTAATCCCGGCTCTCACCATGCAAATTCAGAGCATCAGAAATAGAAGAGGCTAATTGAGGCCCTAATGCCAGGAAGAGAGACCATGTCAGTGTCAGAAGCTGAAAAGGGCCAGATCCAATCAGCGCCTGCATGTGGAGCTGCCAAGGGAAGCCTTGCTGGCTTGGGAGAGAGGCCACCAGTTTGGGATCCAAGTCTTGCCCCAGGGGATTCAGACAAGCCCCATTCAGCTGTTCTGGTGCCTGAGATGCTGCATTTGGCACCACACTGCATTCAGGGGCCGGTGTTTTAGTCGGTCTTTAGGAGCTCCAGTTTACCCTTTGAAGCACTCACAGCCAGTCCCCGCAGCCACTCTTTGGCAATGAATTACTGACTGCCCTTGGAGGGGCAGGGATGGACTTTCTGGGCAGGGGCAAGGCTGGACTTGCTGGACAGGGGCAAGGATGGACTTCCCAGACAGGGGCAAGGATGGACTTCCCAGACAGGGGCAAGGATGGACTTCTCAGACAGGGGCAAGGCTGGACTTCCCGGACAGGGGCAAGGCTGGACTTCCCAGACAGGGGCAGGGATGGACTTCCCAGACATCTCACTGGGAGGGGGCCTGAGCATCCTGGCAGCTTGTTCACCTGCCAGCTTTGTGCACAGGCCCAGGCTGCCTGGCAAACCCAGCTGCAGGTATGGGTGAGTTGGAGGCTCTGCTAGTACAGAGCCTAAGCCCTTCCCTCTTCCCCGACACCCTCCCAAAGGCCCAGCCGCCTAATCAAATTCTCTGGCTCAGCTTATGAGCTCTGACAAGATCGCAGCCCAAGGAGGCTGGAGTACAGACTCAGCAATCCTGACTACATCCAACCCAATTTAGCCGTGCTCTCAGAGCATCACGCGTGCGGTAAAGACCTAATCTAAAGGTAATCATTAATTCCTTACTGCCACAAGGATACGGCAATCAGCGATAGGATGCCGATTGTTTGGAGGATCAAGTAATAGATTTCTTTTCTTTTTTAAACAATAACCATTCTTCCCAGTTGTAAACACTTTATAGACACACTGTGGAGCTAATGACAAAAGTGCTCACAAATTCTTTTTGCCCAAAGACTTTTTCACCTTTATGTAAAGTGAACTTCTGGAAGTTACTGTTGCATATTAAAAAAAAAAGAAAAAAAAAGAAAAAAAAAAGAAAAAAAAAAGAAAAAAAGGGTTTAAAAATAGGGAAAAAATGAGCAAAGTGTTTATAGCAACAATGCAGTCATCATCTATGTTTGATAAAGGACTATAAACCTTCATGCTGGCAGGCATAAGATGGTCATTAACCTCATTCAGTCAGAAAGAAAATGTCTCCTGTGAACAGGTAATTCTGTTCTGGTGTAGTATAGGCTTTCTTGCACCTTTCTGAATTATTTGGCAATTACTGGAGTCCAGATATTACATCTGTCTAAACCGGACAGCAACTCTGATGTTCCTGTGTGCAGCAAATCAGAGAGAAGTTGAACCAATGATTGAGCAGTGCCAAAGGCACCCACCACCTCTGCTGAATTTTGGGTGTGTAGCCCTGCCCATACACCCTCCCAAATCAGTGCATATGCAGAATTTGATAGGATTTCTGTGAGTACAGAACGGGGATAGGAGAAAATAAATGCACATTAAATTGGCTTTCTGCATTCTGTCCTGATTCACAGAAATGTAAACTGCAGAGTTTACTCTGAGGATTAGCACAATTTAGCCTCTGCAGACGATGATCTCAGAAAACAAAGCTATTGCAGATGGAGAGCAGGGAAGGTCAGGTACTGGTCCTTTCTCTTCACCTCCACCATATTAGAAAAGAAACACAAGCTCATAACTGATCTGTTTGTAACAAACTTTCCTCTTTACTCCCATCTCTCAGGCTAGCATTTCACCTGGATCTGAATTTTCCCTCAAAAGTATCTCATCCAGCCTTTCTCCAGTGTATGCAGCAGCCAAATACATCTAAGAGAAATGCCACTTCATGAAACAGAAATGGTATGTGTGAGAAATTTTACTCCAGCTGCAAAACCCTTTTCAGCTACCCATCAAATAATGTCAGCTCATGCGGGAAGTCAGGGTAATGCAAAAAAGGAGTCCCCAGACTATTCCCTCCATTTCTCAGCTCCTTTAGGGCAGGATTTGATCACCACAATATAAGAAGGATATAAAGCTATTAGAGAACATCCAAAGGAGGGCCATGAGGATGGTGAAGGGCCTTGAGGGGAAGCCATATGAGGAGCAACTGAGGTCACTTGGTCTGTTCAGCCTGGAGAAGAGAAGACTGAGGAGAGACATCATCACAGTTTACAACTTCCTCATGAGGGGAAGAGGAGAGGAAGGCATTGATCTCTTCTCTGTGGTGACCAGTGACAGGACCCAAGGGAATGGCCTGGAGTCAGGGGAGGTTTAGGTTGGATATCAGGAAAAGGTTTTTCACCCAGAGGGTGGTTGAGCACTGGAACAGGCTCCCCAGGGAAGTGGTCACAGCACCAAGCCTGACAGAGTTCAAGAAGTGTTTGGACAACACTCTCAGGCACATGGTGTGACTCTTGGGGATGGTCCTGTGAAGGGCAAGGAGTTGGACTCCATTATCCTTGTGGGTTCTTTCCAACTCAGCACATTCTGTGACAAAATATTCACTCGGTTTTAACCAGCTTCTCCCCAGGGCTAACTGGTTAAACCCAGTAATGTCCTCTGGCAGCTGATCTACATTCCTAGAATGGGTGACCATCACAAGCATCACTGGCTGCATTTTGGGAAAATGCTGAAAATAATGTGCATCTCATTGTGGACTATCTCTAACTTCAACTCTGGAGATACTGATCTGTAAATTCTTAGGAGATTTTGTTTCCTTCTGGTTTGGAAATAGCCTCAGAGCAGTCCCTTGTGGTATATTCTAGCACATTTGCTTCTGATAACTGCATTTTTTCAGATGATCCATCAACACAGTTATGATGGGGAGGATGGGCAGGGCAGACTACACATGTGACGTTCCCCCCTTTTAGTCCAATACAACAGAGAGAAGCAGGTATCTGCAGAGCCAAAGCCATCAGCAGTGAGATTTTAAGACAGAGTCAGGACTTCCTGCGGAAGGCTGCAGCAGGCTTGGATCCCTGTGGATCAGGCACAGTGCAGGATCAATGAGACCTAGTTGCCACTAGGCTCTCTAAAATCACTGACAGATGAGAGGGACACCAGCCCAAGCTCGTACCTCAGGCATCACTTCTTCTCCAGATATGCATACAGTGAGAAGAGAGATGGCAATGAAAATTGGGCAGAAGGGAGTGTCTTGGGGCGGGGGGGGTCAGCTACATTACCTCCCTACTGACCTCCAAATACTACTCACTGGCAGGGTAGGATAAGAGAGCAATTTGGATCTGAGTATTTTTTCCAGGAAAGGATCCCTGAGCACTGTTATGGATACGGTCTCTCTCTCTCCTCTCAGCCCTGCACCACCTCTTCCCCCAGCCAAATACAGCAGTGAGAAGCCAGCAGGCTGCTGCAGTCACAGCCTCCTCTCTCCAGTGAGAGCCAGGGCCTGACAGCCCAGCAAAATGACCCACTTCTTGCCGACTCAGACAAAAAAGCTCCACTTAGGCCCCAGGAAAGTGTCTCTAATAAGGCCATCCGTTAGCTGTGTCGCCCGGACCCCTCTCAGCTATCCTTCATTCCTGCCCTCCCTCCCTGTTCCCGCCATTAATGCAGTCAGCACGCAGGAGAATGAAGCCGTCGGGCTCAGTAAATATTACCAAGCTCCACACAGGGAGCACAAGGCCATTATTTAGACTCCCAGGTCCTGGGTATGTTTTGATCACACCAATTTAGCAAAGAGAGGTAAAAGAAAACAACTGGCTAGTGGCTGTCTGCCACACCTATGAGTGTCTTGGTTTGTGAAATCCCAAATCCCCCCTGAACTGGCCAAACCATTGCATGCCTGGGAGTGCTGATGGCAAACCCTGGCATGAGTGGCCCAGTGGGGACAGCATTAGATCAGTCCACACCAAAGGGTACTTGAAATACAGCAGATCAAAACTCACCCCTGCTCAGGCAATGAAGGCAGTTGCTCCAAAGCTTTGTGTCTTGCCACGGTGGGGAGGAAATGTCTTTTCTTCCCCTTAAACTTTCCCTCACGTGTATCTGTACGGGTCTGCTTCTGTCTCTCCCTATCAGAAATCATACGCTGCTGTTCTGCAGCTCAAGCTGTTCCAACAACCCCTGCTCCTTAACAACGTGCACATCTCAAAACCACTCATCCCCTGCTTTTAAGTCTTCCCTGTGTTTGTTCCAGATGAGTTCCCTGCCATCTTCCATTGCCCTTGCCCCACACCAAGCTCTTCTTTCTCCCTTGATGGAATGATATGTCTCTGCCCAGGACTCCTCAGCTCCCACTGTGTACAACAGCCCTGCTGCCAGCTCAGCCATATCTTCTGCTTCCCGACTCAGCTCAGACCTCATCCTCTCCCTAGCTCCAGGCTGTTCATGGCCCCTCTCCTCATTGCTCTGTTTTTGGCTCTTTGACTGGAGGCTCTAATATACTCATTTACCCACTGTTGTGAATTGTTTTGCTCTGTAAGCACTTGAGGTACAGTTTGTGGGGGGAAAAAAATCTGTAAGAAAATAAATTTGGGCTGCATGATATTTTGAAGGAAAAAGAGGCAAGCAGGTCTCATGAGAATGGGGTATGAATTTACCTTGCACATTCCCACAGGCACAGGCACAGAAAAGTGCAGGCTGATAAATCCCTTTTATTACCCGCACCAGTATCTGAAGGCAGGAGGATTTTTTTAAAGTCTGGCCAGTTCCCAAAGTGTCAGATCCAAGGGCAACATTTGAAATTCCGTGGTGACAGAGTAAGACAGAGACAGACAACAGTGACCATGTGTCATCATCCCAGAATATGTGCCAAAGCCAGAGAGACAACACATCAAAATAGCTCATGGAGCTCCTGATATAATTAAAGAGTCTCTAATATCTCATGAAGCACTGGGGGGGCGGGGGAAGGAAAAAAACCTGCTCGGCACGAACGGATGCCACGAATGCTGAGGCAGCAGCATGAAAGCTTAGTTCCTTCCACACCAAGCAAAGCTCTGCATCCTCAAAATGCAGCTCTACTCAGAAAAGTGACTATGCAAGAATGCTGGGTTTTCTGCACGTTCAATCTCTCCCCTGGGCTGCTCAAGGAGAGCACTCTTCCCTTGCTTGACTAAAATAAACATATGCTGCTTTTTTCTCCTGACACTCTGGAAGAAGCCATGACAGCTCTAGAAGTGGAACCCTTTTGCCAGCAGGAAAGCTCCACCTAACTACAGCTTAGGTAGGTTGCAGCGCCACTGCAAAGAGCCCAGCCTGCCTCTCAAATTAATCATTTCCCACAGTGGCTTTGCTTGGGAGAAAATGCTGAAAGAAAGACTGTACGGAGGCAGAACCCAAAACGAGGCACTTCTCTCAGAGGGGTCTCCTAGGGATGAGGTAAAACCATGCTAAGGTGCATTACTCTGAACACAGACCATCACACGGGCTGCTGTCCCTGTCCCTTAGCCAGAGATCTTTCCACCTGACCTCAGTACCCTCCCCATTACTCATTCTTCTCACTAAGATGTCGTTCCCACAAAGCGCTGAGAAGAATTTGCATCTTTTCAAAGCAGCTTCCCCCCAAGGCCCAGGAAAGAGAGGGAGGCAGTGACTGAACAGCATACCTTAGCCTGACTCCTGAGTTGTGCTAATGGGCTGTGCTCTCGTGCCATGGAGAAAGGGCTGGGACACAGTCCCTCTCCTCCCCACTAGGGCAAGCAGCACCTTTTTCCTATTGCCCTACAATCTATCCCACTGCCTTGTCCTTGAGGATTACCTGTGTCCTCAGCTGAGAACACAGATCTTCCTTTTATCAGCCAGCAGACCTGAGGAAAAAGGGTAGCTGGGAAAGAGCTTTTAATTTAACCCTCTGATAAGGGAAAAGAAAATCTTTGGTCCATCTAGAAGTACCTGATCTTTCCTCAGATGCACTGGTAACAACATCTTAAGGTCAAACTGTCAATCATGTAAAACATCTTTATCTCCTCAAACTGGTCCTTCTCCCTGTTTCTTTTCCTCTTTAATTTTTAGAAGCCAGTGTATCTGAGGACATTCAACCCCTTCATTGCAAGTTTCCTACCTTAATGGGGAGATGTTTCTCCTAGTCAGGTGAAACACCCAGTGTCCCCACATTATAGGAAGGGCAGCAGGCTTGGTACTTGCAGGAGCATGCAAGTGTTCCAGAGACTCATGGCCTGCAAGGTCCCCTTTCCTGGGGAGGTGATTTGATTGTCAGAGCAGCACTGGAGGGCTTGTGTAAAATACGTACGGTGTGAGAATGGAGGACTAATGAAATAGTTTATGCCGACATATTACAACTTTGTTTTATAAAACTGACTCCCAGTCTGACTCAGCTTTGCAACCCTTTGTCACTCCATCAGCCAGAGGCTTTCCTACCTTAACTGAATTCCTGAAGTGGCCCCTGAGTTCCTGCACTGGAAAGTCTTGCAATATTTCTGTAGTCTCACCAACTCTGAAATCAAAAACCAGTGCTCACCATGCAGCATCCTGTCTTTGCAGTGAGCTGCGAGGGAAAGACAGTAGGAATTGCTTCCAAAGAAGCAAAACTGAAGACTGTTTTTCAGCTAATTTAAACTGCCGTAGCCAAAACATGCGAGAAACCCTGTGTTCAGAAGGACTCAGGAGCGCATCCACACATCATGTTGGCATACTAACGTCTGCGTATGCCCTTCTATCCTCCTACACATACGAAAAATCCGCCAAAACACTTCTGATGTCACAAGGACAAGACCTAGCAGGATTTCACCTGAAGTGGCCCAGTTTCCTTCGCTGTTGTTAGTTGGCACTTGAGGTAGCAGGATGAGAAACTGTCAATAGACTCTGTTGATGACCTGCAGAAAGGCTCTCCACTGCTCCCATCCGACATGGTTTAATTTTTAATTCAGCAAAGCAGTGACAAGGACAGAGGCTGCCAAGGCCAGTCAGCAGCATAAATTGGGCAGGACAGGCTGAATTGATCTACAAGGAGGAAATGAAGACGCAGCAGAAAGTTTGGGCTGTAGGTAGCAGTGGGGCAGCCTGTTTACGGGGATGAGAGAGAAGCATGGTGAGGGAATCGCATAGATAGAGCAAGGACAAGACCACAGGAGGGAGATTATTGGCGTTTGGACAGCCCTAGGAGCTTAGTGCTTGTAGCCCAAGAAAACCGTCTGGCTCAGGCTGTATGGTGCATGGACCATATGGATCTCATTGCTGGCGTGGAACATCTATCATCTCTGTGCCAGAAGCTGCAGCACATAACACAGGAGGCTGCCCAAAGATAGCCTGGCACTGCACTATAGGCACTCCGCAGAGAGTAGCAGGGGATGATCAACTCCAAGCTCTGGCTGTCTTAGCCACAGGTAGAAATGTCATCACCCATTCAACTCCCCAGCAAATTCTATCCTTCCCAAGCCAAACCTGAGAAATGAAAGTACAGCTAGGTTACTGTCTTGGGGTGACTTTGTGATGTGTATCCCCTATCGCTGCTCTATGCCCAGGAATTAATTATGTACCTTTCTGTGCCTTTAAACTGAGCCTGAGAGGGGGGAGAGGAAAAAAACGAGTGAACTTTTCAAAGCGGTTGTTCAAGGACACAGACACACACTCCTCTGATTCTGCTGGTAGCAAGAGCAGAGGAAGCACCTTGCTTGTTTTCCAGCCAGCTTTCAGCTCCTCTTCTCCGGAGGGAGATGGAGAGCTGAACTTTGTTTTCCTGGGACTTCATTTTTTTTTTTCTCTTCTTCTCTCCTGGACTGTTTCAACATCAGAACACATCGGGAGAATTTTCCACCGAGGTCCTGGAGGTGGGCCCACGACCCAGCTCCGAAGAGGAGGAGAGAGACCACATCTACAGAAAGACTCTGAAAAATTTTCCCAGGTTTCTCTCCACAGCAAGAGGTTTTATTATTTAGCAGTATTATCCTTTTCCTGTGTGTTTGTTAAATAAATAGTTTTTATCTCTTTCACTTTCCTCGGAGGAAAATTTCTTTCTTTTTCCTGGACCTCGTGGGGGAGGGGTGGTTGTAACCTGCCTTCTATCAGAGGATATTTTTCCTCCAAATTTGTCCAAACTGGCACAGTTACTCACTCTCAACTACAAACTAAAGCACGATGGTCAACAAGATTAGTTAAAGGGCTTTGCTATCACTGCTGGCATTAGTGTTTATTATCTTATGACTAGGCTAAACACCTAAATCGAGAGGAAATTGCAAAAGTGACCTCAGCCTAACTGAATGCCCTGCTCACACACACAGGCCACACTGAAAGCGTGCTTGCCCTAGCGACAAAAGCAGACTTTCCATAACAACAGTACAGATCTTGTAAAAAAAAAGCCTCATGAACAAGCACAAATAGTGCTCTAACACCTAACACAACCACTTGGGCCAGCTGTTGAGAACACTTAATGAGTATGCAGTCTGACATTTTAATTATTCAACTAGTAGCACACTACGTAATTGGCATTTTTCAGTGGTAGCTGTAAATATAGCCCTTACTGCCAGTTCATGTCAGACAGACAAGAAACCTCAATGATGTTCTGCAAAGTGTTGTTGAAACATTTCAAAATTTGCCAAATCATTTCTAGCAAATCACTCTGGAGAATACTGAAAGTTTCCAAAACTGAAGAAATAAAATATTTAAATATGGATATTTTGCCAGATTTGATTCTCATTTTGACCAGTCTTTTCTAGCATCAAGAATTGGCAGAACTTTGTTACTGCCATGTTTAATGCTTGCAGCAAAAAAAAAAAAAAAAAAGGCAAAACCAAGCATAAGCTGACTGTATTTAGTCATCCGTCTGTCACTGGGCTGAAACTCTGCTCAGATTCATTAGGTGGCTTTCACAAATTTTGAATGAATCTGATCCCCAGTTAGAAGCAGAATAGTATCAATAATGCCTCCATGTTATGACTTGATGAAAATGCTTGTACATTATCTGAGAATCAGAATATAATCATGTAATAAGCAGAATGAAATCCTTGAAAATAAATGCCATCAAGCAAAATGAAAGCCACACTATTTAGAAACAACAAAACAGTATTAGCAATACAGCAGTAAGACTGAAATCATTCCAAAAAAAGTGCCCTTAAGATGCCCTTTTCTCTGTATTTTGTGACAATAAACAATAGCACTCTCAAGGCAAGGCAGCAGAATCCATGGTATTCTCCATGTCCAGAAGTAAATGGAGGCAGCAGTTATTGTACTCTGCGCTATAAGAAATAATTCATTTTACCATGTGTGCTGCTCTTAACAAAGAGAGGGAGCTTCCATTTGGAAAGTGAAGCATGAACTCTTACTGAGCATTAGCAATACCAAAGCTCACATTCACCATGATAAATAAACCCTCTCATCTGTACAAATATACCACAAGACCATAATTATAAAGCACCTTGCTATGTTTGGTCTCCAGATTTTCTTGCTTCCCTTGCAGCATTCAAGTATCCATACGAGCACTGCATACACTCTGCGGTGGCGGACAGGACTACAATTTTTCTGACATGGCCACAAAGGTATGAAAGTAGCTGGGGTCACTGCCAACAGCAGCACTAAAGCACAGCGACACAGACTTCAAAGAAAATTAGCCATTCTGGGCACTCCACAGTCTCATTCACAGCCCATGCCAACATCTTCTGTGCTGACATCTCACTTCTGTCACTAGTTCTGAAGTTCAAATTAGGTCAGGTAGGACTACCCAGGCTTCAGTCACACATGTGATTCCGCTATAGACAAAACCTCCTCAACCACTTATATGCTTTTGACAATTCCATTCCACCCACTATATATAATAGACCCGATGTAGTCGGCTTTTGATATGCAAAACTAGTATGGATGAAAACTTTGCAGGGGTGGAAACAAATGGGTAGAAACGTCAGCAAAACATGAGCAACATCAGCAGAATTTGTCCTCGCTATAATGGAAGCAAGAACACAGTTTAGTCACAAGATAATACAAACTTCACTTGTAGTCTAGAAGAAACTGCAAGCCTTAGATAAGTCGTAGGAGGCCTTGCTTTCTGCTCCCTCTTAACAGGAAATACATGGAACACCACAAATACACTGAAGGTAACAAAACAGAGCATAAAGGCTCTAACTTTGTGTTTGGTTGCCCCAGCTGGTAAAGTTACATAAAATGGGTGTAGTGGCAGCTGAGCTACATGGAAAAGGAGCCCATCCCCCAGTTCCTCTCCAGTTCTGCTGGTCTCTACAAATCCCAGCGTTGTGCTGTGTGGGGATGTCATGTGTGAGGCAACAGCCCTTTCCATGCCCACTCTGACATCCTCAGGAATTGAGGCCGTTCTGAGCCACAGGGTCTTGCATTATGTTTTGCTCCTGGAAGAGCTGTTTAAATATTTTCATTAGAGGCAGAGTATTTTTGGATGATAAAGATAATTAAGTGCTGAAAGCATAGCGATCTATTTGACACCGAGAATAAGAGATATGAAGTATTTCTAATAAAAACAGAACACCCGGTGGGATTTGAACTCACTCTGTGCCATTACAATTTGAGGCAAGTGCTGCATCCATGATGAGACTAACACAGTCTCTTTGCCGGGTCTGCAATTTACTGGTCTTATATTGCCTTCATTGGGTCTCCCCTGTTGTTCTCCAAATGCAAAAATTATATACTACTGATCACTGCATGCAAACTGAAATTGATTTGCTTAAATGAACACAAGAGTTATAAAGTTTGGGAAGACCTGTTTCCTACTTGATGCCAACATCTATAACCTGTTTCCGCATTCATTATTCCCGCTCTCAATTTCCTGTGTGTTTTGTTTCATCAGGGGGTTAAAAAAACACAGCTAGACAATCATAATGGTGCTGGTGGTGAAGAAAGCAGCTCCTGCTCTTTAGATGTCTGCTCCCCCATACGTAATGTCAGAATGATTAGAGTGTCTCATGTGATGAGAGTGATTAGATCTGTGCAAACACACACAGAGGAGGGAAGAGGTTGGCTTTGACAAAGCACTTAATTACCCAGGTTCTCCCACCATGTCTGGTCCTCTCACAATAGAAACAAAACTCCCTCTGTTCTCCTGGGAGGGAATCACTGCCGTGCCTTTCCACACCACCACTGTAAATCATGCCATATAGTTCTGTGCCACCCAGCTATAATTTGATAAATACCAGAATGAGTCAAGGCAATAAATCTGTTGGGTTTTAATTATAAGTGTGCTTCTCTAAATGTGGGGCTGGGGCTGGGCTGTTTTTCAGCTTCTGCCAATACAAATAATGTACATCTGCTCCTTCGGCCCTGCCAGTATTATTCTTTCTTGGGAAATCCTCCGTTCCTGCCTTACTACCCTGGCACATTGATAGCTGTCTCACGAGCATAAATACCCAGTGAAAAGGGAAAGGCTGTTTCCCTCTTCCTACTGCTGGGTCAGGAAGCTATGCCCTGAGCAGCATTATAAAACACTATGTCGGTGTTAAGTCACCTCTCCTGTAGTCTTGATTTCCACTGGTATTGCCTATGTTGGCAATTTTATCAGTGCTCTGTGACTACATGGGTAGGGCTTTCCCCAAAAGTCCCAGCTTCTAAAGTTGGATGATCGACCAGAAGCCTTCCAAGCTTTTCTTTCAAGTACAAACATTAAGTTCCTAGCTGTTGTGTTTTCAAATGGAAGCCTGTAAACGCACACTAACAAAGCAGGAAGCAAAAAGACAGAACTCAAACATATTCTGCCTTTCAGTATCTTAAAAAACACTTTTGCAGATCCTGTACATATTTCTGAATAGCTGAGTACAACTCTATGGATGGCATTAAGAGAGCGTTTGCTGTAAGAAAAGGAGGTGGAGGTTTGCGCATGTAACATGGTGGGAAGAAAAAATAGTGCAACGGGCACTTGGGCATCTTCATAGGGGATCACCCAGGAGAAACCACGAGTGTGAGAGCTTACAGCAACACAAGCATGTATTATGCACCTTTGCATGGACACAGAGCAGTGCATGTATCAGCAAAAGGAACAGGCAACAGAGAGACACCAAGGGAATCTCTGCGGGTGAGCACGCCTGCACTCCCAAAGGTCAGCCTGCTCTCCTCAGATTTAATTCCCTTTCTCACTGCTACTGTTCAGAAGTAAATGTTCGCTTTTTATTAAAAATCAAAAGCAGAGGGGCTCATAATCCTCCTGACTCCAGTTCTTCTCATATAAATGAAAAGTTTAGCTTAGAGCAATAGCAGGTAAAATCAGACTGAAAGCAGAACCTAATTCTCAGGAGATACGGAAAAGCTAAACAGAGGATAGTTTTGTTTGTATGTCTACACTTCTCATTAGCTAAATTCTTATTATTATTCATTTTTAAATGAAGAATTCAGTAAATCCTCACACATTGCAGCACATTTTTGGAAATCATTTTCCAGTGATACAGGAAACCAGCTCTATTCTCCCCTTGCAAAACTAATTCTGTTCTAATCACTGCAAAGAGATGGCACTGAACTAATTTCACAGATCTCACTTATTTAATATGTTCCCTCCTTACTTGGAGTCCCCATATAGTCCTCTCCCCTCCCCATTCTCACTGCTAATACTGAAAATCTTCCCTTTGAAGCGCTACCCTGGTTTTAATGATATTTCCCTTATTTAGTGTAACCTTCAGAGCAGGGACCATGTTAAAAATGTTATAAGCAATACTGCCAGCTTAAACTACCAAAAATATAATTGCAGAAGGTGGGAAGGAGGAGGAGAAAGAAACAAAGGTTTCTAAGAATTTCAGTTATTTTGGGTGATACTTCCACGTTTCTTTCTGCAAACACAGACAACAGCAAGTTAAAGAAAATGGAGATTCCTTTCTAAGAACATACTCGCCATGCTCAGGCTTCAATTAAAACACCAAATAAAATTCAGTATAATACTGGCAATGCACTGCTCTCTTCCTTATTCCGATCCCCCCTTTTCCTTCCCTGCCCATGTGAGCTACAGGAGACTGAGACCCTGCCCCAAATTTCCACATCAGCCAAACTACAAATTCAGGCAGGATGATACCGAGGAACAAAGCTCAACCTGCCTTGAAGTTTCAGTTTTTCTAACCCCAAAGTTTGGAGTGCTCCTACTTTGAGACCAAAGTACAGAGGGAGAAGAGTGCAAAGAGAGTACATCCAAAGTTATGAGAGATCCAGTGTGAAACTCGAGTGGTAGCTGGCTACCCCACCCCTGTATCACAGATCTCTTGTTCCTGGTAGCCAAGTCCTCGCTGTAAGGAAGTTAGCAGGGCAAAACTGAGATCAGGTTGTTGGTCTTCTATCAGAGGCTCCCATGCATGCAGGGTTAACATACCTGCTTTTTTACACCCTACTTTTGGACATCTGCTAGGGCTATGGTGAACACAGCACCAAAAAGGGGAACAAATTTTATAATTGCCTTGCATACAGCTTCTGGCATCCTGTGATTTTCAAGCAAACTTTCCAGCCATTCACACTTGGTGCCAGTGCCTGTTCCACCAGGTTTAGAGAGGGCAGAAGGCAGCTCCTCCCTGGGGTTCTTCAGGAGCATTGGGCAGATCAGATTTTCTACTCTGAAAATACCACTTTCTTTAAGTGGTACAATTAACAGTGTGGATCACAAAACACTGTAACTAGAGTTGTAGCAAGGACTTAACATCACCGCTGCAGCTTTACTGAGCTTGAAACAACACAGGTCATCCTACCCATGCTATACCTTTACTTCCACAGGTACAGGCCAGAAAGCTCCTCACTTGTAACCAAATAATTTGCTTAATGTTGCACCATCTCTCTCCTCAGCTATCCAGTCCAGACATTCCTGGTTCTCTGTTCCTCTTGAGATGTCCTTTTACCCCTGCTGTACTGAAGCTCCTTCCTCTTGCTTCTCTCTGTCCCAGGTACCTGTAGGTTTTGTGTGAATAAGCCCTGAAAGATAAGCTGAGCTGAACTCATTCGCTTTGCAGCTGCCTGTCCTCTCTGTAAGCCAGCCTGTGAACAGTAACAGGCCTTGGCATTATCTATACAATTTAGGATTTTACACTCAATTAAATCCCTTCTCAACAACTTCTCCTTCTTCTTCATCTTCTTCATAGTCTATAAAGACCTCACTTTTATTTTTAGCCAGTTCCATTAGCTCAGACTCTTACATCAAATTTTCTGCCTTCTTCTCTACACCTTTTTGAGCTCTCTGATGTTGAGGGAACCAAGGAGATCGGGTGGACAGAATGATAATCACCTGGTGTAGAAGCTATGCTGTAGTGTCCCTGTCACTGATTTGCCTCAACTGTCAACCATTAAAATTACAAATTGCTTCACAACTTTTCCCAGAGCCTCCTGAACTGTGAACCTACTCTTGCTACCTGTCTGAGCAGAGTCAGTGCCTGGACATGATCTCTTCTGAAGGAGCTCTGCAGTAGTAACTGCATTATGTATCTGGGAAAGTGTAGGTTACGGGCGGGACGGACGGGACGGTGACGGAGAGATCTCTATAGGCAGGTCTTGGGACACAGTCGGTTTATTGTAAAGGGCGTGGGTATAGGGGCACTGCTCAGAGCTGCCAGACTCAGCTCTGAGCAGGCCCAAGAGAGTAAGCAGGTGAGAGAGAGAGAGGGTGTAAGAGCAAGAGTAGAAGTGGAAGTAGAAGGAAAGGAATGAAGAAGAGAGAATGTCTGAAGTCCTGGTTACAATACAATAAATCATCTTCTGTACTGAATATTCTAATTGTCACTAACCAATCTAATACAAGATACAAATCCTATAGCATTTACATACAGCCTATAAGAGTTCTTATATTACCATAGAGTGTTACATCTTAACTTCTAAAAACTACTCTTTGGACTCCTTCTGCTGAGCTAGTAGGGTCTGCTCTGACCCTTGGACCTGCCTGCTAGCAGAGGGTATTGTTCCATCAAGAGGGGATTACTTCAGTGGCCATACCATTGTTTTCTAGTTGTTCAGTAACTAAGACTTGGTATTTCAAAAGTGGCTTTCATTTCGATGTTGCCTGTAGTTTTCATATTCCCAAAATCTTTTGTCAGGCAATCATATTTACAAGGCTTTCCTGTTACATCTTCCCCAACAGGAAAGGATGCTGCAGAGGTGTTAAGGAAGGAAATGGGATGAGTTACATAAAGAGGAATACTGACTGTATCAACTGGACAAATGCTGTCTCTTTGACTAAACAGTCAGGAAAACAAATCTGCTCTCTTCTGCAAACACCTCAGAAACTCATCAAGGAGGTAGGTCTAATTCTGTTAGCTGTCTGAGAAGGTTCAGTTCATCCTTTTCCACTTCCCAGAGGAATGCCCATAATCTTCACTACTGTTCACAAGATACTAGGCTCTTCCTGTTGAAGCTGCCATGCACTAATAAAAAATTAACTGGGCCAGAGAAAGGAAGGACTATGCACAGCCTGTTGATCAACACACTCCCACCTCTGCCCCCCAGACTCTGCTCTGAGTGTCTTGGTTGCTCAGTTTTAGTAGGAGTGGGATTCTTCTGGACATGAACAGAAATACAACTGCAAGTACGTGGTTACAAATGCTGGTAAACACTAGAAATGTATATATATATATATATATATAGAAATGGGCATCAATGAAGAAGTAGACTTGGATGTAAGAGCCAAGAGTAGCAGTTGGGCAAGACTTTGGTACCTATTATTCCTCTGAGGGTTTAACCATCAATTTCCCTGTTCCCCATCTGTGAAATAGAGTAATTTTACTTCCTTGCATGCCTGAGGTGCTCTGACAATGCATTAAAAAGATTGAGAGGTACTCATATACTAGGGCAGTGAAGGCCACACATCTGCTTAAGACAGCTCACTGACTAACAACTATCAGAAAAGAGATCCCTACAACCGGTGTACAGGAGCACCAGCCTCGCATCAACTTCCTTGCAAAGTACAGATGGTGTGAAGGCCCTTTGGAGATTCCCCACCATGAAATATGTCTTCCTCCTCTAAGCATCGGCTCATCTGAAACTAATTCAAGATGAAAATCACTCTGCCTAAGAGCAGATTTTAACAAACTAAGGTGCTGGTTTCTCTACTCAACACAGTGCAGCTGTTGGAAGGGAGCTGGGTAACACCATCCCAAGTTTCTAGCTTTGGGGAAGCAAACCAACAGGTCTTCATAGCAAAAGTGCAGAAATCCTAGCTCACTGATGAGTAGCTAATGTTCCACCAGCAAGATGCTCAACATCTACAAGTCAGGGTACCCAAGAAGTAACTGGCATTGTACCAAGTCACTCTCTATTGACAAACATTCACATAAACCATAAATAACTGAGGTTAAGACCTTAGAATCTTCCAAAGGAAGTAAATAAAGTCATAATGAATTCACACTAATGGGCAGAGGCATCACCTCACTTCTTGCTTTCAACACCAGGACCATGTTCCCATCAAGTCTTGTCACAGCTAGGTCCCTAAGGCAGGTTACCACAAACCACGAGAATATCACTGATTTTCTACACATGAATAAGCAATGCTTGGCAATCTGCTAGCCAGAAAGATGGTGAGAATTGAATCTTATTCACTTGCTCTTCACAAGAGTCAACTCACTGCATGCTACAACAGGATTCAATCACTGACCTTTCTGGCAAAAGCCCATCAACTCATTCTTACAAGTCTCGGCAGCCATAACGGCAACACTCGCCAGCCCCAGCCACCCGCCTGCCTTTACTGACGTTTATGACAAATTTCAGGTTTTGCCTGTCTGCCACTGCATATGGAAACCTGATGGATTTAAGCAAGGACTAGATCTAATAAGATCGATGTGCTGTCCAGCAATTGCAGAAACACAGCAGTCAGTTTTATGGATGAACACTAAGCACAAGGGCCTGACCACTTCCTGTCACTAAAGGTCCTGCAAGAATTTTGCAAGAGTCGACGTCTCAGAGCTGCTGGTACTCAGCAGCCTCCTGCAGTATAATTGTGCTCTGCTGTCAGGAGCTCACTCCGGCAGTGTTACAGGGAAGTAGCTGTGTAAACGCTTCTCCTGTGTAAGGTAATTGTCTGTTGTGGAACAGCTGTCCCTTTCTGCTCCAGCTGTGAGTCTGGACATCTTGTCAATCCTTGCATTCTCTTTAAAAAGTGGGGGTTTAATACACATTTATCAGGCAATCAGTGATACACAATTTCTTAAAGGAAGAAGGATTCTGTCCACCCACTCCACCAGCTAAATTAGTTTAGCTCCAGCTTAATAGCATTTGTGCAGTATATTTCCTGTATGTGTAAGGAAAAAAGGTATCACTTAAGGGTGCTGAGGGATTCAATTATATATAACAAGACAGCTTTCTCTCAGTTTCAGTCACTGTTACTCAGAGGTTTGTCTTTGTGGCTTCTTTCGTAAGGTATTCCTACAGACAGGATCTGTGTTCCTCTGTTATGCCAAGAGCTTTCCACATAGACATCAACCCTTGATTTGAAGGGACAACTACTGCAAGGAGAGGAGTGTGTGCGTGCCTGTGTGCATACATCCATGTGAGTGTGTGTTTGAGGGAGACAAGGCAGAAGAGGAGGAATGCAAAACTGGGGAAAGTGAAAAGGGAGATGGCTTTTCATCTCATTCCAGAAACCTCTTCTCCACGAAGATGTATTTCCAGTTTTCTACCAAGGCTGCGGTGCATGGACTGCACAGAGATGATGGGGGTGGAACAGAGCACAAGGGAAATGCAAGCCAGAGGGCTGCCTCATTCCACATCCCCAAATACTCTCTTGTCTCCATCTGTTCTAACTAATGTACAGTATCTGGCTACATCCTGCTAAGAGCTGCTACTCATGCTCATGCATGACTTTGGAAAATACATTTTGTTCTTCTGGAACCCTCAAGGACAATAATAAATAGAATGAAAACAAAACCATCCCGACAGCGCTTTAGTGGGTGTCCTTCACAGGCGTACCAGTGTCAGCTGCCCTGGGATTTCACCTTCACCTGAAAGGAGGCCTGTTTAATCATGCGACACTAAAGAAGAAGAAATAAAAAATGTTTCTTGAAGGAACAAAGAAAGACAAACTTGTCCCCATGCTCATAGTTTTGCCAAGCTTGATCACAAATAACTTGCAGCTTGAAATCTGCCGTCTGCTAAAACATCACTGTGACAACAAGCCTTGAGGTCCGACATTACTGTAAAATAGGAACTGATAATAATTCTCCTTGTCCTTTGCTGCAGAGATGCTCATTATTATGGTCCTTTTTTTGGCAACAGGAAAGTCAGTGGGTCAGCTGGAGTATTTGAGGCTCAGCTAAGGGCATTGAAGAAGAGCTGCTGGGGTTGTCCTGTTTTGGTTTTGCAGTCTTTGCCACAGGGGTTGTTAGAGGTATTTATAATCCAACTGAGCCCCATCTTTAACAGTTCTGCATAAAACTGGTTTCTTTTCATTCTTTTCTGTAGGTTTTTCATTTCTAAGGTATATCCTCCAGCAAAAGATGGGCACACATGGATATTTTTATAAATTGCTTTTCAAGAAGTCTTTGACCAAGTATTTAATAAAAGAAGCTGTTACAAAATCAAAAGACTCCTGGGTTGGAAATGTAAAGTTTTCTCATGGAGAACAAGTCTCTACAAGACAAAAAGCAGAAATGAAAGAATAATGGATCTTCTCTTAATATGGTGAAAACCTAACAGCAGGTGTGATGTTGAGGAGTTTGCTGTGACCTGCATATGCAGTACATTAGCTAATGCACTGAGAAGGAGAATGAAATTGTAAGAGCCAACATCTGCTGATAATGCAAAATGATCAGATCTGGACTATGAGGACCAGAGGATCCTCAGAGTTCTCAGGCAGTACACAGCAGCCCAACAGACCACAAAAAGAGTTCAGCCCTGACATGGGCAACATGTATTGGGAAAAATGAACCATACTCCTCAGGTATCTTACTGGGTCGTAAAATTAAGTATGGTCAGACAAGAAGAAACTTATACTTCCTGCAAGCAGATCAATAATGACTTTTCTCTGAAGTACCTCAACAGCAGGCCAAAAAGTAAATGGAACATTAAGATGTAAAAATAATACTTGGTGAAAAATCACTCTTGTGTAGAGGCTCAGTGCAAGGCCAAAGCTCCAGCAAAATCACATCTAAGCCAACAAAATACAGCTTACGTTGGATTTAAGTGATGCCTAGGTCTTGTGTGAGTCATTTCTCTCAGGGGTGGGTGAATCTCACCCACTGAGAAAAGTATTAATGCCACTGCATACATCAAGTCATACTTTCAGCTGGAATACTGTGGCTGGTCAGCTCTGGAGCTTTTCTTAAAAATAAGAGCGAGAAAAGCACACACAGGCAATGCAAATGTTAAAGTCCTGAAGAAAATTTGAGGTGGGAAAGATTTTAGAAAATAGAAACTGTTTAAAGAAGGAACAGGTTACAAAGCACTTGAAAAGCACTAAGGAGTGGAAACAACATACCTTGGCTTTCTATGTATGTGCATGTGGAAAAGGGTCACCCGTGTATATTCTCTGATGGCTAATACGGGGCTACAAAGCATTGCATTAAAGGACATTAATCAGATGTGTCATTTGTAGGAGAATTGCAGACATTAATTGGTACTATAATTCTCATTTTACAGTCTGGAAACTTGTAAACAAGGCAGTGAATTGGACAAGGCTAAGCAGCATCCTAGTACTAAGCCTTAACCCCAGAACCATGCCTTGCTCACAGAACACATCCATTTAATCACCTTGGGGAAAATCAAGTGTGACAACAGAGGAGAAGATAAGCCCTGCTCTTTCAAACCTGACCCAGCCAGCAGCTAGCCTAACACTTATCTCTGAGGGACACCAGAAACAAATGTGCTATCATGGTCATGCCCTCCAGCAACTTTTAGAAGACCTTTAGAATCTGGTTCTGGTAGCTATGGCCTGCGAGCAGAAGTTCTGCACTCTAGCCCATGTCTGTAAAAAGTAACTCCATTTCATTCTGAGCCTGTCACTGGTTCTTGCACTATGGCTACTCAGTGAAACCTCCATAACATTCATAGTTCTGTAACTGCCCACTGTAGCCCTCCTTTTACTGTCTCTTTGCAAAGGCAGGGAGTTTAGCCTAGTCCATCTCTCCCTCTTGGGAAACATGCAAGTAAAGGAAGCAGCACATCAAACTTGTACACACACAGAGAGGAGCAGGTAAATTACGGGAGGGGGTGAGCAGCAGGGAGAAGTAACTTTATAATCCCTCATCTGAATGAGTACCTGCAAGGCCTATAATTGGAAACTCATTTCTGAGGGGAAAGCTGTGCTGATCCCCGTGCTGGCCAGTGTGTCTGAATGGGTACAGGAGGTACCCATGGGAGGTGGGAGGGAGCATGAGGGAGCATGAGATGGGGAGGGAGGGAGGGAGCATGAGATGGGGAAATAAGAGATGGATCAGTAAGGAGGTGAGACATATAGCTATACCCTCTGGCTTATGCATTTCAGTACTAAATCTAACCAGTCTAATCTTATACCAGAGTATTTTTCTGTTTGTTGTGCTTTCTTTTTTCATATTGTTGTTTGAGCCACTCACACAGTAGGAATACGGGTACTTGTTTTCCTTCACTCTGGAAACTCGGAAGGGAGCACAACTCAGTAAGCAAACAAGCTCTAAAAGGGTTAGAACAAAACACAGTGGGATTCAGAGTGGCGGAAAAAAAGCAATATCTCTGTCTTTTGCCATGACTCTTTCCTGGAAAAAAAAATGGACAAAATGTATCCCTGAGCCGGATTCACAAACTTGAGCTGAGTGATGCCAAAATAAATGTGAGTCACCTCTGGGTCACTTACAGGAGGAATGCCTTTTGGAAACAGATATGCTGACTATTGCCATGGTACATTCAGGCAGGATTTATCCAAATCTCAGTAGATTTACATTCTGTATTTGCTTCCAAAGTACAAAAGCATCTACACTTTACAAAAGTGATATAGCAAGTAAACATGAAGAAGGCTGAAGATCAGAGCGAGTCATTCTCAAGAGCCAGGCTGGGTCAGAAGAGAGGAAAACAATCCACAGCTGCTAATGTTAAGAGACTTCTCCAAGTCTCTAGGGGATAGCAAAGTTGTTGTGGGAGCAAATGGAAATAACCAGCGATGCCATCACTCACAACAGGAGCTGTGGTGCTTGGAACTGTCCTACTCCCTCATTAGAAGCAGGCAATGGCTTTGGGCTTTCCCAGTGGTGAAGAAGCTGAGAACTGACTGTGTGTAACCTTTTAAGAGAGCATACAGTTGCGGGAGGTAGTGTTTTTCAGGTCGGACGTAGACAAGGCCCCTGGCCAATCCTTTAGAAATCCCACATAAGTCACCAAGCATTGGCAATGCTTGCTAAGGCTGCAGCCTTAGCCTGCTGATTTGAGGTCCAGGGTGCCCTGCTACAGAAAAGATTTTCAAACCCCATCCGAAACATTCACTGTACAGGAGTTCCACCATGAGAATGGTGACTTTGTTCCACCTCGCAGCTGGCTGTGTTTCAGCAGTGAGCTAAGTGGTTTGGGATCCTCCTGGATGACACTAAGGAGCACTGTAGAAATGTCAGCTATGAGTGAAAGGCTTCTCTATAACGGTACTCCATTCTGTAGCCATATGTTTCCCTCGAGGGTTGCCAGTGACTGGGTTTCCCGTTTTGAAAAGCCATGTAAACACATGCAAAGCCAGGCCTTTACATAATACAATGGGGTGTATCGTTCATTAATGTGCAAATAGGTCGCTCTCCACTTGCCCTCCCACTCGCTTCCTCTCCAGCTAGCTGCAAGCTTATGTAGCAAGAGCTTAAATCTAAGTCACCAATATTCCTGATTTAGCACAGCAGGGAAAAGACATGACTTTCAAAGGCAAGAAGGATGAGCAGAGCACACCGTGTTCTCTCCTCTCTCTAAGCTTCATCCCATTACATTAAGGAAAAACACAGCCTAAAGTCAACAACCCATGGGCAAGTAAAACAGGATCAACGGTCCAACATCACCCATTAACTGCAGGGAATTTTGAGAGTGATGAACATCCACATGATTTACATGAACCCTGGCAAAGGCTCCATGCTGTCTGCAGTGCGTTAGGCCTGCATTATGCACCGAGAAATTCAAATTAATGCAGAGTGGATTTACATGCACCAAGTAGTGGTAGATTGCAATGGGCTATCAGACCAGAGTCAGGAATAGAGGAAAGCATGTGCCATGGGACAGTGTCAAGGGTAAAGAAAATGGGGGATAGTTGCACTGTGGATTCTCAACTATGACCTCACCAGTGTTCTTCGACATCACAGAACACAACTGGTCCTCAGACACATCAGAAAAGCAAGAAAAAAAAAAAGACAGATGCAAAGGAGGAATAAAAAAGAGGGCAGAATTAGCACTTTGCATGTTCGAAGTGTTGTACAAACATTAGCTAATCAATCAACTAATTGCCTAATTAAAAGAGTGACCAGAAGAAGGAAATAGCAGAAGAAAAGCAGGAAGATGTGGAGAGAGCAGCAGAATGCCGGAACATGAGAAGCAATACATGCTTATATTCACCCAGGCCACATTATCCGGGGCAAACTTGTGCCAAATTGCCATGACAATAATTAGCCAGAGTTCCCTGACAGATCATTATGAGAACATTAACAGGGCATTAGCAAGAATTACCCATTTTTCACACATTGATTAGGTGCCATTGCTGGTTCATTAGAGTATTGGCTTTTAATAGCCCCACTCCAACTAGCGGCAGCCCTTCCTTCCCTCCCCTGATCAGTCAGCAAAGATCCAAACCTCTAACTCCAGCTAGGCAGCTGACCTGGTCCCGTGCTGAACGGCACAAGCACACAGCCATATGCTGCATAGAGGGAACAGCTCATTAGTCTGTCCAGGTTAGGGAGAGGAAAGCAGTGGCTCTGCACCATGGCACTCGTTAATCTTCATCCAAAATCTACACTGCTAATGGAGGCTGGCACAGGGAATAACCCGCTCCCTGACCAGAATCATCATTCCCTAATACCAAAAGGGTCTCTTCCTCCCCTCTAGGTCCTCCTCAAGCCCCACACTGGGAGGGATGTTTCTGTGTCTGTCATTCCCAAGACCTTTCTGTCATACCTGCTGATGACTATCTTCCATCCCTGCTTCCTCAGCTGCTACTTCTCACCCCACATTTTGGTCATTTAGACAGATAAGCAGGGATGTGTAACAGGGAAAGTGCTGCAAAACATGCTCCAGTGGAGCCACAGAGGAATGTCAGGTCAGGTCAAGAGGATTGTTTCTGCCGCAGAAGGCGGGTTCTGTACTGTGTTTCTGGCAACACGAACAAGATCAAACCAAAAAGAATAAAAAGGAAATAAAGGAGACATGACAGAGGAATCTGTCTCCTCGCTTTCCTCTTAGGTCACATCACCTGTCCACCTACATCCAAAATAACACTTCAGTTGAGTCATGCTTGGGAAGATACAGCAATCCTCTTACTGCTATTACACAACTGATTAAGTCTCCCTAATCCATCCATATCCAACATGGATACCCCACCCAGACCTGGGGCACTCCTCCCACCCAGGTCCCCCACCTTCTTTCTGAGGCTACTCGTCAAAACAAGGCACGCTGCAGTGTGCAAGATGGACTACTGAGATGACAAGAGCTAAAATTTCTGCAGGGGTGGCTGGATTATAGGACAGCTGAGTGGGTGTATAAGTCACCAAGTCCAGCCCTGCAAAGCTGAGGACAAAGCTAGTATGTTTCAATGCCAAAAGAAATGGATGAGGTAAGGCACAGAGCAAAGAAGGAAGGAAGCTTCACTCATTTGACACTGAGAAAGCAAAGGAGAAAGTAAACACTTTAGAGAGTTAGAAAAGAAAGAAACAATACAGAGGAAGATCAGCCTCAGAAAGGGGTTGTGTTGCTAGAAGTATCTGAAAAATACGTGTGGGAGATGAATGGGACAATGCAGTTTACAGAAAGGTAGAGAATTGGAGAGGATGTGAAAGCTGCATTAGAAACAACATGTAGAAGGTCATGAAGGCAAGGACAAGGAAATTCAAAGGGGATCTGACAGAGCAATGCAAACAGAAAGGCAATGTTTTCTGCATGGCAGAGGAAAAGGGGCAGTTTTAGTATGCCACAGGAAGAGAGCTGGTGTTCAAGCCAGAGAGGCAGAAGGGGTTACAACAATCAAGACTAAGGAAGGCTAAAGCATGAACAAAGGGTCTCAGTGTTGAGAAAGAGAAGAAGAGATGGATTTTCCATACCTGGTGGAGGAAGACACATGTTGGAGAGAACACAAGGGAGAAAATAACTAGCCTCCATATTTCATGAGTACATGACTGGGAGGATTTTTTCATCATTTGGAGTGATAAAAAGACCGAAGTGAAGAGAATTCAAAGGAAAAGACAAGCAGCTTTTTAACACTATTCAGCCTGAGTTGTGAGCACTTGTTGACAGAGAATTGCAGAGACAGTGTGAGACAGGTCAGAGTACAGTATGTCTAGAAGTTGCTTTAGGTGGTTGAACCTGGATATGGCAGTGCGATCATCTACAAAGCAGACATCAAGGCCAAAGCCCTTTGAGATCCAGTGTACTCATGAGGATGGGGTGCTGGCAGACAGAACACTGTGTGTGATACAAAGCTGGCAGAAGAAAGCCCAGTAAGGGACTGTGCTACAAAAAAAGGGAGCACCAGGAGAGTCCTGCCACTTTCTACAAAGAAGCTGACTGAGGCACTGCACTGCCCATAAAACACAGAGGGCACATTAAAGAGGGTTTGAGTTAGAACAAGAGAAGAGAAGAATCAAACAGCAGCTAACTACACAATCAGTTCAGAAGCAAAAGGAAGGGGCAAATCGATGCACCGGCTGCCTATTTAGTCTCAAGCACAGCCCCATGGTTCATGTGAATCTGTGCTGGCAAACTTGGGGAGTCAGAAGAAGACTGAACTTGGGGGGAAGAAGCAGCATGCTGAACATGAGTAGTCCACGACTTAGGAGTCCTACACTCTCTTAATGGGACAGCTAGACAGCTATATGGCCTGAGTTAGTCACAGAACCACTGAACAAGGGACTGCAAGTTGTCCTGAGGCCAAGGGTAAACCTTCCAGCGCCTCTGTTTCTCTCCTCTGATGAATATTAATCAGGAATTCACCTGCTATTCATGAGAACCCTCTGGATACTGCTGGACTCTGGAGAACAAAAACACTGCTTTCATTTTTTCATATAGGATATGTCTGTGCTTGTGGAGTACAGCAGTGCCGTACCATTGCAATCCTTCTCCTCTGCTACTGCCACTTAGGCAAAATGGAGGCTGAAGGGATTGACATGCTAACTCCCAGCACTTCCTCATCATCCCTTGCAATGAGTTAACCCCAGAACAGTTAGTGGAGAAGGATCCAAGTGTCCCTCAGAAGTCCCCAAAGTGAGATGGCAAGAAGGGCTCCTCGGAGCAGGGCTGATGAATGCTGAGACTGGGCGTTGACAGGTCTGAGCAGTGTTGCTGAAGGCAAAGAAAGGCTGACAGCCAACGCTTTTATCTTTCCCTGGCCTTTAAACTGAGCCAAATGGAGGCCACACAGGAGGACAAAGGACAGGATGGGAGAGAGAGGGTGAGCATGGTGTAGGAGGAGAGAGCCTGACCATCCCTCCATCACAGCAGGTGGGAGTTTCAGGGACAGGCAGCAGACAGGCAGCAAGCGCTGTGTAAAGTGTAAATTGATGGGAGGCAGGCAGGGCACCAGGGCTGCGATCCTGACCTTGGGCCAAGGCAATCTGCTTTGTAACTGGTGCAAGTGTAATCCAGTCTGTGAACAGATGGTATGGAGAGGAAAATATACAGGATACAAACACAGGCTTCTCAGTATCTGCTCCAAACCCAGCCAACCTT
>NW_008237619.1:9269773-9283159 GCF_000691975.1 Corvus brachyrhynchos | reverse complement strand
AAGGAAAATCCTCTGTTCGGCGTGACTGGTGAAGTTGGATGCCAGAGACCTGGTCCCAAAGGGCTCAGTGGCTTGGTGTTCTTCGGCTGAAATTCAGGAGCCATCTCTCAGTCAGTCACTGTCTCTAAGGGATGACAAACAGGAGGGTTGTTTGATATTCTGACCAATGCTCAGTTCCTGTACTCCTATCCCAAAAACTTTCACTCACACTGTTGTTTCCTGTCCTAAGGCATTGTCAGGAGTCTTTTGCTCTAACAGGTACACACATAAAGACATCAAATAGCAGGGAAGTGACATGAACCCTTAATGTGTACAACAAAACTCGCCAGGTACCAGCATACGCTAAGCAGCAACAGACCTGAGAAATCCTGAGTTCAAATACTCAGAAATGTGCCAGAGAAGTTCAGACCTGGCACTGAATTTTGCTGTGAAGTTGCTAGGGGGTGAATTCACGCAAACATTTTGGCTGCTGCCTTCTCACTGGGTTAGTGGCATAAATCTGTGCTGTCCAGGGTCACTGCACCTGGTATCCCTGCTTACTGGCCTGGGTCATGGATCCACTGGTCATTAGATTGAGATAAAATTGCTGTAACTCAAGCTGCTTCATGGGTTCATGGGTTTGGCTCAGATTTCAATCCTGGAATCCATAGTTTCGACAGTCTGAAATGTATTTTGGAAACCCATAATCAAGTAATGAAAGTTGTACGTGAACTACTGTAGTTGCTGGTATTAAAACACTGACACTGGTATACATTTGGGGACCAGAAGAAGTACAAACCAGTTTGTACATCATCAGTACCCAGCAGCAGTGTGATAAGTGAAGCCTCAAAACCACGATTCTTTAAAACACTAAACATGCTTCTAACGAGTTTACCTGGTGTCCTTCCACATCCATTGCAGAGAGTTATCCTTGCTGAAATGCCCAAATGCTCTGCAAGTTCATACTGACAGGCCACGGACTCTTAAGTAAGGTATGGTTTTATTGTAGCTTTCTTAATTTCTGATACATTCCGTTACTTAGAAGAGGCTTATCACAATTATAACAATTCACTTCCTGCCCTCGTCTCCAATTATACCTCCACTAGAAGTAGCATCACGCAAAGTACAGAGATATGTTTGAAAGACAATACTTTGCTTTTCTGCTTTTCTTTTGTTACAATGATCTTCACTAACATGCACACCCATGGATGAGCCTTTCTGTGAAACAAAGAAACCCTGCTGCTGTCATATTACTGTGGGGGAAACGAAAGCAGGGAGAAAACACGTGGCCATTTAACTGGGAATGTGGAGGACAACACTGATAGTTAATTGCTGTCCAGAAAACCTGGCGATGCCCCATCCCTGGAAATGTTCAATGCCAGATAGGATGGAGCAACCTGGTCTAGCGGAAGGTGCCCCCACCTATGGCAGGGGCATTGGAACTAGATGATCTTTTAAGGTCCCCTCCAATCCAGTTCATTTTATGATGATCCAATAAGTCCTCTGAACTCAGAAACGAATGCAAGCCCTGGCTGGAACAAAAGCAGACCTGTCTTTGCTCAGAGAGATCTGCCTCCAAACTGTGCTCTAGACATGGCAGAGTGGGTGCTACCATCTCAGACTGGGAAACAAAGCAGAATTTGTATCTCCCCTCAAGGAAAAGTGCAAGGGGATATGAATGCTTAGGAACAAAAATGACACAAGTGAGGGATGCGGTATGCTTGAACATAATCCTGCCAGTGCTGCTCTCCTACCCTGCAGCACCCCCTCTCTCCCAGCCCTAAGTTTCCCAAACACAGCTAAGCCAAAACCCCTTGTTGCTGCCCTGTGGCTCCTGGGCATGCCATTCATGAATTGCCATCAGAAAGCTCTGCCAGCAGAAGACTGGGCAGTGCTCTGACTGTTCCCTCATGAAAAATGACACTTCCAAAACAAATGTTTCAGCTCAATGGATGTTAGGCTGCTGTAATTTTAAGTCATTAAACTTGCAACTCTGACAAACACTCTCAGTCTGTTCTTTCTAATTACCAGGACCAAGCAGATTTAGACAGTGGAAATACAGCAGGCTCTCACATTTCTTTACTATAGCCTGACTTCTTGTTATTTTCCCTTTCCTCACTCCATTCTCGACCTTGCTCTGCTTATTTATTGCACTAGTGGTGCTGTTATGCCTTGCAAATCCTTTTGCAGAGCAACATCCCCTCTCAAGCCAGAGTTTTCACAGAGAAATTCTTCCCCCATTCCTCATTCTTTCCCTGCTCATTAGCTTTGCTAAGCCCTTTTGGCTGTGAATGTACAGCAGCATTTACACTGACTGACAGTGACCCAGCAAGAGGACATTGATGTTACTGCCTCTCAACTTGCTGGAATCTGCTGTTATCCAGTGGTCGGTCTGTCTTAACTCCCTCTGACTTTATTGCAGCCCTTTTTTTAATTTGAGTCTCTCCTCCTTATCTGTATTTCCTTCCTCTCTTTTATTTTCTTCTCCCCATCCCTCAGAACTCTTAAACCTCATCCTCCAAACTCCCTGAAAATACCCCCTGGAAGAAGCTGTTGTTTGACAATTGGCTCTGCTGGTGAGTTGATGGAAAAGCATATGCACTGGAATACTGTTGGAGCAAAGACCACCACCCATCCTCCCTGCAGAGTGCCCACCTCCATGGGATCACATGAGACCCCTCCCCAAAACACAGAAGTGGGCAGACCACTGATATCAACGCATCCAGTTGTATGTGATAACAAGCAACAACACGGCAACATTCAGCGCAGAACAGTCCCTGACAACAAAAGATGTACAATCAACCATCAGGCTATTCTGCTTTTCTGCCCCACTTACTCCTCATTCTCTCTCATTTCCAACAGGCTTTTTATTTTAATATCTTTCTTCTCGTTTTCTTTTCTTCATCCTCTTTCTTCTCCTCTTGCTTTGTTCTCTTGCTCTTGGAATCTACCTTTCTCCCCCTTGGCCAAGCATACACTGAATATCAATGTCAAAAAATAAAATAAAGACCTCAAGGGTTATGAATTATCTGTCTTATTTTAATAATTAAAGATGAATACACAGGGCCAAGGCAGCTTAGGCATTTCTCTGAACAATCACATTATATCAGAAATGTCTTGCATTGCCCCTAGTGAAATACATCAAAGAAACTCCCACCCCTGTATATACAGCAGTTGTCCTAGTCCTGCCCTGAGACCATTTGGCAGCCAGTCAACCTGAGTTTGATTGGGGACTATATATTTAGTTTCAATGGATAGGATTTGATGGGTTTTGATAATTTGCAACTTCCAGCTAAAGAAAAGCAGCTTATTATTAAATGCAAATAAAATGAAGTCCAGCTGTCTGGATGCAGATAGCAATTACAAAAAGCTCATGAGGCCCTCTGGACATCTTAATGTGTCCAAAGAACATGGTCTGAGAGAACCAAAACCCATGCTTTAGATGAGCTGCAGCGAGCAGTATCTCAAAAGAGTGACACAGGTGACTTTAGAAAGCACAGGCAAAAAAGAAGAGAGGCCTGGGAGAACTAAGAGATAGAGAGAAAGGAATGGCAAAAGGTTTGTAACTTTAAGAACAGGGCTGTCTATTTTTTAAGAGCACCCCAACTTTATTTGACAGCAAGCAGCATGCCCTGCTCCACAGAACGACTGGGTTAAATCAGAGAAGGAGGAGAGTGCAGGACTTGCTGCCTCCAGCTTCCCAAAGTGTGCATGTAACAGGAAGAAAGGAAGGAAAAGACTAATAATGAACTTTCACTCCCTTAGGGAAGAGAGAGGAGCAGTGACTACATGCCCTGGCAGGAGCCGAAGCTGTTTCAGGAAAAAAAGAAACACAAAAGGAAGGAGAAATACTCCTCCTAACCCTTAAATTACACTTGGACCAGCCAGAATCTACCTCTACCCACAGAGAGGGCCACAGGAGACCTTCAAAATTCTGCTCTTTGGCTGGAGATAAGTGCCACATGACCCAATGGTGCCACACAATGTTATATCTAATAACCTGACAGTGAGGGCTACAGACTGCAACCTGTAGCGAAATGCACTGAGTCTAAAGCAAAGGAAGTGGTGTGCTCCTTTTTCCTAATCCCTGCCTCCAGAAAGGCATTCATTTGCCTCCTGCAAAACTCATGCTAACCCAGCAGCAGAGCCTGTGACACAGATGATAGGCCAGGCCTCATGGACTGCTTGGGAAAGCATGAGGGGATGCAAGTCATGCTCAGCTCCCCCTTGCTACCTCTGTCTCCCTCTCTGACATTGGATCAGAAGCCATTTCACAGCCTCTGCACCTTTTTGTTACGTGACATGTAACAAGAAGAGGAATGGCTGTGTTTCACTAGCATTGCCAGAGGTGAGAATACTTTGGATGTGAAATTCAGTTCACGCTGAGCAAGGGAGGCTTTCATTTTGCCCTAACTCCAACAGCTTTGTTACCAAGCCCTGATGCTATATTTGTGTTACCTTTTCTTGTGTCATTATTTTTTAGAGGAGAAGCAGCAGATCAGGCATCTGACTTGTTTGGTTTAATTCATCCAAATATCTTAAATGTGTGCAATGGTCTGGGTCATTTCCTTCTCAGTCCAAACAAGCTTTATCCATTATTTCCTTCTGATTACACAAACCAAAAGCAGGACTGAAACTGCCCTGATCTTCAAAGCCCCAAATGGGAACCTGCCTCACAAGCTGTTCCCTCAACTCCACACACAGGAGTTCAAGGAAACAAACCCCCGCACCTTCTTCTGTTTTTCTGTCACTCTCAGCAGGAGGCAGTTGAAAAGTAGGGCACGGAGCAGTAGGACCCTAGGGCAGTGGGTGAGCTTGTCAGTGCCCAGCAACAACTTTCCCACTGCCTGATCCTCCTCCACCTGTGTGGCTGTGGTGGCTCTCACCCCACTCCTGACAGGCTCAGCTGTGACAGACTCCTGACAGCCACACTTCCCACCCACTGCACCTTCCCGTCCAAGCAGGGCTGTGGGGGTAATGGGGTGTTTGTGCATCCCTCTGGTTCAGCCCTTGCAGATCCCGTCCCTAGGACTGATGAAGGGAAAAAAAAGTTTTCATGGGGTGACATAGAAAAAATGAATTTTTCTTCAATAAATCATTTTAGAGAGACTATTGACTTTAGGACCTTTGATTGCATCGACCCATTCATAAAAATCTCATCTTCTCTGGTACCTTGTACACTTCCCTTCCTTTCCCCTGTCACAACCACTACACTTCATTTTCTTTTCCTTTCTTTTGCTGTTTCTTTTCTCTCCTTTTTTTCCATTTTGACCCCGTAATCCTATCTTAACCTTCTAATCCTCTCTGCAGTTCCCTCTTCTTCCCTGATCTCAGCTCCATATCATTCACAGGCTGCCACACTGACAGGAGAGAAAGAACAGCAGATATTTACTGAAGTATTACCATAAAGATTAAAGCTAGCAAATACCACGACTCGCTCCTTCCCTCCAGCCCTTGGCCTAATGAAAACACTCTGCACTCTTTCTCTTTTCTTGGAAACAAAATGACAAAGCCCTATAATCTCTAAGGTGAAATAAAAAAGAGGGCCCAAAAGTGATTAAAAGGATAGAAAAGCTAGGAGAAAGGGAAATAGAAGTGGGAATAATATTCTTTAGCACTTCTATAGGACCTGACTGACGATATTATGTTGACCCACAGCATCTTGTGCTTTCCATGTGCTCCCTTTCTGTCTGTATTCACCTCTTATCCCCAATGCTTGGAGCATAAGCCCCCTGAAGGAGGATTCTCCTTTTTGTTCTGTGTGTGCTCAGAACCCAGCAAAAAGGGATACGGATGCACAGCCCTGGCTTCAATGGCCACAGCAGGAATAAGCAGAGCTCAAGGCACTTCCCAAGGGATAGTGCTATTGCCGACTCCAGGCTGCCAGGAGCACAACAAAAGCCCAGCAAGATGGGGTAACTCATGCATGGGCAGGGAAGGGGCACTACCCAGAGGAAAACCTGGACAACCCGAGTGCTCCCTGTCCTTCAGCCTTGCTGCAGCCAGGACATCAACACAGGAGGATGAGGGGAGACCACCGGAATGAGAGAGGAAAAGTAAATGACAAAGTTGGATAAATGAGAAGAGAGAAATTAAAAATGGATGAGAAAGATTTAAAAAAAAAAAGGGGAGGGAAAAAAAGGGGAAAATAAAAAAAGAAAAGCCAAAGAAAATTGAGGATGAAAGGGGAAAAAAAAAAAAAAAAAGAAAGAGAAGCAAAAAGTAGAAAAGAAAGAGCTACACAGGGCCACAGAGTGAGGAAGGACTTCTCCAGAACATGGAAACAGACTGCTTGGAGCAGGAAGAGGGAAAGATTTTTGTGATAGCAGGCATGTTTGGAATGCAATGCAATGTCCTCTTTGAGGCTCAGCCTTTTCAAAATACAACTGGAACACTGTGGCACTATAAGCCAGGTAACTATGTCCAGGCAGGACAGACATATGCATAAAGATCAGACCTCTCCCTCACTCTGCTGTGTTCATCTTCCACTTGTTCCCCATGCATCCAGACTCGTGTGCAGAGACAAGGGGTACCATGCTGTGGTACCAAGAGGTACCATGCACAAGGTACCATGCAATAAACTGTGCACAAGATTTATTGGCAGAACAAATGGGCCTGA
Organism: Corvus brachyrhynchos; assembly: GCF_000691975.1. Taxonomy (NCBI): domain Eukaryota; kingdom Metazoa; phylum Chordata; class Aves; order Passeriformes; family Corvidae; genus Corvus; species Corvus brachyrhynchos. Next base: position 9,276,561 of record NW_008237619.1, on the reverse strand, counting down.
GTCCTGCTATGCACAGAGCTTTATTACAGAGGTAAAATTACAAGGACTGCACAGAAGATAAACCTGCACACAGAAGCTCAGCTCTGAGCAATTCACAGCAACTGGTCCTGACCAGTCTGAAAAAAGTCTTTTCTGTGCAACGACAAAGAAGCAAACCCCACTTAAAAAACCAACCAACCAAACAACAATAAACAAAACCAAAATCCCAAACCCAACCTGCCTATTTTCCATAGATCTAGATCCATATTATTTTCCATAGATCTAGCCAATTCAAACAATTAGAAACAGGAGCTTGACATAATTATAACTTTGTCTTTCTGCACATGTAAAGTTCACAATGGTATTATTGCTGCTGGACTCCTCTGTCCAAAGAAAGGGGCTATTTATTCATTGCAGATAAAGCTGATGAGTGAACAGGTGCATGTCACCCTCTCTCACTATGCAGTGAGACTCATGCACTTGCCTGGACTGCTTCCATCAAAAGATCCCAAAGCACTTGATGAATAGTCCATTAAAGCCTGGCAGCACCTTTGGGAGATGGAGAAGGAACAATGAACGATCACTTCAGTCATCACAGAAGGGCATCTCCCTTCAGACATGAAAAGCAGAGCTTGTTAGCAGTGCACAGATGCACCATAAGACAGTTTAAGGAAACAAGAATACCTCTTGCAGTTAAAAGTACAGAGGCAATTAAGTAGCTAACCTAAAGCAAAATTTGGCCAGAAGACAATAAAGCGACCCTGCTTTTACCAAACATTACTTAACACCTCTCATTAACAGAGGGCAAAGCACTTTTTGAAGGTGATAGGTATTTTTATCCCTACCATATAGTAGATAAGGAAAAGGAAAACAAGGAATGGGAAATGGTGTGCCAAAGCCCACACACAGTAAGAAGCAGAGTAAAGAACAAACCCTGGGTTTTCTAGGCTTTCTATCCTATCGGGTATGCCATCTCCCACATTACCTCTGTGCTCACTGCATCTGGACACATCTGCATTTAAAACTTTTTACTGATGAGGTGAGATTCTATGCATCCAGCTAGCCAACAACCATTCCAGGTTAGAAGTGCACAGATCAAGCTTTCAGTGTGTTCTCACTGCAAACCACAGATTCCCCCAGCAATTATCACCTTTCTGTGTCACAAGGCACAGTATATGCTTAACAAACATCTGTGACCACCACACCAGCACTTCCACCTGCAAACATCTTGGCTGAAGACTACTGTAAAGAGCAGAACCTGACCCAAGCACCGCTCAGGCTTTGCTCTGCAGGATGCTCCAATACAAACTGCTGTGGTGCTCCGAGGCAGCAGCACAAAACAGCTTCCTCAGCTTACAATGCTTTGCTTTCTGGGAACAGGGTGGGAGCACTACTAGGAGGACCTATAGTCCTCCTAGGGATGCATTGTTTTCCCAGAGATGAGGGTGATCCCAACTGGTTTTGTGTTTCAATGGCAGTGGCACAGAGGGGATTCTGCTACAGAAGACTCTCTTGGATGAAGCTGGGGTGCACTTGGGAGTCATCAAAATTTGTTGGCCCATTATGTCCATGCCAGATAGATAAAAAAGGACTGCCTGACAGAACTGCACTTTGTGTCAGACAGACTTGGTTGGGCAGGCTCCAAGGTGCTTCTCCTCCCTACTGTTTAATTACTGTGAACAGAGGTTTTAACAGAGAGAGATGCTATTTGAGACAAGGCTGGTTAGAGAGATAGCCAGGTCCTTGGAGTTAGTAATTAATTACCAAGCATTCTCAGTCTTACGACATTAACTGCTTACCCTTTTAAATAGTAGTAAATTGGAGATACGTGTCTAATTAGAGTTGTAAAATGCTTTAGAGGATTGAACAGAGAGAGAGAACTTACAGAGATGGAGTGGGAGGCAAAGTGCTCTCAGGGAAGAAAGGAGATGTGGGAAGGAGGTGATATGAAAGGTAATGTACCAAAGTCCTGGTTATCTGAAGGGACTTCCAGCTCTGCCAGGCTCCACAGGTGCGTGCTCCCAGAAGAGGGGAAGCAGGTAGAGTACTGGATGTGCACAGAGTTGATTTTTCCTAGAAGGTCACACATAGATCTTGAACTCTGCCACTTCTATCAAGTTAGAAGTTACTGTATTTCACATCCTAAGAGCAGGCATATCCCCATCCACTCCAACGATTTCGGGAAGTGTATACTACTAGGCTCTACTAAACACACACTAGGTTGGTATTACTTTTAGGAGATCAAAAACTCCAGGGGCTTTTGCTAAAGAGACAGGTCTGGATTTACTGTTCTTCAGAAACACACACTCAGAATACTAACTTCCTCCCCCGTCCCTTAATTTAAATAGGGGAAAAATAATAAAAAATAAGCTATTCACTGCTGGATTTCTGTTGAGTATCATGTGATCTCAGTCTCTGCTACCAGCAACTTATTAGAGTGTATTTCAGGTCAAAACCACACCAAGCAGTTGCCCTGTATTTTGTGCAAATGCTTTTCACTTGCACATTTGTACTCTCCAGCGGGCTCTCCTGGGAACTGAGGTCAGTCACATGGTTTAAGAAGTTTGTTACAAAGCAGAAGGACTTCTTGTTTCATAGGAAATAACATAGCTCAAATAAAGTACAACTGAAATAACCGTAGTAGTCTAGTATGCAGTCAAGTAACAGGCAAGTCCAAAAGAGTTTGCTGTAAGGCAGCATGTATTAAACATTCCTCCTTTTCCAGCTCTGATTTTTAAAGCTACATTCACCAGCATCCATGCCCATTTCTTCCCACCTGAATACTCTTCCCCCTACTTCCTCACCTGTAAAAAATAATGTAATGACCTTTGAAAGATGCTGAAGAGAGTTCTATTTCAATGGTGTGCGGAGCGGCAGAGTTCTGGGGATGTTTCGTTCTTTGGTGCAGCCTGGGGGACTGGTTTCACAATGGTTTTTGCCAGATGGCTTTGGGTTGCTTCTATTCAAGACACTACTTAGCATCTTCTATCTTCATGGGACTAAATATTGGAGACATCAGGTTTCTTGGGCAAAATCTTTTATATGATAAGATTATAAACAAAAAGATGAGTTAAAATCAAAGCCTGGCACTTTTCAAGGGCATTGAGTGCAATGACTTTGTCTGAATGTCTGAATTCCGATTAGTTTAATTACAATCTGCCTTCCAAAACAGTTCCTGCAGTTCAAACTGGATGCTTTCTTCTTCTTTTCTTGTCTTGAACCTGCTGTCATTTGCTGTTTAATACTTACAGGGTTCCATCTCAGAAGTGACTGTGCTTGACTGATGAGCAGAGCACAGCAACCTCTCCACAGGAGCATTCTTACACCATTACCAGAGGTGACACCTCACCTCAAAGATTCCAGGGAAGCCAGTAAGACTTCTTAAAGAAACAGTTAACTTTAAGGGGAACAAAAAAAAGGAGAGCTCCATAAAACAAGAGCTCAAATGAGCAGTGCATCGACTCAGTTTACAAACAGGTGAGAAAAATGCATTCTGCTGGGCTATACCCTGTCTTAAGCAGCAGCACTGACCAAGCACACAGTGTCAGGTGATGCACCTAGGAATTATCTGAGTTACTTTGTTGGCTTCTAAATTAACTACGGTAATTCAGAAATTAAGACTAATGCATAGCAAACTCATAAAAATCCTCTGTTTAGAATGGACAAGAACCCAAACATAATGATAGGATGCACTGAGACAAAGAGAAGAAACTAGGCTAAGTGCAGTACTATACTGCATTACAATGTCCCATATCAGGTCATCCTATCTGCAAAAGATACAATAGAAACAAAAACAGTTCAGGGACAGGTGACAGCAATGAGTTAGAGACCTCACAAAATATCTGTAAGAAGGGAGATTGAAAACACTGGGGTTTTTGCTTCGAAGAGGAAACAAATCAGGCTGGATAGTGTAGGATATATAAAATAATGAAGAATACAGCAAAGGCAAACATGCTGATCAAGGTAGGGAGCATCCCATGCAACAAACACTACCCATGTAAGGCTGGACAGGATTTGCTGCTTTCCTACTAAGTGCAACAATATGGGTAATTCACAGCCACAAGGTAATGCACAGGCCTTATGCTATCCCTAAAAGCAGTACATTACAGTTTTGTGAAATGCAAGGGTATCAATGGTCACTTTACACATGATGGGGAAATCCCTGCTCGTGACCCCTTCCCCCCAACACCAATGGTACCAATCTTCTTGCTTCAGACTGCAAGCAGGAAACAATCTGTCCAGGACACAGAAATTTCTCCTATCAGCAAGTTATTTCTATGATTCTGCGTATTTGCCCACGTAGGTGGTTTTTGTATTTTCTTATATAATGCAAATTTAAAAATGCGAGATACTGGTGTAAAAGGGTTCTGCTATCATCTGCTGTTTCTCAAATTCTTCTGTTTGGGAGGAAATTCATATATGCTAAACAAGAGTCTGTTTGAAAGGCACTCTCTCTTAAGGACTTTTAAGTGTTCAAGGAAGAGAGGAAAATGATCATCCTATGTTTTAATGAGTTCATGGAAGACCTGAAAAGAACCTTCCCTTTCAGATGGCTTGTGTCCCAGCAGCTGAAAATTCTCCCCTGTATCATGTCACCCCTAGTGACCCTGTGATCTCCACAAAATGCTGCATCTGGCATTCCCTGACCAATCAAGGAGTGCACTTTCTCAGTAAACTCCTAGGGAACAGACAGCTTGTTTCAATAGATTTATAGTATCAGCCCCTGAAAGGACCTGCCACCTACGTAGTTACAAGATTTACAGGCCTGTCGTTTCCTATGACCCCATCTAGATCTTCCCAGCAGAGCTGTGTGAGCTGTTACACACTTTTTAACCACCTTTTTAGATATTCTGCTTTACTCCTTTCCAAAAAAAAAAAAGTGAATACGCACATCAAAACCCAACAAAACCCTTTGCACTGCTGTCTGTAGGTGTCTCCTCTCAATTTCCTCACTTCCTTTACAGATATGCATGATGCAGGTTCCTCCTTCACTAAGATGCTCATTCTCTGGACCAGAATCTCCATTTCACTGAGGAGAACGCTCAGATGCAAACACCAGTCATAGATTTCCTTGGGAACACTAAAGAAGTAGAGTGTTCTCTCCCACAGCTTCATTTCCACTAAATTGGAAATGCCAAGCTCTGGCCTTTCTGACCACAACTGAGGAAAGATGATCTCCTGCTTTTGCATTTTACATTAGAAGACATTTGTATGATATCCTAGTCCAGCAGCCAGTCAGGTAGCACAGCTCTGAACAGGACGTATAAACTGGGGCTCCAGCCAGCAAAGATTTGGTCACCTATGTCTGGCCACTCATTTGCTGAGACAAATCTCCTTTTTGAGCCTCAGTTTCCCATACTGCAAAATGGGGACAAACAGTGGCTTGTCTCAAAGGGGAAATCAATTAAATTACGCTGAGATTCAGGAATGGCAGGGGCTACTGAGCTAAATAATCTCAAAGCAATCATGTGCTCTGTCATAGATCTGACAACAACTTTTCTATGCATGTTTTTAATAGAGGTTAACATTTTCATTTTCTCTGAGCATATTTTAGTCTCTATCACATAAAAGCAAGGTCTGTGTGAGGCACCAACAAGCAGAATGCACAATCATTAATTCCTGCAAAGCAGCCTTGGTGTCTGTGAAAACACTCCAGGTAACTCAATAAATTAGAATAATAAACACAAAGGAAACCAGAGAACAAGCAAGGACAGGGCAGAAATCACAAATAGAGGCCGACAGCATAATATATGGTACAACAGCAGTCCAAGCTGGGCCTCCACGAGGCACTGGGGAGCCTCTGGGAGGCGTACGTGAGGTGGAGGATATCCAAGTCTCGGTACTGTTCCTTATTACTCCCTGAATCTCGTACGAGCACTTTTAATTCAAATATCAGTGTGCACGGGCTGCCGGGGCCTCTCCCCACAATGCCCGCGGGGAGATCTCCAGCTGGCAAGTGCAGCACAGCCCCTGTAGCCACAAACCCCCAGCGAAGGAGATCTTGCTGATGCAAACACGAGCCTCAGCAACAGCAAGCAGCGCCTAAGGCTGAAATGGTGCTGCAGCAGGGGATGTCCGGCTGCTGTCAGGAGGACGGAGCCTGGTGTCAGCTGGGGAGATGGGAAGGGCTGCAGCTGCCCAGAGGTGTTAAGCAATACCCTCTGCCTGAGGGCAGGGAGCAGAGGAGAGGGAGGATGAACAACTGTGCTTCTAAACAGGTCACTTTTGGCTCCTTATGCAATCTGCTCTGCTACGGAAGCAAATCAACCCCCGAGGGGAGCAGAGCGAATCTTTAGTGCTGGAAAAGCATATTACTTTCTTTTAGGAATGTTTTCTTGCTCTTAGCACCCCTTTCTGGTGTTGTGGTACAGGCAGTACCCCCAGCAAAGTTCTCCTGAACTGGGACTCCTCACACCAGCTCTGCCCCTGCACCCCTCTATCCCTTATACTGCTCCAGATCTATTTCTTTCCTCAACACATCAGGTTTATGCATCTTAAGTGCCCACTTCTGCAGCTACTCCTATTTCAGTCCCAAGTGTCTTCTGAACAGAAAGTGCCATTCACATAAAAATGACGAGGACAGGCAGAAAGAATTAGATTGTGAGGAAAGATTCAGCAAACTTGTTCAATTTTCCTCCTGGATCAAGCCCTGAACCCACAGGAAGCCTCCAGAGGTACTCTCTGCTGCAAACGTTCTGTGACATTTAAGAGGCCTCCCAGTGAGTCCTGGGAGCAGAGCGATGGACTTCTAGGGGAAAGTTTTGTCTTTGCCACACAAGGAACTGATGCTATTTATAACAATTCCTGCT
>NW_008237619.1:9269135-9269760 GCF_000691975.1 Corvus brachyrhynchos | reverse complement strand
CCATGAAGAAAATCAGCATCTGTCCACACCCTAGGGGAAACTGCAGAACCAGAGATGTGGTATATGTATCTGTGCAGTGCCTGCTGCTCCAGCATGAAAATGGCAGGGTGGGCAGAGAGGAGCTGTGAAGGCTCAGCCAGGGCTGGGGAGATGAGGGGCTGGGGAAGGGAGCTGGGGGAAGGGGATGGTACCAAAGAGGATGGGTTTCACATGCGAGTGTCTGTTACTTGAGATCATACAGATGGTTTCTCTTTAGCTGCGGTTTTGAAAAACCCCCTGCCTACTCTGCTGGAGGCCCTTTCCTGCCAGAGCCAAACCTGGAGCTCCCAGACATAGGAGGAGAGCTCAAAGGTCTCTGAAAACAGAGAGTGCATTATGCTGGGGAGCTGGGAACTGGAACTCTATACAGGTAGTCTTGCATGCTTTGTCTGCTTGTTCTGACAGGGCAAAGCCCAGGAGCAGCACTCTGACCTGGTCCTCCTGCCTGGCAACAAGTTCCCCCACAGCCTACCTCCGCCACCCCCTCTATCTGCCAGCAGTCCCCCTTCCTCCCGCCCAGTCCTACACAGCAATCTGCTGACTCTTAATTCCTCTGGCTTAAAGAGGGCCCTGCCTGTTTCCCCCC
>NW_008237619.1:9259250-9269077 GCF_000691975.1 Corvus brachyrhynchos | reverse complement strand
ATGGAAGTCTCCTCTCCCTTACTTTCCTCTCTGACACATCCAGATTCCCTGCAAGGAAAAACCCCCATGCTACAAGGCCTTTCTGGGGCATGGGTCTCCTGTTCCTCTCCCCTACGCCAGCAGCAGCACACACATTTGTTTCCTTGCTCCATTAAGCCAGTAAATGAGGCTGGCTTAGCTCAGCACCATGAGCTGGTGCTCTGAGCCCAGGACGCGTCTCAGCACAAGAAGAAACATTGATGAGCACACAGGAGTGAAGGAGGGATTTGTGAGTTTGGCACCACACTGTTCTACCCTCTGACACTGAGGAGAGCAGCTTCTGGAGACCAAATCACGCAAGCTAATGTAGCCTGCAAATGTTTTGGGGGTTGGCCAGGTGACCATGCTGCCTTCTTTGAGGCCATCCACCCTGCTCCAGGAGAAGATAAATCAATGCAAGGCAACATCTGCCAAGATATTGACTTTGGCTCTGCTCACGGACTGCCTACACTTCAGAGATGGGTAATATTCAGCTTGATTATCTCTCACCGCCAAGAGGAAGTTTCTCTCTATGCTTAAAATCACTAGGATAAGCCAAGGAGGAATCGATCTGTGGGAGAGAAATGCTGACAAGAAAGCACGAGTCAGAGACAGGATGAGAGTGGACGATGGGTGAGCAATGGAGACAGCCTCTGGCAGCTTGCCTGGCCAGGTTAGCAACAGCTTAGGTCACTACAGCCAGAGAAAGCTTAACACCAACCACATTACTCCAAACTTTACAGCAGGCCCCTTTACGCTCTTGCCCTCCTTCCCTGAATAGCTTTTCCGCTCTTAAATTGCTGCTCAACATCTTAAAACATCCTTTCTCTGCTCACCCCTGCATCCTCACTGCACTGGAGTTTTCTCATTGCTTCAGGTACACCCAGTTCACTGCTGAAGGCATAACACACAGTAGTTGCAAGGCTTGCCACCTGCTCTGCTCTGGCCCTTATGTCACATGCCACCTCGCCAGTGGTGAAAAGCCCCACGAGTACTCATTAATTGCACCACATCCACCCCTCAGGTAGACTCTAATCCTCATGGGCTCATATACAAATGCACAAAGTGATTTCACAACGATAAAAGGTGACATTTCATTAACAGAACATGCTGACAACGCCTCATGAGGTGAGCATTCAGCAACATCATCAAACTTTCCCAGGATAAAATAATGAGCCTTCAACTTGTTTTTCCCTACCACGCTTTTGGTAAAACATCCTGTAGGTGCTCTGGCCCTCCAAGGACAGCAGATGAGAAAAAAAAATCTGAGTCCCTGCAAAAGGAAATCAGTTTTAGGGATAGTCTTGACACTGATTCCTACTTCTGTTTGCCAGGTAGGTTAAGTGTCACATGCTTGGACTGCAGTGGCACTGATTACAGTCTCCTTGGAGCACATCACGCGCCCCTGAGATGGAAGGGAGAAGGTCAGCCACAGCAAAAGAAATGGGTAAGGACCTCTGAGCCAGGCTCACTCAGCATCTCACTGAGGCCCTTCCCTGAACCTTTCAGCTGTGTTTCTGCCTAAGCTCCTGCTGTTCTCTGAGCCTGAAGGCAGCACAGAATCAAGCAGCAGAGGTAGAAGAGACCCAAAGGAACCATCTAGTCTGTTCTACTCTGTGGAAGATGGATCAGTTCTACTTTGTCATTTGTGGCATCTGTCACTCCTCATACATGTCTAGTCTGTCCTTAAAGCCCTCCAGTGAGGGAGTTACACAGCCTCCCAAGGCAATTTGATTCAATGTTTTGCTATCTTTACTGTAGCAGAGTGTACTGACATTAAACCTGTATCTCTTGCTACAATCTTAAACTACTCCTCCCCATCTTCTGCAGAAGACATAGTTTCTTTCTTTTGTATCCTATGCACCTGCACGCTGTTACACATATCGCATGCCTAGTCCTCTGTTCTTTAGTCCTAACAGCCCCGTTGCCATCCATCTCTCCTCATGAATATGCTGTCTAGACTTCTGATCATTCCCACTTCCCTCTTCTGGAGTACATCCAACTGGACAACATCTCCTTAGAAACATAAACCACTCCAAAGAGACACAGGACCCTACTGCAGAATAGACAGTGATCAGCAAGCAGCCAGCACTACCACTGAAGCAGGGACACAGCTACAGCAGAACACAACGATGCTGTAAAACCTAACGCATGCCCTCCCTTCTCTCTTCTCTGGGAGCTGGATGCTACTCCCACTTTGAGCTTCCTTGGGGAAAAAAAAAAAAAAGGCATTTAAAAGGCTAACTGATCTGACCATGTCCCAAGTCCTTGACCCACCTGGCCTGCATTTAAGCCCTACTTCCCAAGTCAGGTAAGAACAAAGCTGCACGTGTTCCTCCACCTTGGGACACACTTTTCAAATTGATAGACCTGCATGCCTCTGACTCACCGCCAGTACTGGAGACCAGCCAGGAGAATAGGAAGGAAAGAAATGCCACTCTAAAGGCCAATGAATACGCATGAAGTATGTTACGCAAGAACCCCCGTGGACCCCCTTACCCAGGTAAAAGTCCTACAGATGGCCCATCCCTAACCACAGTTGATGCAGAGGGGAGGATGTGTGGGTGGACAGATAATTTGATATTTAACTGAAAAAACTAAAATGGGTTTAATGCAGTGCTAGGAAGACAGATTGCCTGCAGCACCTTCTGCTCCTGATTATGGATGCCAATCTCAGGTTTCCCTTAAGTGTAAAAGCAGCCAGGATGTGTGGGTTTTCACCAAGGATTCAGAGACCCAGTCCTACAAAAAGGAAGTGCCACAGGAGGTTAATAAAGGGTGACCAGCACTGAGGAACATCCCTGTTACAGCACCAGCAGCTGGCTTTAGTTTCCTGTAGCATCTTATGGTTTCATGCCAGACATGGAGGAGGGGGGCGGGGGGCAAATGTGAGGCTGTCTCCAAAGTTTCTACAGCTTCTCCTGCAATGGACAAATCTGGCTGAAATGATTGTAACTCACCAGCTAAAGTTCTGATGCTTCGAGGTCAGAGAGGTCTGGCAATTTGAACACTGAGAACTTCCCCTAACATTGCACCACCATTGTCTTTTAAATGCATCTGCCTTCTTTGCCACTTGCACAAGAAAATCTCAGGTCTGCATCCCAGCACTGATGTGTCACCCCATGTGAGCATCATGCAAGAGTGTCAAGCTTCCCACCCAAGAAAGAGCTACAAAAGAGGGAGAAAAAGCCCCCAGCTGCTTCTTTCCAAGTTGCAGGAGTAGAATCACAGCACACCAAGAATGCTCTGCAGTGTGTTCCTCTGTTGACAGCAGCAAGGTGGCTTTCACACCAGCCTGCAGCATCAGCTCTTGCCTGTCAATCACAGGCAAATAAATGAATGGGATCTCCTACCCAATAGGATCACATTTCCAACTTGGACCGCAATTGAAAGCAGGAGAAGCAGATCACTGGGATGCAAAAGGCATCCAACTACATTCCTACAGCTTTACTGGTGACACAGCCCCATTTCTTACTAGCCCTCCTACACACCCCTTTTCTATGAGCTCACAGAACATACACGCACCAGGCATTCTGTGTAGGAAGAGAAAATAAATTTGCTGTGGGGCCAGTCTGAAGAGATAGAGACAGGGGACAGAGCCTGCCTGAGAAATGTCAGGGGGTTGTGGAAGGACCACCCATATTTAACCAGCATGCCAAAGGCTAAAGGAGCAGCAGATGTGAAAAGGGGGGAGGGCAGGCTGCAGCAGTCCCTCTTCGTCTTCTTCCACCAGCTTAAAACCTCCCCCATCCTTTGACTCGAGGGGACTGGTAATAAACCTGCCTGCACTGAAGGGACAAACATGGCCCACTAAATCACAGCCCACACATGTCTCTGCTCTTACGAGGAGCAGGGCTCAAATGCTCCTTCCCCTGTGAAGCCTCAGCTGGTGCAAACTCCCTGCTCTACTGCTGCAGGGATGGAGAGTATGGATCATGTTACATCATATTTGGCAGAGAAGGGACAATCATTTTTCAGGGAGTAATCACTCCTGGAATCTCACTTTTCTCCAAGCTCAGAGGACAGCCTGAAACAGATGGGGGTTTCCTAGCATCCCTGTGCTACCTGCAGCACTCAATAGTTGCTACCTCGCAGTGGTAATGTTTTCCTCCCCTCTCGAGCATTTCCCAATTCCAACATGCTTATTTGTGCCTGGTCCTCTCTGTCACGTGCTTTCCTTTCTATTCTCTGACAGGATGAGCACTGGGCCTGACCACAGACAAATTCCTGATGACTCCAGCTGGGAATCTGGGCTGGGGGTGGGAATGAAACTCACTACAAAGAAACTGGTGTGGAGTCAGCTAGGCTTTGTCACTGTGGTTCCTCTCCTCCAAAGGAAAAGAAAGAGATAATGATGTTGGAACATTTTAACCTTTCTTTTTCTGAGCTTGATAGGCTTGGCCTGAGGCACCTTCCTGAGCAAAAACAGGCTGCTGCAAGATTGATTGGTTGGGTGCAGAGTTTAAAGGTAATTTTCTCTTGTCACATGCACATAAATTATTGTGGCTCAAGCTGTGATCAGCTCTACATCTCACTTGTTCGACTGCTTTTATGCCTGGGCTCCTATGAGGGGTTGCAGGAACCATGTCCAGTGCTCCCTAAGCAGCATCCCACATAAATATATATCAAGAGCACCACAGGCATACACACAAAGTTAGTGTCTTGGTTTAAGGTGAGGAAAGGGCACATGCTTGCAAATCTGTACAGACAGGTCTTCCAGCTGCAGAAGTTGCAGCTAGAGCCTTGTTTTTCTCATCTACGGACCTCTTAAAAATGTTCTGTCCATGAACACCAGGGCAAGGAAAACTCATCCACTCAGATTATTCACAAGGGGGAGAGAAAAGAAGATGCACATGCACACACACAAAGGAAGCACAGCTGCAGCCAAAGTGAATTCATTTTTAACATTCATGAAAATATTCACAGAACACTTCAGTGCTATTTGCCTAAATTTTGCTGTTTGGAGTAAACACTTGAGCCAGCGCAGGCTGTATGTTCTAGGCGCAGTACCGCATCGGGGATTAGGGGTGGCTCCTGGATCCAAGTCACAGACTCACACCACGTCCCCAAGTACATGTGACTCCCTCACTTTAAGGCACAGACTCACAATCTGCCACCACACAGTTCCTGACTTTTGATCCTTGTGAAAGGACTTTGCAAGTACCCACAGCCACCGCATTCCCCATCCATTGCAACCTTATGCAACAACAGCACGTGCACTGTGCCAAACCGAAACACAACAGCAGTGCCAAACAATGACAGCTCTGGTGTGCTCCTGGTCTGAGGGAGCAGACTCCTTTCCCCCCCTCTAATCCCCCATCACTCTTCTCAACTAAACCCCCTCACTGGTTTCTTTCCCTGTGCATTCTAAGCAGCTCACTCAAGGGAAAATGCTACAGCGCACAAGGGAGACTCAGCTGAAGCCCTGAAGACAAGAGCTGTGTGCGTTGTCTCTTCCTCCTTCATAAATACAGCTGAGACGACGACTGGATAATTGGCTAAGTGCCTGTCAGCTTAATAACAGAGAGAGAGAGAGAGAGAGAGAGGGGGAAAAGGAGAGATTTGTATTTACTATTCAAAGTCATGGATGCTGCCTGCCAGTGGATTTCAACATGGGTTTTGTTCGCAGAGTAAGGTATGATAGGTGACTGGATGTGCAGCTCCTAGTCATGGTCTCCTGTTTGGGTGGACAACCAGCTTGGGATGGAGGGAGTGAGGAAGCAGCACTGAGGTAGCTGCCATACAGGCACTATTGTGTTCCTGGTTAAAGTATCCGTGGTTTCCTACGCTGGAAAAGCATCACTGCCACCACCTTGTGGTAGGGCACTGTTCTCACTGATACACTAAGTCATACCATGTTAGGGACAGGGACAGTGGTGCATCTCCAACATGGTCACCCTGCTGACCGAGGAGAGAATGCAGTGTCACCATGAGTGGAGTGGTGCATCTCCAACATGGTCACCCTGCTGACCCTGAGAGGAGAGAATGCAGTGTCACCATGAGTGGTAGCTGCACAGTGGTGTGACCATTCCCATTTTGTTTTGCAAATGCACAGCGCAGAGGTTGGTGCTTGGGAGCTGGAGCCCTCTTGGCCTTTCCCTCATAAATCTGGTGCACTTCTAGGAAGCCATCTAAAGAGAGCACTTGTGATGAGAAACCAGTCAGACATGTCTGGGTTCTTACAGGAGAGCAAGAGGTTGTGTGCAAGAGAGAAGTCTCCCTGCTCTTTGGAAGTTTTCACTACTTCCCTCTGCCACTAAAATGCAAATTTCAGTGGTGAGAGTGGTTCAGGTTGCTACTGGAAAGGGACAGTATTGGCTAGGTCCACAGTGGTGTTAATCACTGAGCCTCAGAAGAGGAAGATGCTATATTCTGTTCACTTGCTGCTTTTTTTTCTTAATAGCTGTAGCAACGGAAGCACACTGAAACAAAAGGACACTTCCAGCATTAGTGACAATTACTGAGGTCCAGGAGTTGGAAAAAGCCATCAACACCTCCAAGTAAGCAGACTCTTAACCTATCCATCTGGCAGCGCTGCCTCTCAGTTGCAACTGTGGCAACTTCACACAGTATCTGAACATCTGTCCAACTACACATAAGAAAACACTTTCCACTTTTAAGTGGGAGCAAATGTAACACAGGCACACACAAGCACACACCTCCCAGATCTCATACAGATGTGCTATTGCAAAATATCTGCTGAATGCCAGCCCAGTGTGAGTGGGCTCATTTCCATCAAGTTATCTGGGACCGAGGAAGCCCAGCCCCAGTGAAATAAATAGAGCTGTGGCAGTGCTATTTCTCCTCTCTTTGCACAGGGCCGAGCGTAGTGGGAGCACTCCAGGATCACAGCCGGCCTCTCCCACACAACCAAGTTACTCCTAATAAACATCTGCAGAAATATACAAGCACAGAGGAGACTGGCAGTTCAGATTATTCTGAAATAGCTGTTTTCTAGGCAGAGGTGAAACTCATCATTATTAGCTCCCATTACTTACCATAAAACTAGGCACGTTAGATGTGCTTGAAGCCTGAAGCAAATGCTTTGGTGTCAGATTCCGCTGAAAATCACATTCATTTTTTCTTCAGCAAGAGAACAGTAAAAGAAAACTCAGTAAATTCCTGATTTCACCTTTGTGCCCTCCATTGCACTTACTTCAGGAGAGCACGAGTTCACACAAACCAGAGTGAATTTTGATGGACAACAAAACTAGGTAACTGCAATGAAAATGGCTATATTCAGCCTCACAGTGAGCCTGTTGAAGCCCTGCCACTGCATCAGCAGCAAGCTGTGGCCCCACAGATCTGTCAGAATCAGATGCCTGTGGGTCTGGATATAAAGGGCAGGTATGTGTAACATATATTTTGAAAACTTATAGTTATGAGATGGCAAATTCCAGTAACTATGAGCTATTTTAAGAATAGGTCTTTCCTCATAACCTGCTGGGGAGGGGAGTGGAAGAGGTACCGACTCTGAGACACTTCAGGGTACTACTATATAAATTTTAATGCCAACTAAGTAGGAAAACATATGGTACTTAGTTGCAAACTGAAGTGTGTGTGCAGACTCAGGGGAGGAGGTTAAAGCCATACAGTTCGATACTGTCTCTCCATCTTTCCGAATGCGAAATATATGTACAGTGTTATTAAACAGACATAATTTCACCAAAAAAAGCCTTTATTTTTCTAATTTCCGTTCCACTCTTCCTTGTGATGGGTTAGTCCCACCTTGCAGAAAGCACATTCTCACAAAGGGCCCCCTTGCTGCTGGGCACACCACATAAATATAGTCTGTGTGTATAAGGAGAGATGATGATTGCCAGCCTTTGACCACACACACATCGCAACTTCCTTTATCATATGTATGCACACACACTCACATATCTATGGATGCATGTGCTCCTTCATATAATGGCACCATCTGCTGCCAGAGCTGGAAGTTTTGCAACATCATCTGTTACTACATTTATACATTTTTATTTTTCATTCAAAGGAAAGAATCAGCAGAGTTTGCACAGATCCCAGCTTACCCTGTCTCGACACATGGACGCTAGAATTGGTAATGAAGGCTTTGTACAGACTGGAGAGAGAGACAAACACCTGGGACTTGTAGTCAACACCAGGGTGAATGAGGACGTACTGGGGAATCCTCATTTGTCACGTTTGCTGGGTTGGTGTGTGGCTGAGCCAAAAGGCAACCCAAGCTAATGGATAGGTCACTAGGCTGGGTGTGCCTGAGCCCTGCGTGTAACCCTGGGCGAGTCCCCTCACCTCCTGCCCAGCCCCAGCCAGGGTCCATCCCAGCTAATAGCCTGCCCGCCCTGCAGAGGAGGGGATCTCACTCTGTGCTCATGTGGCACTTAATACAAAGGATGCCTCAACTTAGTGGTGGCCTCTAAGTGCCACAACAATACCACTAATAATCAAGGTTACGATTTTACTGCCAAGACTATATTATTATGTAGCATTATACATTTGAACATGTCTATTCTCCTTTCTAGCAAAGGGCTCAGCTCAGTGCTCCCTGTTGTAAATCATATGCTAATTGTAAGTGTAATCTGAACAGCTTTTACTTTTTTTTTTTAAATGACGGTATAGGACATAAACTTTGTTGTGATGTTGTGTTACTATTTTGCCTGAGGTGCCTTTGTCCTCTAGCACAGCTCCATGTGTAACATATCAGCAAAATACTGGGAGGCCAAGAACAAAGTTTGCATAAATTGCTTATATTGCAGAATTACGCCAACAGCACTGTCATTACTGCTGGTAATTTGATTCTAGCCCGTCGTTTTACACATGCAACTTGAAGAAACTAAGTACCCATTAGGATGGATGTTCCTAAATGTGCTATCAGCCTGAAACTTCACATTATTTAAAAATACCTGGTAAAAATGAAAAACGCACACTCAGTCAAATTTTGGTTTTCATCTGTACACCAGCATCAGATTGATTTAATTCTGGATGAAAAGTTGATGCTTGGAAAAACTCAGGAACAATGAGCCAAATTCTGGCCTTGGCGAAATCCCAGTTCTCCAACAGGCTGAACACCATCTGAGCAGTGCTCAGCAGCTTACGCCCTGTATGAGTCACTTGTACCTCTTTATTAGCAGTCCCTGGGAATCTGCCCCAAAGACAAATGGAATATTTCTGGCTCTGCCCTTGGGCTTTAGTGGATTTGTACTGGTATAACGGAACAGATTGGAATGGGGGTGTGACCCATTTTGGCTCCAGCTGGTGATGAGCTCCATTTCAGGAGTTTCTAAAGGCTAAATCTGCACTTGTGCCAGGACTTCTAAAATCCCTGGGTAACCTGCAAGTCCCGCTGACACCCTCAGATTAGCACTTTAAAGGCACTTTGAGGTGAGCTGCTGTGGTGGTTCCTGAGGCAGCTGATCTTTCCCCCTGACATGCTGTACCTGATCCCATAGCATGGACTCTCCACTGCCATTTTGCTTTTAACTCATCTAAAGGGCCAAACACCACACAGAAACACAGTTCCCTTCCTTCCTAGTTTGCAGCAGCTGCCCTTCATTACTGCATGTCTCAGCTCAGCCAACATCCTCATATTCTTCATCCCCTCCCTAGCTGAAAGTGTGTTACAGCGCACAGGGTCCCTGCCTTTGCTCACTCGACATGTGCAGAGCAAATGAGGTGGGAAGGGATGCTGAAGGCAGGTAAACAGCAAGAAGATTTGAGGTTGGGGACTATTTTCCTTTTCCTGTTTTGATTAGTTTGGGGTGCATTTGTTGTGCACTTCTTGTTTGGAGATTTTCTTCTTTTCCTAATACCAACCAGGGAAGTTGCATACA
>NW_008237619.1:9255129-9259202 GCF_000691975.1 Corvus brachyrhynchos | reverse complement strand
AGCCAAAGTTCCCTCTCAATACCCAAAGTAAGGTTCAGTGTCCTTCTCCACTTGCTGAAGACAGAGTTAAAACAGTGGAACCTTAGTAAGTCTGACAGGCTCTCCAATACACAGTGTCATCTTTGAAATATCCTGCTCTCTTTCCTTGTTTGCAGCTGGACAAACACCAGCAACTCTGCTCAGCCCTTCTCACCTGTTGCAGCTCTCAGACCCATCCTCTCTTTTCTGCCTTGCTCTAAGGAGAGATCATTATCCTTTTCCCTGCGGATAGCCTATCATGAGCTATTTTTATTCTCTCTGCAATTCCCTAACTTCCCCATGCCAAATACTCGCTAAGAGTCATCAACCTTCAGCAAGGCCAACAAATGAATCACATCTCCTGCCAGGTCGTTTAGGAGATGAGCCAGTTTAGAGTTAGGGACATTTTTTAATAGTCCCATATTGAGGAAATAGTTTAAATGCTATAGCTTTAAAAAGTCATCTCCAAACTTTTCAGAATAATTCTATTCTGAGTAACAAGCTGCAGATGAAGCTTCAGAGGACTGGCTTCCTTGAGGAACATTAGGGCTTATAATAAACTATTTTTCTCCACTTCATAGATCAGTCCACCCACCCATTCTTCCACCTACAAGTGTAACCCTATATACAAATATATAAGGCCCCAAAGAGGGAGACTCATTTAGAATATCCTGTCCTTAGTGCTTTGGTGAATGATTTGCATCACAATTTACAGGAACAAAACGTTTTTAGTTATCTTGTCACTATGTATACTGCTTTTATTTCTCTCCAACTGTGTATCTTTTTTTCTCCCTCCTACATTTTCATTTCCCTTCAAGCTACAGGAGCTACTGGGCACTGGTAAACTGATGCTGCACAATCCCTCTGAAGCAGATGTTTACCAAAGATAGGTGATATGATCCACGTATAGAAAACTCTTACCTATCTCTCTGCGGACATAAAGTTCTGCTTTGAACACAGTTAGTATAGATCATCTAATGTTTTTTTTTTCCCGTGTAGCTCTTTCCTTTCTGTAGTCATCGTGGATCTATAGACAGGGAGAGCGAGGCACTGGGAGTTTTTCAAAACAAGGCTGTCTTAAAGTGAATTATGTTTTGGAGGGTCGAGAAAACAGCAAGGGGGAAGCTAGCAAACAAACCTTTGCTTTAAAACTGAGGACATGAAATGTTATCCTGTGGGGATACCCATGGGACACAGGGAAATCTCACACTTTCCAGCTTCATATGGCAGTCCTATCTCCCAGTACAGCTTGGTTTCTGCCTCTTGTCTGAAGGAGGAACTGAAACATCCCAGAAACCTGGGTCTGGTCCCAGGGAAAGGGAGATGAGACAGCTGCCCTTCCTAGGAAATGTGAAAAGGATATAGCTGGCCATATCTACTTAAAGAGCTTAGGAAGGCAGCTGGAGGGAAAAGGTAAAACCCGTGCACTGGCCACAGTCACTTCTGACAGAAATGCAGCCTGCCAAGAACACAGTATTGCTCGGGGCAAGCATTTACATGGCCGGGTGGTGTGCTGCTCCTGCAGACAGTGTCACTTGGCACACATCTGGCTGACACAGCTGGATCACTTCGCTCAGGTGTTTTATTTTAGTGCCTGACATAACACTGGCAAGCCACACGCAATCACTGAAACCACTCTCCCATGCAGCCCCGTGGAGCTTGCTGATGAAGGAATGCTTTACACGCAGCACATGCAAGCACCATCTCCACCATCCGCTTAGCCCTCTCGGCTGCAAATACAGCTTTAGCACACAGCATCTAGATAAACTCAAAAGCTCCAAGGTTAAGTGGGAAATAGAAATCTAGTGACCCCTGTCCAGGCAAGTAAGCTTAATGACTTGTCTGCTGCTGCATGTACCAAACATATGCTGGCAAACATCTGTGTGAGCAGCCCCTCCAAAATAAACGATTGATGGAAGTGATTTGCCTTTAAAAAGGGGATAAGTCAGCTAGGACTCCTGCTAGAAAAGGGTTAATGGGATATATGAATTGGTAGTGAGTGGAAGAGAGAGTAGAGAAGCTGGAGTCAGAGGCAACACCCCTTGTTAGGTGTTTACCATGTCGAATCTAAACCGCTTCCATTGCATATGCAAGGCAGATGAATTACTCTGTAAATCCTATTACTCTGTGTGGATAAATCTTACATTCAAGTTAACAAGTCTGGAGAGCTGGGGAATGGAAGCTGCTGAATGGATATTCCAGGATCAAAACAACCGAGGACATGGGAGGCGACGAAGCGATATGCGTACGCGCACACACACACATCCCTCTTCCAGCATCCTTCTTCCCTCTATCATTAAATGGGAGGGATGCAGGACACGGGGGATCGTGTAGCAGAGCGTTTGGTGACATCCAGCAGGATTTATTTCACAGAAAGAGAAAGAAAACTTCGCTGCTGCTGTTAGCTTTGCTAGGGGATTGCTCCCTTGATGCTTCAGGGTTTGTGCACTATCAGCTCCTCACACAGATCACAGACTTATTTTAAATTACACCCAGTAGTTTTATAGCCATAATACACAGTGTGCACGCTCACACACGCAGAATTTTCCTTCAGTAGGGAAGTTACTGCAGGTAAGTTGAGCAAGGCAGAATTTGAAAAAAGAAACCTACAGGAAAAAGGCTACTGCAGTTCAGCTATTTGGGACACTCCTAACTGAAAGCCCAAGTAGTGTCAGAAGTACCTTTGGAAAACCTGCACAATGAAACCATAAATATAACGTTCAATACTGCCAGTAAGCAAGGTTTCATGTGCAAAGACATCCTCATCACAACCAGACACACAGGCACAGCATACACCCATTTATTTAACCCTGCAAAAAACCCAACATGCTAAGATACAATCTTCGTAAATGTCAGAGCTCCTATACCATTTTTTCACCAGTCTTTTCAACTATTGTATCGATCTTCCCTCCCCACAGGGCAGAAACATAAAAAAAATAAAATTAAAAGACAAGAGTTTCCCAAAAGAACTTGCCTGAGAGTTCTGGCAGCACCAGGGATAAAGTTTTTGCATATGTACAAAAAGAAGCCTGGGAAGATCAATGGAACATCTGGCAAGCACAGCTGGATCCCTTTTCGATTCCTCTATTGATACTGCAGGGCTGGTGGAAAGTGTACGTTCACAAGAGCTGGCTAACACAAGCACATCTTTCCCCACTGAAATTCTTTTGATCCAGAGCACTACACAGAGGATAGTGTGGCAAGAAGTGTTCAAAAGCTTTGCAATTTTCTCATATTAAAGCACAAACACACACGCAGAGCCTGTTTGTAGCAGCTGCTGCTACTGCAGTTTGAGAGGTAAAATAACACACTCTCACAGAGACATATACACACAAGTCTGTATCACGTCACACGTATACGTTGCATACATGGAAATATAGATGCACACACAGAAGAGGAAAAGTTGGCAAAATGCCCTACCTGAGGATGGCTGTGTCCCCTTGCCTCACGGTGATGTTATCGGTACCTCGGGTAAAATCCACGCTGCGGACTGGCAGCCCTGTAGGGAGAAGGCAAAGCAACCTCAGTAGGACCAGCGGTAATTGTTTCCGATCAGGCTGAGCCCTTGCTACCATGGCTGGTCTCGTCGAGTTTCACTGTCAGTACTTGTCTCTTTCTCTGCCTGTGTATGTGGACAGACAGATGTAGAAAGAAAAATAATAATAATAATGTACAACTCTCGCTCTGATCGACAGCCTGAGAAAGGGGAGGTGATTTCACAGTCCTTCTCAGCTGCCACTTTCTCTTGCTCTTTTCAGTCTCTTGCTGGCTTCTTTCCCCTCCTTGCCTTTTTTTTTTAAAGGCTTTACAAAAAAAGTCTTAGCACAGCCTTCAAATAAAAAAGGGGAAAAAAAAAAGAAGCAAGAGGAAAAAGTCAGGTAGCAAAATAACTACGAAATAATAACAATTAAATCGACCCGTTTAGAGTGATGAAGAGAGGTGGGAGGAAAAAAAAAAAAAAAAGGAAAAGGAACAAGAGGAATCCTGTGCCGCCGGGATGCGGGAGGGGATAGTCCTGTGGCTGGGCGGCCTCCCGCCCCCCGCCCCCCCCCACC
>NW_008237619.1:9233446-9254904 GCF_000691975.1 Corvus brachyrhynchos | reverse complement strand
GGGAGGGAGGGAGAGACAGAGAGGGAAGGGGATGGGAGAGGAAGAGGGGGCTGGAGGAAGGAGGAGAAGGGGAGCGCGAGCGGGGAACTGGAGCGGGAAGCAGAGAGGAGGCAGGAGCAGCCGGGAGCTGCTGAGCGGGAGGGAGGCACAGAGAGTAGGGCAGAGAGGACGGAGGAAGGTACGGCCAATATTCTCAGGATGAAATAGTGAGGAAAACGGGTCCGTGGCCAAAAGTGCAAACAACTTGGCTTAGGGGCCTGAAGCCACACGCTAGCTGATTTTACAGAGCAGCATCCTTGGCAACTGCCTCTGCAGCCTCAAACCTTGCTTCTTCCCGTCTCAGACTTTCCTCTCGCCAGATAAACAGTTGTACATCCCTCCCTCCCACCTCTCTCCAGTCAGCCCTTCCCGCCCCCCACCTCCTTTCCCAGCCTCGGAGCGACGGACCGGAGACAATGCCGGCATTGAGCTGCCCGCGGTGTGAATGCTCGGCCTGTGCTCCCGGCTGCCAGAGCCCGCAGCTGAGCCCCGCGCCCGCCGGCAGCAGCGCTGCCCACCCGGGAACGCTCCCGCAGCCCGCAGCCCACCGCCGCCGCAAAGAGAAGGGAGATTAAATTAATGGAAAGGAATAAGCTGTATGTTTTATTGCTGATGCCTGCCTGCCATTCCACCAGCCCGATCTCTGCCTGCGGGAGGGATCAGAACTGCTCCTAGGGATGCTTCACTAGTGTAGTAACCCTTCTGCGGCCAAAGCACGGCAGGACTGGGACGGGAATGCAAAGGGGAAGGGGAGGTTTGAGAGGGGCCCAGAGAATCAGGTGCAAGAAAAGCCATGGGGTTAACTCGGCTGAGAGTTGCTGTCTTGTGTGGTCACAGCACTGCTACATGTGTGTGCAGGAAGGGAAAAAACAGATCTTGTACACTGCCTGCTTCACCTCTGCTCCTGCAGCCTCGTGCACACAAACTGAAGAGACATAAGGAATGTCACTGTCATAGAAATGGCCGTGTGGGACCAGATCAAAGGTCCCTCTAACCCTTGGTCCTGTCTCCAAGCAGCCTAAAGCCAATGCCTGGTGAAGCTCACAAGCACAAGGCAAGCATGCAGTGGTACTGCTCCAGGGCACTTATCTATTTCTAGTGATTTATAGCTAAGGCATGTCCCCAGCCAGTGGCACTGCCTTTATAGTTAATGGTATTTGAATGATTTTCTTCTTCCAGGAATACATCCAGTTGCTTTCTGAACTCCTAGAAACTGGCCCCTGCAGCCTTGGTATGGAAAGGCCGCACTGCCTATGGGTACTTAAACAATCCCTGCAAGTGTTAAAGGCCCACAAATTAAGGACTAAGGTCATGACACTGCTGCTCCAGTGCCATGCATGCAGCAGCAAGAAGAGATGACTGCTTTGTATTCAAGCCAAGGAGTGAGGCGAGTCAGACTTTTCCTCTGCAGTAGACTTGGCATGGATAGCACCAGAGGGGGAGAGGAATGAGGAGCTAAAGGGGTTAATCCACACACTCAGTGTTCCCAAGCTACTGCAGGGACAGATGCCACCCCACAAGGATATTCCTCTGGAGAAGACCATGCTGCTGACACCTGATTGCTGACCCACCACTCTAGGATGAAGGAGAGTGCAAGGGACAGAGTAGCATCAGGCTGCTGGCACTCCAGAAGAGGGGCATCACCAAGGGGAAACATCTGCACTCCTGTGACAGACTTTGAGTACAGCTAAAAGACCTGGTCCCATATGAAGTTACCAGTGAACGAAATGCACCCCTTTTGGAAGCCAGTGTTGCATGGATCCTTTTTACAAGGGTCTCCCATGTATGTTTTATCTACGTTTAATAAGAGCTATTGTATGTTAATTAAATGCTCGTGGAGTAAGGAAAACATATTTGTCGAAGATTAACTATTATGCAATGCAAGAAGCATCTGCCACCCTACTGCTAGAGCTCGCTAAATATTTCCTTATCTCAGAGTATTTACTTAGGAGGCAATAACTATCCAGTTAAATCTAAATTTAATGCTTAGTTAAATATAGTTCATAGAAAGTGGCACCAATATGTTTTATACAGAGAATGACAGAGGGGGTTTCAGGGAGGGAGAAAGAGGGAATCCTGTCTCCAGACTCCAGTAAGATCCTGATTCAAGGTGGGACTGCATGTGGCTATGCCTCCCTACCAAGAGAGGTGCATCACAGAGGACTCAGAGGCCCCTCTCTGCTGATATAGCAGTACAGGGGATGACTTCATCTTCTTACACATTTATACAATCCTCATTAGAACCACTGTAGCATAACTATTTAATAATAATAATAATAATTATAATAAACAGAGAGACGAGGAAGAAATTCCCCTGAGGGTCTTGTAAACATTGTGAAAAATAAAACAAAACCAAACCCTAAAGCTGATAGGTCTTATTTGCTTTTAGAAGTGTACAGAAGCAAAAGGAAGGGGTTGCATAGGTGTAAAAGGCCAAACAAGCACGAATCACACAAATCCTAGGAGACCGCCTCATGAGTAAAATAAATAATGTTATTTTTGTATGTGTTCCCAGAAGAAATAACTCTCTGGACTCATCTCCCCCTGCTGGAAGCAGATAACGAAACAGCATGTCTGGCTCCTAACTTTCCTACCTTCTGAAAACTTGAGGAAAAATTCAGGTAAACAGTCAGAGCATTGCCACCACAAATCCATACTGCAGCCTTTTAATGCCATTTATCAATGCTCCTGGTGGGTGCAGGACTGGCAGGACAAGCCTGACTGACCAGACTTTGTCACCATGCAGAAAGGAATGGACGGAGCAGCATGAGCCCAGCCCTACAGGTACCTCACTCCCCTCCAATGCAAAACACTTAAACCCTGTTCAAAGGGAACAGGGCCTAGAGCAACACACTCTGATGAGCACAGGCTGTAAGGGCACAACCAGAGACATGATAGAAATGTTTGGATGGCAGACTCAGGAACATACCTGCGTTTCCACGCTATGGATGCAGGATTTGTTTGTGTACAAGCTGGGAGGAAAACAGCAGCATGAGCTGAGGCAGCCTGGCTATCCCTAGTTTCACTGGCTTCGAGGGGAATGGGCTAAAGACATCCCAGTGTGGATATTTAGGCCAGCTAAAAGAGAGAACCTCCACGCTGGTCCTGGATGGGCAGGAGATGTGTTGAGATATGCTGAGGTGCCCTAGGACAGGTGCTCAGGTCACCTCTGCCTACCTGTGTGGCAGCTCAGGAACTGACATTGTGAAAGCCTGAAGTGCCATCTGCTTTTCATGGGGAGCCAAGAGACACTGAAAGCATGGACTCTATCCACAAATAGGAGTGGGGCTTTTTTTTGCATTTGAGGTGGCTAAATGCAAAGAGCGATCCATGAACTTCACTCAATTCCAACTGCAACAACCATCTGTATGATGTGGAGGGCTGCCCTCTAGGATGAAGTGAGGCTCATCAGCTCACACCAAACAGCCACAAAATGGAACTGTTCTCACTTGACTTTCACTTGCTACCAGCCACACCGAAACTGGTGACTTTATCCCAAATATTGCTGGAATCAGGAAAAAGGCATTTCTGAAAAATACCAGACCCTATCATGACTGACACAATAGTTTTAAGGGGATTTTGCAGTGGCTCTTCCAGCAGAGTCAAGGCACGTAGGGACTTTATTTGGGATATCCGCAACAATGAGCGAAAACATATGATGTTTTGTGAGCTATAACATCTTTAGTCAAGATACACTGCTGCACAATGCAGCAGAGCCTGCTCAAAGCTTCTCAGCCATGAAGAGAAAATGCAATTTTGTCGCACTGGCAGAGGAGTTATGGAGAGGAACGAGGAAGAGCCAAAGGGGTTTCACCACATGGGAAGGAAGATTGGGGACCTTGGAAGGACAGTGGTGATCTCTCATTCCTCTCTTCATTCCCATACCTGCAGCTCCTACATGCACACGTTTCTGCTCTGATGTGCAAGGACAGCATCCCACTGCAATTAAGCAGTAATGTTCCATTCTCCTTTGGTCCCTAGGATACAGGGAGCCACAGGAGTAGAAGAAAAGGAGGAAAAGCAGGGCTAGAAGAAAGATGGAAACTCAAACTTACAAAGCACTTATTATAGGAAAAAAAATGCAGTTTGAGGAAAAAAAACATGTATATGGTTTTTATGAATACTTTGCAAGCCTAAAAATTAAACTGGCTTTTGATGCTGAAAAAAAGAGCCAGTTTAGAGCTAAGGCTAACATGCAGACATGTAATGCAATAAGATCAAGCCTCCTGTGAAGTAAGGACCTCATTAGGCAGAAGAATTTACTGTGTTGAGAGCACTCAGCTAGGCCATAACTGTGGATGATAACATGCACGCACAACACCTCTCTCTAAGCGTGGTGACTGAGCTGTAACAGAACCCCCTCCTGTACGAGAACAAGAGCTGATTTTCACCAATTTGTAACCTTGTTACTATGCAATTGATCTGGTTTCACAATTGATCTCCTCGGTGTGGACAATTTAGAGATCAAGGGTCAGGTTCTCAGTTGCTGTAAGCTGACATATCACCACCGCTGTCAGAAGAGCTCTGCTGGTTTCCACCAGCTAAACACAAGTTGTGAAGTTCATCTTCTGTGCTGCATGGGTAGAGAACTGTGTTTATCACCTTTGAAAGAAAAAACTTGTTTGACTGGATGAAGAGATTTTGTGCTCAGACTTTTTGGGATGTTTCACCTTTAGTTAAAGACCAAATCTGAATGCTGGGCAGGAGGAAAATAGTAGCCTAAAGATACCTTTTTTTCATCAGTATGACCACGCAGAATTAAAGAATTAGTACTGCAGATGGTTTGTGGCCTTAATTACTGCTTGCTATCATAGCAAGTGCTTACAGAACTACAGACTCATTTGTAAAAGGGTCCTTCCTACTTGAGAGGGGCAAGACAAAGAGAGTGCTTCATTTTTTACTTAAAACAAAAGTTACCCTTCCAGTCTAACATAAATAAAACAATATAAGAATAAAGGTCATCAGTAGCATCAAGAGCATTGCACTGCCTTTTCCCTGAAACATCACATGCCATTAGTGACTTCCTTACCAACACCTCGCAACTGGACTCTGCAGCTGCTGTTTGCCAGAGGGTGTCAAATCATTTTGAAACCACTGGAGGCCAGGCTGCTCAGCCAGTGCTGCTGTGTGGCAGGGGGCCAAGCTGCCTGCCATCCCCCAGCCCAGTCAGCAGTCCCAGTGGGAAACTGTGGGACCTGTTCCCACAAGAAAGGCTGGCTCATAGCTTCAGAAGCAGGGGAATAGCTGATCCCAGTTCTGACATTTCTTGCAGGAACAAGGTAGTACGTCAACCTGTGTTTTCTAAATGTGACTATAGGAGTTAGGCATGCAAGTCTAGACCAGCAGTCCATACCTCCCACTGAGGACAGCTTCAAAATCTCTTTATATTTGGCAGTGACTGGTTGCTTCACCAATGTCACATAACACTTGATGAGTCAGGCAGAGTCAGGGTTCAACCCTACATGTCCTTAAATAATCCACTTCCCCACAGGAAAGCAGTAACTCTATCTGCTTAGTCCGAATATCCCCCAGAAATTTTCCTCCCAGTGCCAGTGAATATTAACTGCTCTCAGCAAAAGTAATTAGGATTGACTTTGCAAGTGACTGCAGTGGTTAACAGTCCCTCTCAAAACAGAAGCAGAGAGATGACCCAAAGGTTGGGAAGTTCTAGGAGGACAGTCCGAATTCTTCAGTGAATTTGGGTAAATTTCTTAATGAAGCAGTCACAAAGGCATAAAAAGTTAATTTCCCTTGACTCCCTCTGCCCTCAGAGACATAATCTTCTCTTGAGGGCATTCAGAGCAGATACCGAATTTAACCATTTAAAATTGTCCTGTCTCTCAGGGCGTGTCAAAGTTTACAGCTCCATGGCAGACATCCTCACATAAGCTTCCAATCGTACACACAGAGCGAAGCACCGAAGGCTGCAGGGTGATCTGACACGATCTGACACTACTCTACCGAAAGCCCCTGCAAGACTCAATCTACAGAACATGCCAAGCGTGACCTATTTACAACGTACTCCTTAACAGGCCCCAAAACAACTGCCTGGCAGCTGCAAGGGACATAGATCGCTGCAGACAGGAATTCTATACAACTAAGAGGTGGTCAAACCCATCCTGCAGAGCCCTGATGCGTATTCGATGACCTGCTCTGGCATGGAGTTCCCGACACAACGCTAATGAATGAGCATAATCACTCTGACAGCGATGATTCTGAAGAGAGCCCCAAAGTCTTGTTGAAATGATACATGCTACATATCCATCATTACCAGAGAGTTAATTTTATTGTGAAGAACAGAGTGCAGCAGGCTGTTGTGCCATGCATTTTCTTGTCCTTTACAACAGCTCCAACATAGCTTTTATGAAACTTAAATTGAGGCCTGCAGCAAGACAAGAAAGATTCTCAAGTTTTTTGGTGCTATCAGGACCCAAGGCACTGTCAGAAAGCCTCACATGAAACAAACAGGAAGAGAAATTTGTATGCAAAAATTTGGAGAAGGTTTCCTTTGAAACTGTGACCTGCCTGACTTCAAGCTTCTGAAAACACTTCCATTCGTTTCACTGTGGTCAGGTCTGAAAATGAAGAAAACACATCTTTAACATGTCCAGATCTTCAAGATAAAAAAGCCAGGAGAAATGTCCCACAGACACAGGCCCAGTTAATACCATCCTTACAGGCTACAGGCCAGGCCTGTCTCTGCACCAGCATATAGAGTTAGTGCATGCCTAGTCTTTCAGCACAAACTTTTTAATGTTTCAGCTTTTCTTCTCATCTCTCTACTACTCTCCTCTAAACTTCTCACCCTGATATTTTCAAGTTTCTCTCCCTTTCCTAGGTTGCTCCCATGCCCCATTTCTGTCAGGCCATGTCATATTCATACATTTTAAAGCTGGAAGAGACTTCTCAGATCATCCTATCCAGCTGCCTGCTTCAAGCCACAGAAACTCATCCACTTCTTGGGTTCAGTGATTAATTACCACACCAGGTTAAGAATTTTTCATGTTGTTTTAAACACAAATGTTATTTCCTTTATCATCCAGCTACTGAATTGAATCATGCTTTTGTCTGCTTAAATGGTTACCTATTGTTAAATACTATCTCCTTGAAATATTATGTTGTACCTGTTTGAGTCTCACTTTGTACCACTTTTGTTCCTAGTTCAATACTTTGCCACAAATGCCCAACACCTGGTGCCAGAGAGGAAAATAGGGTGTTTTCAGCAGCCTCTAAGAGAGCTGGCAGATGCAAGATTAATATGACTGTCCTTGATACAGGCCAGATAGCAAAGAAGTAGGGCCAGGAGTGACCACTTTAGGTCCAAGTCTAAGCATAGGAAAGCCAGAAATAGGAGCAGGGGTGGAACAACAGAGGACCTGCCCACCAAGAGGTGCAGAAATTAGGAAACTTCTCAGAGAGGAGGCATTTTGCTGGAGGTGATTCCAGCAACTCGTTCTATCAGACAGGATGGAGGGACCTCCAGTTCTGTGCTCAGATGCAGTGGCCATGCAGTATGGCCTGTGGGCTTCACCCCTTGCAGCAGCAGCACCTCCTCATCTCAGAACCTCCCTGATTCCACTTAATCCCAACTCATGTTTAAATCAATGTGGATAAAGTGAAACAAACCTGACTGTGGACAAACTTGTAAACTGCTCGGATGAAGCAATATCTTTCAGGAAAAGCAATACCTTTTAAGGGGCAGAAATTCTTCCCTGAACCAGTGCTTATGACTCTGCTAAGGCTGGGCTGGATGAGGGATGCACACATCCTGAAACAGCTCCCTAAAACAGAGGTCTAGGGGTGCCATTTATAAAGGCCTTCCAGGCAAGAGTGAGAATAAGCAGGTGTTGTCTTGAAGGGACATAAAATCTGTGTGGGGACTTGACCTGGCTCAGACCATGAAGTGCCAGCAAATGCACACACTCACACACAGACACACAGACAATTTACTCAACTCCAGCAACCTGTTAGATCCAGCAGCTGGCAGGGCTTTATGAAACAAAGAGCCCACAACCCACACAGGAGCGGAAGCATTGCTTCCTGTGAAACCCGTGGGGGCTGTGCATTGTTCTGGCCTTCAGTGACACTTTATTACTTTCTTAATTTATACAACACACCAGTATTTTTTAAAATAATGTAATGAACCTGCTAGCTTCTTCCAGCAGGCAGAGATCAGGGAAGGATAAAGAGCAGGTTGGTCAGAGCACTACAGCAGCTGGCTGAACAAAGGCAAGTGATGTGAAAAAAAAAATCACTGAAGTTGGATCAGACTGGAACAAGACAATAAGAAAAGACCCAAAGAAAACCTTTGATGAAGAGATGGAGCTCTGAATAGGGCACTTACATGCTTCATTACTTGCCCTCTGATAGAGGAATGGACTGGAAGATGAACTCCAAATACCACACCTATCGCACTTGTGGGTGAGGCTACCTCAAGTGTCCTCCAGGAAAATCTATTTTTTAGTCAAAATCATTGTCCGTAACACCTTTTCACATTATTCTTTCAGTCTGCAAGGAATCACCCTGTGTTTGCCAGACATCAGTGGGAATCCAGGGAAGGCTTGAATTTGTAAAATGGAGGGCTCCAAGTCACTCAAAGATTTGCTTTGGAGCTTTTGGTAAGACAACCACTTTCACATACAGTTTTGAGAAAGAATGGTAAAAATGGTTTACTATTTTTCAGCTGGTGAGAGTACAGCATGAAGGAGCTGGCAGGAAACCTTTCTATAGGCTTGGGGTGATAAAACTCTACTGCCAAATGCAAGGGTTTACCTACTGATGTGATGAGGATTCTGTGGAAGAAGGAGCCTAAAGCACAAAGAATTTTCCCATTTAAATTGTCTATCAGTGTCTGAGATGTCAAAGGCAACCTTGACGCGTAGTGGCCCCTTGGATGAATCAGGTGGATATAATCAAGTGGACCTTTGCCACTGATTTCTGTGGGGCTATGATTTAATTTCTTGAAGTCTGCCTCTCGCTCTCATTCCCTGTAAACTGCTCTTGGCTGGAGAATCAGTGCAACACAAAGAACAAAGCAAATGCAGAAATTAAGGCACACCTTCAGATTCATGTCAATTTAACTTAACTACAACAATTTTCCAGTAAGCTCATTGCTCATCAAAGGGAGGAACAAACAGTGAATCTGGCTGGCTTCAGACAGACACAGCATAAGCAAATTAAGTGCTAATTTCTCCTGCACCCAGCTTGATCAGAACACCCCTGTTCTGTCCATCAACATGCCCCGGTATTCCTGCCCACTCTCACCATCTGCTGATGTAGCTAAGTCCTGAAAAGAAGAAGCTGCTATTGCCCATGAATTTTTAATGTAGCAAGGAAAAGGCTGCAGG
The DNA here is from genome assembly GCF_000691975.1 of Corvus brachyrhynchos. NCBI lineage: Eukaryota > Metazoa > Chordata > Aves > Passeriformes > Corvidae > Corvus > Corvus brachyrhynchos. The sequence goes on along the minus strand of NW_008237619.1, from coordinate 9,245,518 downwards.
AAGAAGAATATTTGGTGGCATTTAGTCCCCGTGATCAAAGCCATTTCATGTCTCTTGTGTGATATTATTAGAACACAATATGAAGTGAAAGCAGTGTTCCGACTGAGGTCCCTATTCAAGAAACATTTTCTGCACAGGACAATGCAAGAACCAATGCCAGCAGGAAGCCCAAATTCTTACAGCCTCTCTCTGCCCACGTGTATCTGCATCACATGACAGAAAGAGCCAAGCAGGTACCTTAAGTCCATTTCCCTCTGTCACAATCACGATGTTCAATGGGACACCTCCACTCACCTGTGAAAGCTTTCCAACACCCAAAAGTGCTTGTATGGTCACCAGTAAGAGACTCCAGTCTAAAGAGATAACATGCCACAAAAAGAGCTGTGGTTTGGGGCTCTGCTGTCACTGGTATTTGTTAAATAAAATACTGTGTTCTTGTACGCACCAAAGAACCATCCAAGAGAACTCAATGCCATAGAGAGAGCTGATATGTCCTCTCTCTGTCCTATCACAAGCTGAGCCAATCCTCCAGAGCCAAGAGGCACATGAAGACCATACAGGGAAATCTGTTATGTGCTCAGTGAGGAGAAAGGGATTTTTTAGCTAACAAGAAAGGGGTACTGGGGTTCAAACAGATTTGGCTCTCAAGAAGTATGGATTAACTCCAGACCTTTCCTCTACTAAAGGACATAACAAAACACATACTATAGTAAGTTTTTGAAAAGCTTCTTCCTCTGACCTCAGACAAACATGGATGCACGAGAATATTCCCCTGGGAAATATCTGCACTAGCTGAATATGTTGTAATTACAAATTGCCATTCTTATTGCCATTGTTCAATCAACAATAAAACTCAGGCACTGAGAAGCCACACTGATCAAACTCCTAGCCACAAGCAATGCATCCCATACAGATCACATTCTGTTGTTTGAGACCTTCTGAGGCAAATCTGTCCACTGCTGGTAAGTGTTTGCCGAGTGCTTCATGAAAAGCCGATGCCTTGTTCACAATATACCTCTGATGGCACTGAGGATGCATTGTTCACACCAGCTGAAATTTTCAGCCTCTATTCCACAGCTTAAAGGCTCAGATATCTGTAAGCAACGGTCAAGGTTCGAAAAGCAGCAGGGATACCGGTGCGAAAATATTTGCCCATTGAGTCCCACTGCTGATACAAGACTCTTGACTGCTCACTGAAAACCATCACACAAATGCATTTACACTAATACCACACAAGTAAAGACAAGGGAACCACAAGTGAAGCTGAAGTGAAATTAAAGTATTTTGGTAAACATAATGTCTGTAAACGAATGCTGAGAGTCATCATGAAGATGTTTACGGAGGTAACAGAAAAACTCTGGATGGTCCTTGCTGCTTTTACATTCTTCTGAGCTGGACTACAAGAAAGCTGAAGAAGAACTTTTAATGAGGGTGTAGAGGGATAGGACAAAGGGGTAATGGCTTTAAACTGAAAGAGAGTAGGGTTAGATTAGATATTAGGAAGAAATTCTTTACTGTCAGGGTGGTGAGGCACTGGACATGTTGCCCAGAAAAGCTGTGGATGCCTTATCCCTTAAAGTATCCAAGAGTAAGTTGGATGGGGCTTTGAGCAACCTGTTCTAGTAGAAGGTGTCCCTGCCCATGGCAATGGGGTTGGAAGTAGATGACCTTTAAGGTCTCTTCAAAACTAAGAGATTCAAAAACATTCTATGTTTCTGTAACTCTGGTAAGGGCTCTGTACTGGATAGCTCTTTCTGTGCAAGTCAAGCACAGTTGATGGCAGCAGAGAAAGGGCCATGGATGCTCAAAAATACCCAAAAGAAACTGCAAGACACTAGCACCACATATAATATGCCTGCAGTCCCTCAAAGCTCTGCAATGAGAAAGCCCCATGAAGCAGAAGTTCTGTTCATACACAGGAAAGCAGGAACGGCTTAAATCTTTGGACTGGAAGCTGGTTTGCTCTTACTGCCACAGAGAGTTGCACAAAGGATTTAGGTTTCACACAAGGTGAACTCTCCCCACTTCACCTACACAGTTCAACAGAGTTGTGGGGGATGTAAAGATATACCAGGCACTGCAAGGAAAGAAACTGGTGAGCGAAGGTCAGGGTGCAGTCCTTTGTGGAAAGGGGAATGTGACAGCATCATGCTCTGTGTGTGCGTGAGTATGAGCAAGGTGAGACTGGCATACCTGATGTTCCAGCTTACTGGGATGATGGAATAGGACAAATATTAAGTTTTAAGCTCTGTGGTCTTTTTGTCAGGAAGCAATGTTTACAAAAAGAAAATAAACCAAATCAGCTCAGACAGAAAGGGCAAAACCTCCCCATTTCACCCAGAAATTAAGTCTTCTTTATCATTTCCATTATGGTTCTTCAGCTTTCTAGAGATGTCCTCACTCTCCAGAGCCAATCTTAAAAGTGTTTGAACACATTGGCCAGCATAGAGTCAATGTCTTGATGACTGGGGAATATGCAATATACTTCTAGTTTATTAGATGTATTCAACTCCCTACAGAAAGATTCAAGGTGTCATCAGTATTGGACAGATGACCCTTAGCTCTGCAGTCAAGAGCTTTTACAATGTGAAGGTGGTGTCCATTGTTTGTAGTTCCTGTACTATCTTTCCATAAAGCTGACAAGTGTTTGGATAATCATAAGAAAGATGGATGGGATTCAGACATAGAGAAACATTTTGTGATTAGAATATTATTATCGAGCTAATGAAGCTCTAATGGCAAATCCTAAAAGGATGAACAAGCTGCTTAACTTTGCCTGATCCCCTGAATCCAGCAGTTCAGGACAACTTTTTCCATCAGCTTATAGCTCTAGTCTTCCTCAGTGTCCTGGTTTTGGATGAAATAGAGTTAATTTTTTCCTCAGTAGTGGGAACAGTTCTGTGTTTTGGATTCAGTATGAGAATGATGTTCATAACATGCTGATGTTTTGGTTGTTGCTAATTAGTGCTTCCTTTAAGACAAAGACCTCTCAATTTTCCATGCTCTGCCAGTGAGAAGCACAAAACCTGTGAGAAGCCTGGACAGAACAGGTGACTCCAACTGGCCAAAAGGATATTTCATACTGCAGAATATGATGCTCAGTTTATATATGACTGGGGGAGTTACCCAGTTGCTGGGCTGATTGCAGCTCCTAGGGCTGATTGCAGTTTGGGGACAGGTTTGGCATCGGTCAGTGAGTGGTAAGCAACTGAGTTGTGGATCACTTGTTTTTCTTAGGTTTTTATCTCTCTCTTCTTTTTATTACTACTTTTATTATATTTTACTTTGTTTCAGTTTTACTTTTCTCATCTCAACCCATGAGTTTTACTTTTTTTTCCCCTGATTCTTCTTCCCATCCACTGGGGTGAGGGGGAGGTGGGCAAGCAGCAGGTGATACTTGGTTGCTGGCTGGGCTTAAACCACAACACTTGACTATTTCACCAGAGTGGAAGAGATTGCCAAATTCTAACATCCCTCTGAAAGATACAAAGCTGTTTTGATGACTCATCTGGCAAATACAGCAACTACTTCCAATTAATACTAAGTCAGAATACAACACTTTGGAAAATTAAGGCGAAGGGAAATAGAGTTTAAGACTAGGAAGTGTTTCAAAAACCCTGCAAAGCATTCAGTATGATTTGTAGATTCTCTCCTTTTGTCTTAGACCAGCCAGAGAAATGATTAATGCTTTCTCATTATTTCTTAACAACATGTGGAATATAAGCAATAAGAAGAAAAGAAGAAAAACCAATGTAGGAATGTTTCTTCTTATTCCTTCATCACACATCCTCGAAAGAAAATACAGAAAGCACACAGTAAGGCTTATATTCATAAAAAAACCCAGAAAATTCCAGTCAGGGCCTGCATTTAGGATTTTAACTTGGCATCAATGTTCTTTTAAGAAAAATATTCTTACTTGCTCTGTTCATACTGGGATTTAAGAAGTGCAAAGAAAATGTATTTAACTAGCTAATGTGTATTAACTGCTTAGCACAAATAAGGCAGTATGCTTCCATGATGTATTAAAAATCAGTTAGTTAAACCTCAAGCTCCTTCTTTGCCATTATGCTTAACATATGTTAAAATCATACTGCCTTGTTTTCATCAGGCTGTTAATACACGCCCCCAAAGACAGCTTCACCTTAAAGCTCCCGTGAGAAAGACCTAAAGGTTTAGCTATGTTGGCAAAGCCATCCTAAGTTGACATTCTGCTGATGCAGCTGTAACATACTTCCTATCTCTTCATTCCTCCAGTAAACACTCTTGGCAAAAGGATTACAAGGCCAGGGAGCTGCATGTGCACTTTGGCTCTCAGTGTCACATTCAGCATCGCGTTTCCTCGTGCTGGCGATCCGAGTAACAAAGGTTTATAGCCTGCACCTGGCCCTGGGCACAAGGAGGTGCCCAGCGGGGTGGCAGAATGTCAACTGCTGCGTGTCAATTCCCACAGACAAACTGAGGCTCATCCTGAAATTTTCTCACTGTGGTTCATGACTTCTGACCATACGGTAGGAAAAAAAATGCTACCTCTATCCATGTACCTGTGTGAATCCACTCTGATTTTTCTTTCCTAAATGGTGGCATTTGTTAAGAATCTCCCCAAGTCTACAAGCTACTTTTACACTTCAGTTTGGGTTTTCAACATTCATTCCAAAAGAAAATTCCCTGCCCCTGAGATACAACAGCACATTAAATATATTGATTGCCCCTTCAGAGAAAGGCTAGTCCCCATATTTTCATCTCTTCCTTTGTGCTGTTTCGCCATGCAAGTCACCAAAGAAAAAGTTATATTTTTTCTTCTGCTGTTTTACTTGCTCAGGTGGGACAGTCACTCAGATGAGGCCAGAGACTTAGCTGTTGAGGCATAGAGGTGCCTAGTCAGGCACCAAACAATCATCACAGTCTAAAAGAAGCTCTTAACGCCCTGGTGACACATTCACTGTGTGTGCTTCCTCTGCTTTACAGCTGACTCACATGGAGAACCACCAGGCTCTCTCCAGAACAGGAAAAATAACTGCATATTATCTGTTTAAAAGCCTCATAATCCTCAGGCAACAACTGAGTAGTAACTGCAGTGACAGGCAAAATCTTTCTGCTTCATATTAATAAACCCCAACACAATATTACGGCTTGCTGCATCAAAGGCTTTTACATAAATGACCTTTTATTTTTTTTAACACTAAAACGAATACGCGTGAAAGGACTTGGGTGTTTAAGACTTCCCTTAGGTTTCCATTTGCTGCATCATGTTGGTTTTGAGGAACTAGACTATATCGCTGGAAACAAACAGAAAGCAAACAAAGACTGCAAATGGAGGAAAAAAGTGTCTCTTGTGTTTTAGTGGTCTGACACGTCATTTTCCAGACCAGGGGGTAAAGTCTCTTCCCCAAAGGCATATCACTGTTGCTTTTTTTCTGGAGACCAACTGCCCATTGTCAGTCGTGAACAGTCACTGCTTGCCCTAGATAGGTTTACTGACATAGGGACACACAAAGCCATGACAGTGAGGGAGTGACATGCCAATGCCAGTTGTGTCTCCTGCAAGTGCTTTTTATGTAGATTGGCATGATGCAATTATGAAGATTTCTGCACATCTTCATCTTATTCCCATAAATTGCACAGACAGAAAGAGCCTCCTCCAAAATGTGGCACTCCTGGAGCTGAGTTACCCACTCATGACAGTCCTTACTAGGTAGCAACTCCTTATCCCTTGGGAATGGCTGTGTAGCATGAATAGCTTTAGAGCATTTCCACAGATGTCCTGGTTCATATTTGGGTTGTAGCTCTGGTCACTCACTAACAGTCAGTCACTGCATGGTTCCTTTCCCTCAGCGAAATCATGGCACTGATAGTTCCGCCATGAGAACAGAACACAACAGATAAGCTCGTGCCTGTTTGTTTGCCTGGGCCTAAATCTTCTCTTTTGCATTTAACTCCAGCCAGTACTGTCTCACCAGGTGCTATCTCTTTGCTGAAGTACCTTAGGGAAACCACCCTGATTTTTGCTGGGTAGTTTTGCAGGGATAAACACTTTCCTCCAGTGTAGCCAGTGGGGTTCCACTGACATGACACTGGCCTTGGGTGAAGCAAGTGATGCCTTAGGAGGGTTGTAGCACAGCCAGGAAGAATGGCTGAAAAGATAAGAGCACTGAGGCCTTTAAACTACAGCTCTCATGGGAGCCAGTAATACTGCTGTGTAAACAAAGTTTTTCTTCAAACTGGTTGAATTACACAGTTCAGCTGAGTTGGTTTGAGCTGCCTGGAAATACAGTACCTCCCAGAAAAAGAATAAAATGTACTTCAAATAAATAACAGGAACAGCAATAAGAAAAGAGGTGAAAATCACCCCTTTCCTGAATTTTTGGGAAGCACATTTTTCACTTTAAATCACTGTAGAGAGAAAATTTCAGAGCATCTCACCCTTCCTAGCTCCTCCCCCTGTTTTCTCTGCAATATCTAACAATTGGAGCTTTCCATCTCTCCACTCTTCGTCATCATCCTGACATTAACATCTTGTACAAATGCAGGCAGATTTGAACCTCCATCAGAGAACTGTAGCAGCTGCTGAGGAGGGAGAGGATTGTCTTTTATTCTTCCTTTTAAAACAATTAAAAAGAAGTATCTGACTGTTTCTGTGAAAACTGTGGACTGGACAACATCTTGTAAAAAAATATTGCTGGCTGAAAACTGGCAGTTGCTCCGTCAGTATGACAGAATAATTAAAACCAGTATGACAATAATTAGCACTTCTATGGTTCTTTTCATCCATGGATATCAAAGCACTTCACAGAAACAAGTGCAGCTACCTCAATTTTTAAAGCTGAGCTCAGAAAAAAACAAATCAGAACTTTTTCCTTGTGGAAAATTCCAACAACTTCATCACAGGTATTCATCCTAAATTAGCGATAAGAGTTGAAATATTTTTTTTAAATTTCCAAAATCAAGAGTGCTTAAAAAAAGTGCCAAGGTTGATTAGGAAATGTTGCCACTTTCAATGAAGCCAAACGTTTTGCCATTCTGATTTTAGTGCATTTTGTTTTGAGTCTCTCAACAATACATCTGCCTGTGGGAAGGGAATGTCTACTGGGAGCTGTAGTTCATGTTTCCCCACTGAACTTGATAACTCTATTAGTTAGGCACTGCCTGTCCCCATCCTTCCCTAAGGCTGGGCCCACCTATCCTGATATTCCGCAGAAAAACATCATCAAAACATTCCTCACTGCCTCTACTGAGCTCCTGAACAGGAAGAACTGCTGCAGTAAGGAGGGCTGGACAATTTAGCAAAGTAAATGTAAGACCAAACAGCCCCAATGGACAATTTCATGCTTTAGAATCCAGTCCAGCTCCCCTCCTATGAGTCAGTAAAGCATCCTACAGTAGCTTTGACTTTTTGGGATGAGTTCTTTCAGGTCAAGTCTGTGTACAGGCAGCCAAAGGAGCGAGCTTCTGCTGCAGCTGCCACCTTGGGTTTATGCCCACAGCTGATATGGTCATCATGTCCCCTTGTTCCCCACTTAAGAGATTTGTTCTGTCAAGGACCTGCCTGTCTAGAGTTGTCAGGGAAGAGGAGGACAAGTCATGATTGCTACTTAGAGATGTCTCACCTCAAACCAAAGCTGCTAATATAACTTGCCAGAAGCTGGGTGACATACCCAGATACTTACTGATAAGGCACCTGGCTACCATGTCAAGTACCACTTGAAAAGGTTCCTTCCCAGTGAGGCTGGAAATGTGCATGGGACCAGAAGGAGCTTGAACAAGCTGGTGCTTTTCTAGGAAAGCCCATTTATATTTACTGCATTTCCTTAACTGGCACGAGTGTTTCAATGCTTCACTCGCACTCCCCTTACACACACACTGGGACAATTTATCTTGGTGGCCCCAGCTACAAGGCTGCTGAAGGGGGGACTTTGATGATTGATCAAACAAGACTGAGCTGATTAAAGTTACGTTGTTTTCCCTGACTGTTCCTTTAATAATTTCAGAGCAACAAACCACAGGCAGACTGCAGGTTCATGAGGGAGAAATCAACAGGAAGCAGTTAATATTTCTACCAGTTTAGCTAATGTTGCTAAAACCAAAGTAGATGTTTGCAGGCAGAGAGCATGTGGCAACTGAACACTATCAGGTTCAGCTGGTAACTCATGGTTACACACACAAACAACCCAGTTAACTCTTTAAACCTGACCTGGTAAACCAGGATAGTCATATGTAAACAAACATCAACCTGGGGAAAATCAGGTCCAAATCTACTCTTACAAAAATATTTTTTACCTGTATTTTAGTGCACTTTACAAATTTTTTTTTTTCCCCACAGATGCTTCTGATACCATGTCTGACTCTAAAACCTGAGAGACATTACGGTGCCTCATTCCCAGATGCTCATTGTGTTAGCCATTCACATGTGTGTCAGGTCTACACCAACATTTATTAACTCTACACCTGAGTTATACCCATAGCACAGCTTAACCTCACTCAATGAAACCATCCCAAACCAATTTCAGCAAATAAGCAGAGCATTCAAATAAATAAATAAATGAATAAATAAATAAATGTTTCTGGATAAAAGCCTAGCTTGTAAAAAGCCTCTCCGGCCTATATTTCTATACTTTAGTATTTGCATAACTGAAGAAGGAAACAGGACTTTGCCTAGCTCTGCCTGTAAGCAACATACTCCATCATCTCAAATTTGAGGTCGTTTAAAAATCTCCCTAATTTTTGGATTTAACAAGTTCACGATGCCTGCCGCAGATCTTTAATTCTCAGTTAGGAAACAGGGAGCAGACGCTGATGCTTAGGACCATCTTTTATGTGAAAGGTATTAATATACGTGCCTCTGTCAAAACATAAATAATGTACTGGGACAGTGTCACCTTGTGGTTGTTTGCTGACATAGCGGCCGGCTGAGAGGGGATACTCCCTGTACCTCGCCCCCAAAAGCCTTCACTCAGGAACGTCGAGCTTGGAATTTTTCTTTGCGATGAAACAGGACCTCCACGACTGGCCCCGTCTGCATCCTCCATGCAGGCCTTAGCAGCTCGTGCACTAATGTCTCCTTAAACCCTCACAGAGGCACAAAGGCGTTAAACACTTGGGACAACTCCACAACTTGCATTGGCTGCAAAAGTCTGGGAGAGAAAGATATGAAGGAAGAAGGAAGATATGAAGGAAGATATGTGAATAAGGAAGCTGCCTGGTTCCTAAACAGGAGCTGTGACACTGGACAATAAAATTCCACTTTTCCCTTTTTTAATTTGCTGCCTTGCAAGGTAAAGTCCAAGGAGTAGCACTGGATTTTGAAAAGTGCTGGTGTATGAAGAGGAAAACGTGCAGCCCTAATTCAAAGTTAGTACTAATGCAAGGAAATTCAGACACCAAACTGTGTTCTTAATGGAGAACTAATGGATGTTAATTAACCACCAATTGACAAATAGCATATTTACTGTAGTTTAACAGCTCTGCAAATAAGCACAAACTCATATACACATGTTTAAACCTTAATAAATACATTTGCAGTCATTGGCCACTTAAGTTGATTTTCAAACTGTCCCCTATAGTAAATCTAAAAGGATACGTTTGGTCGCAAAAGTTATTGCACGTTAATTAAACATTAGCTCATTGCAGAAAATAAATAAGTTAATGGTAAATGACCTCCTTCATCAATACTGGTTTATTACACAGCTCTTAGAAGCCGTATGCAAAAATGCAGAAAAAACCCACCATGAGATGCAGCTTTCTCTCTGTGCCCTCACCCACACCTTTGCAAAGCTCTCCCTGCAAGGGAGGGTTCCCAAGGCTCTGTGCAGAGGTGAGGAGGGTGGCCTGCAGTAACATTACTGTGGGCAGTGCTCCAAGCAGCAGGTTTCCAAGAGTAACTTCACTGCAGGTAAGCATGCAACAGGATTCTAGAAAATCCTTCTGAGCAGAAGGCATGAGATAGAAGAGCGTGTGGTGACACTTGGGAGGAAAGGCGGTGAGATGAATACTTAGAGTTTTCATTTTGTGAATTATTTCATTCCATCCCATCCTGTGAGCCTTTCATTTGATTCCTTTTCCTATCTTTCTTAATTTGAACAATACCACCTTCTCTTCTGCTACTACGTTTGCTGTCCTTTCAAAATGGTGCAAGAAACTTCTCTGCAGCTTTCACTGTGATCCTGCATTTCTCCTTTCATCCTATTCCTTGGTGCATCCCTTAAACTTGCTTCTTAACTGGAGCCATATATTTTGCCCTGAAAGTACTGTATTTGCTTCCCAAAGGTCTGTGGTGAGGGTTAAGCCTTTAGTGTATGTCAGATGCTTTAAGATCCTGTCACAGAAAATGCTGGTCCTAAAGAAAAGATAAACACCACCTTCCTTTTGTATAGTTCTTACAGGAATGCACAGCATATAACCAAGTCCAATGGTATTTATCCCAGGTTACTTCATTCTCCAATGCTGTTGCAGAAGCCTCCAGCGGAGGGAGCTTAAAATAACTTAAAAAAGCTTTTCTTTCAAGAGACTGACTTTATTAAGTCATTGTTTTGTATTTTATACAAAACAGAGAAAAAAAATTCAGGGAAGGAGAAAAGGAAATAATCACCATTCATCAAATGGGAAAAGTCCAGATCAAATGGTGAAGAAGTGTTTCCAGACTTTGAGAGAATACAAATAGTGTGAAATCGAAAGCACAAATTAAATTAAGAATCATAAAATTTTCTCTGTTTGCACAGCTCAGGCAACACTGTCTGGATCCAATTTATTATCAGGCTCAACAACAAATAAGCTCACATGATTCCCAGGCTTAAATAACCTTTACTCATTCCACAATAAAACTACCATAGGGGTCTGGCAAGCAAAGATGAATTATAGCTGCCTGTCAGAAATAATGATGATAATCCTTCCCACTCCCGCAACATCTGAGGATTACAACCACCTTTGCAGACAATACAGCAATCTCAAATACACAGTGCAACTTAACAAACCTATGTCCTCAACAGGTTCACAGATGGAGAAACTGAGGCACAGGCAGAGGAAATGAATCACTCCACAATCACAGTATGACTCTGATCCCTGTTCCCACCTTGGCCTCAGCCCCATTAGAGTGGAAACCACTCCTCTGATGTCAGTGGATTTCTTTCATTTATGCACTGTTGTCACCATCTCAACAGATGGACTGCAGCAGCACTCAGGCTCTGTTACTATGGTCAAGTATCCTCTTGTGCTGCACAAAACAAATGGAAAGATCTGAAAAAAATGGGATTTCCCTGTCCCAGGGTTTGCAATGGAGATGCGACTGCATCCCTTTGTATTTGACTTGGTAATTGTGCCTGGAAAGGATGGATCTGTTACTATCTGGCAATCCTCACAGATTTGAGGATTGATCACCCCTTGATGGCTGGGGTGAATCTTCTCTAATGTTGAGGGTCTGTGTTGGAATCTAGTGATTGAACTTGGGGAAGAGGACACAGACTGTTACCTCCTCCATACCATGCAATTTCCCCTTTGGCAATAGGGGGCCAGACCCATAGTTGTGAGAGCTGAAGCAAAAGCCTATTTTTAAGCCCTTATGTGCATGAGCATGGAGGGCTTTGCCTCTGGTAGAGCCTTAGCACAACACAGTCCTGGCTAGTCCACACCGAGTTCCCTCCAAGCATCCACAGGCTTGGCTGCAAACCCTTCACTTGGATAACCAGCATGCTCAACCCAAACCTTCCCTAACTGTGTCTCTATCTCACTTCCAGATATCCTGCTGAGGCTATAATGTTAATAACAAGAAGGAAGCTGAACAATAGCAGTGTTTCCAGGAAATTGATACCTCTGCATCTGGTGTGCTTTGAAGGCACCAGGCTGTTCTGCATTCACAAGGCACAACTCACATGATATCTGTCAGCCAAAGACATCCAAGTCAGTTGCGCCAAGCTGCCTTTTTCTTCTCAGCTACAGACAACTGTGAAGTCCCCTTCTTTCCCCAGATGTTCTTGCATGCTTCATTGCAAAAAAATAAGTGTCTGTCAAAACTGCCTGTGCCTCCTCCCAGGGAAACAGTAGCCAGGGGCTAGGTGTGTGGGTGGGGGGGGGGGGGGTTTTAGA
>NW_008237619.1:9232626-9233430 GCF_000691975.1 Corvus brachyrhynchos | reverse complement strand
GCCAAAGGGGCTTATGGGGTAACTAATGCTGTGAAGTCAAAGCCAGAAACTGCATAGCAGCCTCCTGAATGTGGTCTCTGGCAAGATCTATGCAATGTAATGACATTATGGCTTTACCATACATTACATGCAAATTAGAAGAGGTTGGCAGCCATGCAACTGGCATAGCACAGCAGCAATCATCCTTACAGGATGTAGAAGGCAAGGCTATTCATCCTCAACCTGCACACAGGGGTGGGAAGGGGAAGGACGGTGCTCCCACAGTACAACTGCTTGCCTCATTTCCCCTTTGAGTGACCTAATGTGGTGGAAGACATTTCCCAGTGCCCAGCTCCTGGTGTTCCTACCTTATTTTTCAGCTTTACCAGAAGGTGTGATTTTCTTTTTCTTTGTAAATCCATCCAAAATTCCCCTCAAATGTCTGCTGTTCTCTGTCTCTGCTTCTCCCCAAGCATCCTCTCCTTAGTGCCGAATAGCTGTAGGATATGCACAACAAAATGTCTGTGTGCAGGTGCTGAGCAGTGATAGATGCACACAGCTGGCTGGCCAGCCGGGACTTCACCTGCTTTGCTGTTGATGAACTACGCCTTCCCTCTTAATTGCTTTTAATGTTTTCCCCCATTTAGGCAGCCATCTCCTCCTCTTTAACCTTTCATATTTTCTCTGAACTCTTTGGCCTACAAAATCTACAAACACCCCAAAACTGCACAGCATACTCTGATGGCAGAGGACAGATGTCAGCCTCCTGGTCCCCTATTTTCAAAGTGATAACTACTAATAATTTGGGGAGATGTTATTGAAGAG
>NW_008237619.1:9224122-9232613 GCF_000691975.1 Corvus brachyrhynchos | reverse complement strand
GCTATACTTTGTTGTTCTTCTAGTATCTTTGCAACTCACATTTTCCATTGATGCAGAGAGACAAACCAAGGCAAAAATACATGGAAACCTAAATCAGAGCTCTTGCTACAAAATCGCAACAAACTCCCTCAGAGCCAAATGGCATCTTGATGTCAGCAATGATGTAAGAGCGATGGTATTCTTGTTCCTGTCATGTACTCCCACTATTGTTAGATCAGGCCTCTAACCTTACCAGAGTGTATCTTTCAAACAAGCAAAGCAGGTTCCATTAATAAAGGACTTTAATGTGGGTACTGTCGGCTTGATAATTCCAAATGTCCAGCCTTCTACACAGCAAACTTCCCTCAACACACTATTCCTCACACTGCACGGTTTCACAAGGCAACAGTCCCAAATGGTTCCACAGGCTGATCACAGACAGATGCTGTCACATACTGGGACTCCAGTTCGCGTTTGCAAGACAACCCAACCACGTTTCAAGCTCCCTACTCTTTGCAAGACACCACTGAGAAGCCTCAAGGCAGAGAGAAGGCAGTCCTAAGCAGTCCGAAAAGTATTCTATTTTAGATATTCAACTTGAACGTTACCCTGTGTGTTGGATTAATGCACCTAATCTGTTGCATCTCATACAGCTATACTTTTTTTTTTCCCACTGACTCCAGTCTTGCTGACTACACTAGAAAGCAATATTTTAGTCTAAACCGGTTTTGGTCTTTAAAGTATCTCTGGATCAAGTCCAGCTCTTTGCTACTGCAAACAATTTTATTACAGGCATTTTTAAAACCTTTGATGGGTAGCAAACTGTAGGACTTAGAAGAGCTGGAGGAAACAAATCCTGCTCTTTCCTTATGTTGGTAGGCCCACAGTTGCCTTCTGGTGGAAAAGCTAATAGAATAGGGAGTTTGGGATGCTATTGCTCAGAAACAGCTTGTGTAGCAGCACCAAGGATTTCTTTCTGTGTCCTAGTCTGCTCTTCTCAACATGTTTCCAGCCCGAGGGATATCATTACAGTACCAGTGATAGAAAAGCAAAGTTCCTCAGATAACCTCCTCCACTTCCAACAGTGTTTGTACGTAGACATCGGTGCAAGGAAAATGATCCCTAAAAGGGAGCAACAATCAAAGTAATCTTAAGTGACGAGTTATATTGCACTAGTGACACTGATAAAACCAGAGAGGGGGAGAGCCCTTCACTAATTAAAAGCAGTGTCTGTTTCCCAGGTGAGATACAAGACGTCTGTGCTGCAGAAGTCTATGAAAAGAAGGAAGAAGCACCTCAGTCTGTATCCTGCAGCATTCATACGGCTAGAGAAGGGAACATCGAGATGATGTGACAGACAACAGCTGAAGGAGTTAAAGCCATTTAAAAACTGGCTGAGTAGCATTTAAAGACCAGGTAATATTACAAAGATAAATAGCTGTCCAGTGGTCAAGTGAGAACTCTGAATCAGTTTATAAAGTTTTGTGCAAGAGTGACACCCATATTGGAGTCAGGAAGGCCTTTACCCCACCTGGGAGTAGGTGTAGGTGTGGTGTGGAAAGAGAGGCATTTTGACCATTCCAGGCAGTAGGTTTCTAGACAGGGCCACGGCAGATGTGATGTTCTGGAGTCATGCAAAATTCAAAGACTATTATATCGATACATGACAGATGTTATGGAAGCACAGAACATTCAAGGACCAGTGGATTAACTTTATAAATATTACATTCATCCTTATGGCTTTTTTAGCAATTATATCCTTGGTTCTAAAGGTAAACCAGAGTAAGTTTTCTGCATATCATGAGACTCTGCAGGAGGCTTCACCTTCCCATAGAAAAAAAACCCCACACCAACTGAAAGTAAAAAAGTTGCTTAACTTTTGACCAATATAAAACAAAACAACAATGCCAAAGTTATGAAACAATAGGAGCTCCTGGCCAGACTCAAACATCTCTGACTTGAACAGACTGCTGGAGTCTCTTTGGGAACACAAGCTCTACCTGCACTATGGAAACCTGTATTCCCCAGGATCCACGTGCATGCCCAAGTTGTGACAAAATGCCCACAACATTTTATTTCATTCCTCTGCTTGACTTTTTCATTAGTTCATTTTTTTTTTTTAATGGAAAAAGACAGCAGCTAGCAAGTGGATGAGATCCATGGTGTACATGTGTCAAGCAGAGGGCTACAAAATGCATGTGCCCTGAAATATAAATTGTACTTTGACAACCACCTACAGAGATTTTCAGATTAATATTATTTTTAATTAGGGAGCTGATAATCATGGGGAAGGTAGGATGGAACTGCTGCACAGCCTCAATTTTGGAAGATTTTGGTGGCAGTCAAGGTTTTGGCAAGAGCTGAAGAGCCATTCTCACCAGCAGCACCCAGGCCAGACTTACTGTCTCCCCTCCAACTAGCTGGCCATGGCTGGCTGAATCCATGGGTTCCAGCAAGGATGGGCAAGTGGCATAGAAAATACTCTGCTAGACTCAACCCTACTCACAGCCTCCCTGTGTGCCACATATTGTGTGGCACCTGAGTCATCATTTACAAGTGTTATCATTTCCACAGGTTGCTGTTTTCCAGCTGACCTCACCATGACTTCTACTGCTGCACCAGATACCCATGCAAACAAGAGCTCTGTCAGCCACGCAGAATCTACCTTCCTTATTGCCCATTTCACATTATTAACTGCATACCCACATAAGCTAAGGAGATGTAATTGCAGCCAAGTTCCTCCTCTGATCCAAAGATTCTCCTGAAGTTCATTAACATTTGTACTGTAACTACTGTTGAGCTTGCCACATTTCCAGTCAAGATTTCAAACCAAATGAGGTTACCAAATAATGTCTTAATAGAGAATTCAGGGTAATTTATATATTGAAATTAAAGATTAAAGCTTAATCTTAATTAAATCTCACAGAAGTTCAGTAAAGCTGCCCAAATTATAAAATATAAAAAGATGTATTGATTATTTGAGAAATGGAAATCACATTTAATAAATACAGGAATGAACCATTAAGGGAATGGAGAGACCAGAAAAAGCACTAACTGGTGATTAAAAGAAGATAAATATTTATTAAATGTTGCTGTGATTTATTAATCTGTGTTGGGCTAAACAAATGTAATTTGATATCTGAATCATATCTCATTCTGATACAGTCTTCATTAAATCTGAAGTCTTGCTTTAAATGGATATCATATGTTCCCTTCAGTCCTTAATCTCTTTGAAATATCAGTTTGATGCTGTGGAAGACGTTGAAAGTCACAGGGACTGAAGTCTCCTGCATATCCATGAGGTTGTTCTGCACTACAGGTGAGCAGTCAACTTCCCATTCCACAGTGCCTTCTTATCCAGGACCTGTTGCAACTTTGCGCTGTCCCTTGGTGACAGGGCAACGTTCAGATTTTAAAGCCATTCTGTCAAAAGGCCAGACAGGAAGAGCACAACTTCAAATTTCAATCACTCCTCCAACAGCCAGTGTGGAGCTCTGAGACAGCACACCTTTCACTGGTTTTAAAGCAGGAAAGCCAACTGCCATGCTAATGCAGCTGCTGCCTGGCAGAGCACCAGTGGAGGTTGAGTATGAAAAAACATCGAACCCCTTGTCAATACAGTAATTAGTCTAGCAACAAATAGCTCTGTTGATGCAGCTTTCCAGTGGAAACGTTAATCGTGCAGGAGCTGAAAAATTCATTTTTCCGAGGTTCAGAGAGCAACCTTATCTTGGGCTCCTCACAGAGGGAGGCAAGGGTCTGGTAGAGCATGGCACTGTATGCACATGAGGTGTTTGAATAAGAACGTTTCTCGGGGTTAGACAGCAAGTTGTCTCTGTCTTAAATTCATTCTCACGCTCTCATTTCAGCCTCTATTTAGAAGAGGAGCTCCTTGTTGAAAATTACTGGCATAAATGAATTGCTGCTGATAATTAAATTTGCATAGAGTTAAAATTACGTTAGAGTGCTTGTTCCCAGTGCTACAACACTGAGTTATAGTGTTAGTGAGACTCATTGCCTTTCCACTGTGAACCTCAAAAAAGGTTGTATGAAAAGCAGCAATCGACTTCCACAAGTTTGCTTGAATCTGAATGTTTCAAGAACTCTTAACTTCCTTTCCAATGTCCTTGTCCCCTCACCAAAGGAAACAAACAAACCCCAAAACAAACAGGAAAAAAAGAAGAGAGGAAGAAAGGATGTGAAGTCTCCACAAATTGGAGAGAGGAAGAGATAATCACATACTATTCCTTTTGCTTTTTCAGGGAATGAGAAACAAAATCAGACTGAACTGGGCTCTGCAACCACTCACACTGAATTTGGAGTTCTACCTCTCTCATCTCTAATATCTTCTTTTCTACAGTAACAGGAGTGCAGGAAGTGTAGCAGTGGGACAGACAGGAGTAGAGAGGGAGAAAGCCACTTCAGATCTGAGTGAACTTGACATTTTAAAGGTAAAACCCACTCATTTCTTTTCGAAGTGGTCCTCCCTCTTTACTGACACAGGCACCCTGCTGAAAGCCAGGGTCTTGCCTCAAGGGCCAAGGGGGTACACATTAAGCCAGATTAAGCATCTGATTTTATTAAACAGCAGCTGTGAGAGATGCATTTGCATTATGTCAAACTTCCCTGTAGGAATTTCATGATAGCAGATTTCTGGCACTTCCTCGTGCAAGCAGGAGTTGATCTAGCACAAAGTAATTATTTTCAATTTGTCTAGCCAGAGAAAAAAAAAGGCATGACTTCAAAATCCTCACTACCAACATAGCCAAGCAGATTCCTCTTCTGGAACTCACTCTTGGGTTGAAAATATGATCAAAAAGTTCAAGCCCCTGAAGCAATTGTCTCAGAAAGTTTTAAGCTACTGAAGATAGCAGGTTCAGGACCATAATTACAATAAACACAGCAAATGAATAAGAGTCTTCTGGCAAGAATAAGCCAGAATTGCAGAGGCGGATGTTGCCAGTGAAAAGAACGGGAAGGTAACCAAGTGAAGAAACACCATGAGGAGGATTATCCTTATTTGGAAGCAATCCATTCCAGCAATAAATTAAGCCAGGGATCTCTGCATCGGAAAGCAGCAGGGCAACCTATTAGACTAAAGGACAATCTGCTTTTTCTGTCACCTTTGAGCCCTGACTGAATGGTGAGAGAAACAAACACAGCAGAGATCAAAACATATGTTATTTCAACAGCAGTAATGGTCAGCTGCATGTTACAGAGAGGGTAGAATTCTTTCCATGCACATTCCTAGCACAAATGCCTGATCTTCAGCAACAATATTGCTGGACTGCAGTGGTCATAAAGATGAAATCACAGTAGAGGGCTTGGATGGAAGAAAAATGGTAATTTATATTTTATGGCAAAAGCATAGCTGCTTTCACCCCAACCGCTGGGATGGGCTCAGGTGAAATACTCCGTGCAGACTGGTGGAGCTTTTTTCACAGTGGTATTAGAAGACATAGTGGTAAAAGAAGAAAAGAAATTAAATGCTATATACTTTTAGCTCAAAGAGGACTCTGCATCTGCCAGCTGTAGTACATGACATTGTGTACATGCTGGTGTGTTCCAGGGCCATATTTACTGCAGGGAAACAGCATCCACTGTTAAGGGATTTCTGAGGGGCAAACACAGGCTCTGTCTCACAAGGATTTAAATTATAGAGAAGCAGATACCTAAAATGTACAGAAATGCACTGTGCAGAACAGGCAGAGTACAACTGAAAGAAGAATACTAGAAAATCTTAAACATATATTGGTCATGTGCATAATGTGATCAAAAAGAGAGAGATTATTTAGAATTTTGAGGGTGTCCTTCCACATTTTCTGGTAGCTGCTATCGACAGAAAAACCTGTAATGCCTCTTAATTCCCTTTCTCTCTTGCTGTTGAGCTTTTGTCTTTACCCCCACTAACAGATGCTCTTCTAGTCAAAAGGCCCCAAGAGCAGCCCTGATGGAACTCAGAGCTGACATGTCGCTCTCTCTGGTCTCCCAGTCCCAGGCCTTGCCAAAGAAAGGAGAGGTACCCAATGATCCCAAACTGTGCACACTCCCTTTGGTGATGAGCACAAACAACCTTTACCTGATAGATACTCAAGCACGTCCAGCTTCCTCAAGTTCCCACTGTGATACTCATGCTGATGCAAGATTTTTTTTAAAGCTCAAATTAGGCTGACAAACACAAACAGACTGTGAAAAGGGCAGACTGTCAAAAAAGGTTCCTCTCTTTTACGCAACACTGACGAAACGAGTAAAGTAATTCCTTGTTGCAGAGTTAGCTCTAAAGTGAACTCTTGGTTACACAGTACTCTGACATCTACCTATCTCAGCTCACATTAACGTCCAGCTGGCACTAGCAATGAGTCCCAGAGATGCTGCTAGTTGTTTCTTCTTTTGGTAAAGGGACCCCAGGCCCAGCTTGTGTTCTGCTGTCCAGGGCAAAATACTTTGCTGGTCTGTATTCTGTTGCCCACAGAAACTATTTTGAAGGAGAGATACCAGCAGCAGGTGAATAAGTCATACATGATCCCTGGCTATGTTATCAGACCTCTCATGGAATATTTTCTACCAATGATAAAATGTTATTGCTGCCATTATCAAGCAGTTGGTCTTTATCTGTCTACCTATGACAGGCCTCGTTTTTCAGACAGGTCTTGGGACAACTTCAAGGGGAGATCTTCCCATCCAATGTCAAATATACCAGTTTTCTAGACTTTTTTGATCCTCCTTTATCTTTCAGCTCCTCCTAAAGTGATTTACAAAGCAGATGCATGCAGCTCTCCTCCAACAAATCCCAGGGGAAGAGCTGAAGGAACCCAATGTCATGACATGTTCCTGACCTTGGGCTACCACAGGATACTCATGTCTTCTATCCAAATTTTACAGAGCAAAGGCTAGTTCCTGATCCTTCCATACTGGCCTTGATGATTACACAGAAGAAGGAGACATTCAATAGTTAATATATAAGCAAAGCAAAATGGCTGAAGAAGCTGCCCTGAATTGAGACTTTTTACAGCCCAACCACATGCACATTCTTTCCCATCAGCACAGCAGAATAACTTAAGGGGATAAGGAGAGATGCTGGACTGAAGCTGAGCCTGGGGAAAGGGAGGAAAGGGTTTTCTCCTGGCACTTGTTTTGTTTTTTCCTTTGTTTTCTTCCCCCGCCACAAACCAGTAATTAAAAGTCTATGTTAACTGGCAATAAATTTCAGTAAAATTCCCCAAGTGTAAACTGTTGCAACCATGACAATGGAGGTAAGGGAAAGTATTTTCCTTGAGTGCAGTAAAAGAGCCCAAGAAAAGATGGAGGCAGTTGCCAATGATTGAAGGCAGCAATATTGTGGGAGCATGGTCTTCAGCAGCTCAGCTGCCTCATCTCTCAAGCTTAGTTCTAGCCAGAAGCTTTACTCCAAGTGCTGATTGTACACCACGATTTAAGGAATAGTTATGATGTTGCTTTCAGCGTGCAGAAAGATAAGCCGCAGTTGGTTTTTATATTTCTCAGGGAAGCTCATCTAATTTCAATAGCTTGGAAGAAGGTGTACCTCATGAAACAAGGTGCACCTCATGAAACTCTTGAGGTAAGAATTTTAGAGTAATATCTGTATTTTTTCTCATGTTTGATGCACATGGAGATGGTAGACCCCCTACTCTTAGGTTTCTCCTAAGTATTGCGCTGTTTTGTTAGATGTAATACGTGCTATGACTCTGAAAGATCAAATGATGTAACCAACTCAACTCCTCGCAGATGGCAATATTGTGCTTTTTAATAGCACCAGATCCCTGATAAGGGACTAATCTATCTCAAACCCAAAGAGATGACTGGCCTTCTGGAGAGAACTTCAGCATGGAACAGATGAGTGGCAAAATGCAGTCAAGTGGGCACCAGCTGGGGTGCAATACCAACATGGGGTGCAAGTGGGGTGCCCATTAAGATGCTTTTATTACATGCATTGACATTACTAATCTACAAGCTGTGGGTCACAGAGATACCAGATCCTTTCACCTTCATTCTAGAAAAGCCCACTGACATTCTTCAACCCCACTACACCTATCTAAACAGCAGCTACCCTAAGTAAAGCAGAGAATTGGCAGGTAATTAAATAAGATTGCTTGTCTTCCTTCTGAAAACTTCTAAAAGGTTGTCAGCATGGAAAGGTCTATAATATTTGTCTGAAATAATGGATGTTTGGCACCAGTGCTTGAAAAAATTTAAGTGTTCTGTAAGGGAACTCTACTAATCAGTTTAGGATTAAAACAAGAAAATCACTAGAGGAACCTAAGAGGTATTCCGAGAGAAATTTAGTATAATAAACATTCTTTACTTCAGCATCCAATACAGCCTTTCCTTCCACATCTGCCAGCATCACATCTTTAAGATTCTCACTATGCCAACTCCCGCTCTAGGTAAGCTTAGGCTTTATTATTATACACATTTTACAAGTGGGGAAACTGAGGCAGTGATAGATGGAACAAACCATAGCTGTTAAGAGAGAAGGAGAATCCAGAGTAGA
>NW_008237619.1:9218071-9224028 GCF_000691975.1 Corvus brachyrhynchos | reverse complement strand
TGCTGAACTGTACCAGAATTTACTGCATACAAATGTCTCCACTGGACTGAAAGATCCAGTCAAAACCAGGAAGTCTCTGATTAGATTAACAATGTCTTCAGAATTACGGTGACAAAGAGAGCTGTAGGGAAGAAGTAAAAGTAACCTTACCCTGGAAACATCCCTCAAAGCTGAAAAAGAAGAGAATAGCTATACTATGTAAGGACCAGAAATAAGCAAAGGGAAGCTGTTAAAAGTCAAGACCTAACTGTGGAAGGGACAGATCTGGGGAATATAGCAGCTAGGTTTGTCAGCAAAGACTGAGATGCTGGATTTAACTAATACATCCCTAACAGTATGGGCTATGGTTTCAAGGATGGTGCCTCTCAGAGTACTTGGGCAGCACCAGGTTACCCAGCTACTGCTGGAAACAGGACATCTTTCCCTGCACTCCACTGCCTGAATCAGGGAGGAGCAAATTCAATCCTCACAGGTGCCAACTGGGACCTACCAACAAAACCATTTTTCAGACACTTTTCGAAGAACCACATTATAAATAATACATTAATTGTTTTTATACATGTCAGTAATGCTTCTCATCTCATAAATCCATTAATCCCTCCTTTATACCTATTGCCATAAATCTCTGGCACATGGTATTGGCATTGCTGATGCATTTAAGCGTATGATGACCCTTGATCATCTTGTCTTTCTCCCCTTTTCATATAAATGCAACACATAAGATTTGGTTCCAGGTTTTGAGAACATTTAAAATTTGTATGTATTCTGTCTATTCTGTTCTCCTTCTCACCTCTTTTATATCCACACAGTTTAGTGTTCTCACTTTCATTCACAGACAGAGAAAATACTTTTCAGATACTCAATAGCAGCCTGTTAACACACTTTCGAGCATTTGCTGTTGAAAACGTACCAAATTTGGGACAGGAACTGTATTTCACCTCTAGGCGTTATCCTAACACTATAAATAAAATACAAAGCATTGTAAGGATTTCAATATCCTTACTTTTCCCTCTAGACTCTTAAAACTATCATCCGAGTTTTTAATAATCTACTTACTTGAAGTTTTGTGTCGTGTCACTCTTCAAGTGATTCCCCTGGGAAGACAACAGACTTTGTCTCCTCGAGTCACTCATAATGACTGAGCCACAATAAGAAACTCTAGTTAGAAAAAAACCTCTTGTCACCTCTGTTGGAAAAACTCTATAAAAATGCAAGTTTGTGGAAATAAAATAACTCTGCAGGTATGCGTTAATCTCATCAAAGCTTTGCTTGGCAGCATACTCAATTTTCTCAGATACTTTCCTATAAATTAATTTCCTATCATCTGTTTGTTCTTGTCTTTCCAACCTTCCATCCTTGTTTGTGACTAATTTTTATTTTTATGCTTCAAAGAAAAAAAACAACAAAAACCCCCAAGAAAACCAAAAAATACTCCAACCAGCGACAATATTCTGTTTCAGAACTATAACCAGAGCTCCTAAAATGGGAGCCAGTACTACTTATTGTGCATTCAAGAAATTAGCTGCTACAAACATTTGCTTGAGCCTGATAAACTGTTTCTCCAGCCCATATGCCGCTGCTATGTGTGTTCAATTTCAGTTTGGATAATTCAGAGTAATCCTATTATAGAAAGGCACAAACCACAAAGTTCTGTTCCAGATGACATGTCAAAGTTCAGCAGCACTTGCAATCAGGACTTCTAACTTTGGTCCAATTCTGAGTTAGTATTGATTTCAGTTCTTGCCTAAAGTATCAAAAGCATGGCTGTGTCTCCTCACTGTGGTGTTTCAGAGGCTGACAAACAGTTAACATGGTGATATCTTTGAGACTTGAAATCTGTCTCACTAAAGGCTCTATCAGAACTGGTATTTTGATAGAGCCCACACAAATCCATGACAATTGCTTGTCTGTGACCTTACAACACTTTTCCCCACACAGAGACAGAATTTATGATATCCCATTGATTTTCCCCAATCCATTGTGATTCAGAATTGCTATTTACACTGTTACATATTTATTTCTTCCCCCCCCCACCCCCCATTCTGACTTGCTTATTTTTTCTTATAAGAATACTTAGCCCTGGGAGCATATCCTAGCAGTCTCAATAGAAAGGAGAAAAGAAAAAAAAAAAGATTTCTTCTGCTGTGATTCAGTATGGGAATAACGAGAATACCAGGGCTCATTGGTAGGTACACAAACAGGCTGAGCAAATACAACCGTGTTGGGTAAGGAAGTATATTGTTATCCATGTATTGTATTTTCCTCAGTATTACTAAGGCCCCCTGGCTCCCCACTCTACAGTTTAACAGGAGGGCAGATAAAAATCAGTGAATGCAGAGGAAATAAACCCTCAGAATCCAGTTTTCTGAGCCTCCTTAGCTTGGCTGTCTTCTTCAGTTCTCTACTGTCTCTCTTGTTTTGCAGGTTTCTGTCAGCTTATTTCCAACAGCACTTTTAAAAGGCAGTATGTAATTTGAGACAAGGGCAACATGTGTGAAAATGTAGTGGTTTTATCCTACAAGCCCAGAGCAGATGTACCTACATTTATACGTACGAATGTTTTACTAGAACAGATCATTTCCATTCCCACCAAAAAGGAAGTCATTCCAATACAAACAGACCCCAGGTGACACAGACATGCTCACATGGAAACTTGTAAGACTTCAGCAGAGTGTGTGTAGTCTTGGTTTTATTTGGACTTCCCCAGGTGATATCAAGTCACTGATAAAAATTACTCGTACTTTCATCTTGCTGAGATTCTGCTGCTGCTTTGAGCATTACTCTTTGACACTTCCTGCCTTTCCATGCTGTGGTCCTGCTTAGGCCCCCATACATTATTCTTAGTGATAAAGATTTCATTTTTAGTTTTGCTACCACCACTGGATTTTATCACTTGGTGTGAAGGCTCCTCAGAATTTACTAGCTTTCCCATGGCTCTACATCAGATTTTTTTTTTTTCTTTTGCTTCTTACTGCATGTAAGTAGGAGTTTCCTAGAAAACAACTCTTCTGCCTTCCTGCAGAAATTCTTCGCTATTCATTAAGCAGCAGTTGCAACCAGGTAGAAGAAGCAGCTGGCCAAAATCTATGCACTAACTGGAGGGGATGTCTGCCAGGGGCAGTCCCTAACCTCCCACAACTTTTCACTGGTGTAACCGATAACCCTGCAGAAACGTGCAGTTTATACCAAAGAAGAAAGTGGAGGTCAGTATCCAGATCCTCGGTGTGAAATCCACCGGTATACACCATGAGGGCAGATGTGAGAGTGATTTCAGGCACATGTTGAGAAAGTTCCCTCTTGACAATGAGAGAGACAGTAGTTTTAGTGCCTTGGACACCAACCCAGGTAGAGACCGAAAGTCTTTGCTTCAGCACTACAACAGTTCCAGAGAAAGTCAGCCATTAAAAAATAAATAAAGGCTCTGACCCAGGAGAATATTCACCCAACTTTAACTTCACCACATCAGTATTTTCTAACAGTTAGACATCTAGCCAAACATACACCACTTTTTCCTCCAGCTCCTCATAATGGGCATTAATCAGGCCCCTCTTCATTTTTCTGTGAAGTCGCTGTGAGACCTGTCCTGTCACGGGTGTGGAAACATGAGTTTCACTGCAACTACCCCAGCCTAAATAAACTCCCCTTGTCCTAATCCAGCCTAACAAAACAAAAAGGAACGGAAAAATAAGAGAAGGGAAAAACAAGGAGGAATAAAGGAGGAAAGACTGAAAGATTCTGGAAATAGCTGGAATTGTTCATGCTGAGCCATCGGGCCCTGAGATTTGAATAATGCATGTTCCATAAATCTAAGTGTCCCTGCTTGCCACATTTTAGAACAGGGAACAAAAATAATAGCTACTGTCCACACTTATCACCAATAATAAATTACAGGGCTCCTATGTGTGGCAGCGATTAATGCAAAACGCAACCCAAAACACATAACTAAATAAATAGATAGTTTGACTTCCCTGGGGGTTATCTCTTTCCTTTTCTACACCCCTCTCAGAGTCTCCTTCCAGCCAAAAATTATACTGGGAAAGACCCATTCTTACAGTGTATCCCCTTCAGAAAGACAGGCAGACTAACTCATGGTTATCTTCAGAACATACCCCAAGGCAGTCAATGGAGTGTATGCACCTCTGAGAACAGGGGACAGCAATGCACTGCAAAGCTTTTAGTTCTTTTGGAAGACTACAGTCTTCCCAAAGCATCATCTCCCACGTGAAACAGGGCATGGGTGCACCTCTCCAAAACACAAAGTTCCACACTGCTTCCCTGAGGCCACAATCAGATCTCAAGCTGACGTATATGTGAAGGGGCAGAGAATTCTTTTGGCAGTAGTTCCTCTTCTTTAGACAATTAAGTAAGGGAGTTCTGGGCTGCTCTTTGGCCCTGAAGTACAAATACTTATAGCAGGGAGTTACTAGAAAACAATGCAAGGACAGGGCATGAGGGTAAAAAGGGTCTACAGAAGGTCCCTTATAGAACTGGTCTTTGCAGTGTAAGACTTCCCTGTAAGGATTCTACTGTGTCCTTGTTTTCACCTGGACTGGGAATGACAAATTCAAGCAAAGCTTCACTCTTCATTACCCACAGCTGCTGAGTAACGATGGGCCACCTTCAAAGGGATAAGGGGAAGAAAAAAACCAGACAATACAGAAATCAAAAGTGATTGGTAATTCAAAGGGAAGGTGTGTGCAACTACACAAGTCAAGCATCCACCTTAACATTAGCAAAAAAATCCCCCCAAAACCAAGCCCCAGCCACTAAAGAAATTTATCTCCCTCAGTTTTAAAAGGTTAGATAATCAAGAAAATAGGCAGCCATTAGAAGCTCCTGAACATTTACACAGAACTGTAATCAGAGCTAGACCATGGATGGCAGTTCAGAGGTAACTAACTGTACCCTATTCTTTCCTTTAATCTTTTAATTCTGACACATACAATTTTAGTGAAAAGTTGTTTTTACTTTTACTTTAGCTGCCTTCTCTGCTTTGCCAGTCTATTCCCTCCAAGGGTATGGTGATCTCTCTCTTGAGAAATCTCTTTCAGCTGAGGCAAAATTCCCTTAGAGAAGCCATTCCTCTTTATAGTATGGGCTTCTGTGTAAAACTGCCCTTGGCATCCTCTCCTTTTGCAACTGTGAAGCAAGAAACAGAGCTGGAAAGGTCACAAGAATCAGAATAAACCACAGGAGAGGGGCTACCAAAACATCTATAAAGGCAGCTCAGCTGAAGCTTGAGACTCAAGGTACAACACTGTTATTTGACCTGACCGAACGTCAGTGGTACCTGTCATATGCCCTCTTCTTTCTGCAAGGGCCCTGTGCTCTTCCCCAGCACATCAGTGTAAGTCTGCCTGCTACACCAGAGACACTTCAATTCACAAAAGCAAAATAAGAAAAGAAATTGTGTGCTCAAGCCACTGAGGGTGAGGTAACTCACACAAATGAGAGCAGGTAGGAAAAAAAACGCAGCTTACACACAAAGCAGACGCTATTACACTATTATTATTATTACTATTAGCTATTCATTACTCATATGTTGGTATTATAGTACGATCCAAAAATCCTCATTCAGTATCAGGGACCCATTGTGCTAGTCTCTATGCAAATACAAAGACAGCCAGGAAGAGCTCACAGTCTAATTTAAGACAAGACCCAGCAGGTGAATGTAACAGAAATTGGAGGAAGGGAGGGTAAAAAGACCTTGTGATTTCACAGGCTAATGGCACATTGCTGAATGCTCATTCCTGGAAGATCTAAAAGGTTATGCCTTAATAACCCTCAGGGATGCTTCTTATGGCTTTAAATCTCTGACCTCCTGGGTAAGGAGCAGCAGCACAATAATATTTCCTTTAGTTAAGTGAATGTCTAAAACGTGCTTAATCAGTAGTCCATTAACTCTCCATTTGCCTCATTAACATGTCTGTGCAGCAGGTAGCTCTGTCTCACCCGCC
>NW_008237619.1:9187368-9217705 GCF_000691975.1 Corvus brachyrhynchos | reverse complement strand
CCCCATGGGTTTTTTACATTCTGGTTTTGAATGTTGCCACACAAAGGTGTAATGCCTCAGAGCACCCTCCCTCCAGAATCATTTTATATCATCAGTCCATATGTTTTGAACATATGGCATTGTCCCACTGCAGGTCTTCTTGGAATTAAGAGGTCTCCTCTGCTGCCTACTTGAGCACTATACATTTATACATTAACAATTCTCTTTTTTTTCTTTTAAATGACTGACAACTTTTTTTTTTTTTTCCCCTCCCCATTCATAAATGGTGTAAAGAAACCAAGGATATTACTGAGCAAAATGACAGCACTGGTGCTCTTGGCACATTAAGTCTTTCCAGGCCTCTCTTTAGAAATACCTATTGCATGGATCCCATTTGTACAGCCTCTATGATTGGTTACATGCTGTCAATTAGAGTAAAAAATCATGATCTTGGCAACCAGTAAAAGACAGCCTTTACATCCAACTCACCTGTGCTCTAAGATTTCAAGAAAGATCTGTCCAACTATGCCAAACAGAAGGCTTACCTATTCCTCTCACCACTTTCAGCAAGTCATGTCAGTCCTAATCTTCCTCAAATATGAAGTGAGAACAATATTCACTCTTCTTTCAGAGCAATTAAAAATTAATCGAAAGGTGCACACAAAGAAGTTTGAAACTGAAAAGCACTCAACATTCTTAAAGATGGCATGAAGTTCAAAGCAACCCTGATGAAAATAGTTTGATACAGATCTTTTGGTTTTTTTAGATGCATTTTAAACCTTGTGTCAAAAAACTGTTTACCCTCTAGGTCTGCAGCACACAGAGTGTGGCTCATAAGCAGTCAATATCTAAAATGTAAATATGCTTTAGTTGAAAAGTATTCAGTGTTTGTTTTGTGCAGGCTCTTCTCTACCGCTTCACTGGGAAGAAATCAAAGCAACTTCCAGTAATAAGGCAATGATGTGACTAACATGTCAGGGATCATTTTCTTTTCCTCATTTGTTCCCCTAGATCAACTGCAGTACATTGGAGAGAGGAGAACGAGGATTACTTGTTTGGTTTATGTTTGTTTGTTTGTAGCGTCTCTTTTGTATATTTTGCTGATTGTATACATGCAAATAATACTTGGAGAGGAAAGGTAAAGGAAGCGTATGACACTTGAGATACTTGTGAGGGCCATTCATCACATGGCTGCTGAAAAATTAATAGAAACCAACTGTCTTACACCCCAACCAACTCTAAACTTCCAAGAGAAGCCTCTACTCTGCCCAGGAATGAGAGGGGTGAGATAGGACTTGCACCTTGACAATATGGAAGGTGTACTGATTCATCTTTCAGGACAAACATCAAAACCTCAATTGTGACTTGATATTATGCAGGAAAAGCAAAGCTGATCTGGTTGCCTCGGCCTTTTCAGTCCTAAGTACACAGATGTAGCTTTGGTCTAGCCCCTTGTTCACGTTCAACTCCCAGCCAGCTGCTTTTGACTCTGCTGTCAGCTCAACCAAGGGCTAAAAACTTGTGTCTCAATTGAAGGATAATGGAGTAGGAGACCTGTCACTTCAGTTTGTTTAAGGACTACAAAGAGACACCAGAGATCTTTACTCCTGTTCAAGCATCTCAGTGAGTCCTCCAGTTACATCCCTGAGCCGCCATTAGTACAGGGAGCCACATGGACTAGGCATCCCTAAAAGGTCTAATTCAAACAACCATGATATTCAGATAACCTCGAGTAAACCAGAGCTCCAGATACACCCCTTTTTTATGCTAATTTGAGAACACACACTTTTCCTACACGACAGTAAGGATCCCCCTACAAGGCATAGGGGATGTCTGCCATTTACCCAGGTTTATCTTAGCTGAGCAGCACAAGCTGAGAGTCTGGGCATCTTAGATGGCTCAAGAAAGAAGAGGGAGACTGACTGAAGGATTAATCTGTCACGGTTACCATTAAACACACTTCCAAAGATCATCCTCCTAAATTGGATACTTTAATTTTATGCTTGAGTTTTGTATAACATAGCTTATACCAAGTTGAAAGTTAGCTTCTGATAATTTTCTGAAAGTCAGATACAGCCTGTGGAGGGGAGAAAACCACGTTTTACCTCAGAGGTCAGGGCTTTGCTCACTGTTTGGTCTGAATAAAATAAAAAACCAGCCCACCTACCCCGAGTCTTCACCCTTTTAATTTTTTTTCCCCTTTTTGATTTTTGACTAGCAAAACATATCTGCCCACCCAGAACAACTGGCAGGACAGAGGTTTAAAATACTCTTTGTCCTCACAAGCATGCAGTAATGACTGTTTTCTCTTTGCTAGGCTCTTTCTCCACTATTTTCTTTGAAAGCCAGCCAGCCTCTTTAGTCCATGGATTCAGTTTGCTAATTTGTGAGAGGCTGGAATCATTTCTCACGTTAAACTTAAGATAAACACACTGTGCTCTCTTTCCATTTTTCTCTTTCTTGATGGTTTCTTTAATCTAAAATAAATGCCATTTTGGACTGAAAGTCCTTGATTTGAGTGCAGAGACATCAGAGGCCAGGGTGGAGAAATGGACTTGCAGAGCCTACACTTACTAGTTAGAGATGTGGCAAAGAGCCTGGACCTGGAAGTCACGCCCCAGGAATTGGGCGTTGAGGCATTCTGGGAAAGTGCACCTCTGTAAAGGAAAGTTTCAAGCTTCCCTCAGGTCTGGGCAGGCTGCCTGATGACACAGGGATTGCTGCAGTCCACAGTGGCCTTTGGGAAGCCAAGTACTGCATTTTTATCATTCCCCTACAGCTTTTCTTCTCGTCCTCCTCACTTTTTAGTCTAGCTTCTTCTTTTGTAGGGGAAGGGGGAAAACTAAATTTCATAGGTTGTTTTTTTTTGGGGGGGGGGGGTTTTGTTGTTTTTTGTTTGTTTGTTTTGTTTGTTTGTTTGGTTTGGGTTTTTTTGGAATAACCTAAGCCAACCACAAGGGCTTGGATCTAAGCAACCTGGAAATACAGCAAGAGGCAAAGACAAACTTATACCCTGGCTCTTCAGGTCAGCTCCCAGCCTAAGTATCTTTTTGGTATCTTTTGTCTTTGGAGGACACTGATTTTTTTCCTCAAGCTTCTGCATTTCCAGCACTTTTCATTGTTTTCAAACAAGTGTCCTGGAGGACAGCCTGGATCTATGGTGTGCCTTGCACTACAGGCCTTCAGACTTCTGTGGCTGACTTGGGGAATTCACTGGGCATTAGAAAGACTTCAGAATTTCTTTTTTTTTTACTTGCAAAAGAGCAAATGCCAGCTTGAAAGACACAGATTCCTATAAAAGTTCCATTGCTTCTGGATATACTACACACTGGCTCCAGCAGTGCTAAAAAATAAAATAAAACACAATAAATCAAACACATTAAACAGACTTCCTTGTCGGGGAACCCATAGCACGAAGCCAGTGTTCCAGGAAAATGTGAAGTACTTTAATTACGTGGGTCTGTTTTAAGAGCATTTCAGCATCTCTCATGCACAACTCAGTCTGTGTCTCAACTTCTACCTCCAGTGGTCTCATTACACAAGCAGAGGTAGAGCTTGTTCTTCTGCACTGTGCTGCAATTGCTCCACAGGAACACAAAAAACCCTTCAAGCATCTTTGCCAGTATTAGGCTGCTCCGAGCTGTTCCCAGGTAAACCAGCAAAGTGGTTATAGAGTTTATTGAAAATATATTTCTTTTTCCTCTATGAAAACTCATTTTGTTTTTCTAGGTAGTGTACTGTAAACAAGGCTGCCACTCAGTAACACTACACAGGCAAGGAAGAAAAGCAACATACTACAGGAACAGAGGAAGGCACAAATGGATGCTACTGCAGATTTCACACAAGAATGCAAAAACTTGCATGCCAGGACCTAAAATTTTCTATTGGAACAAGATAAAACGTGTAACAAAGGGAAAGTGCAACAGAATTTAAAAAACAAGAGCAAGAAGGCAAAAAGCGAAGCCAGGTGGGTTATACAAGAAACATGCTCAAAAATTAAACCATGAGATTATGAGGAAAATATTTCAGAAAGCAGGAGGAGGGTCACACTGCATTAGCAGCTAACAATGCACTGGAACACATCTTCTAGCAGCATCCAGCAGAGACTATA
Source organism: Corvus brachyrhynchos (assembly GCF_000691975.1). Classification (NCBI taxonomy): domain Eukaryota; kingdom Metazoa; phylum Chordata; class Aves; order Passeriformes; family Corvidae; genus Corvus; species Corvus brachyrhynchos. The sequence continues at coordinate 9,213,615 of NW_008237619.1, read as the reverse complement.
AGAGTCTTCAGCTTTCCACTTATCGAAGTGATAATCCTTGGTTACAAACCACCTTTTTTTTTTTTCCTCTCCTTTCTGTCATTTTCTATTTTGTTATATCCCAGTGCAGCTCTACCTTATTTCTTTGCAAAAGAACTGAAAGAGCTATGATAAATATCAGCTCCTCGCACAGGTCTCTGAGGGTACTGACTCTGAAGCCTAATTATGTCAATTTAAGTGTCAGTATTGTTAACTTGTTTGCAGCCATTCATTTCAACAAAAACAGCTGTCTTCCCTAGAATAATGGGCAGAATTTCTGACTATGGACAGAGCACAAATAGAATAATTGACAGTGTCCTCCCACTCCTCCAACTCTGGGGAGAAGCCAAGGTAGGTGGGAGCGCGAATAAGGAAACCTAATGGTAAGCACATTGGTATGGAAACCTTTGAAATTCAGTTGTCACAAGGCATTACAGACACTGTGCAATTGTTCTGCCAGTGCACCTGTGCTGCACACTGATGGCTGGGTCTCAAAGGAGCATGTGGTGCCTGTCCTTACTAATATCTTATAATGCTTTCCTGTTTGTCCAGGTACTGGAGGTCAGCCTTAGCAGTCCAAAGATCCCATGTACTTGTTTGGATACTGCATGCTGTCTGGCAAGTTTGTTGACTAGACAGCAAGCAGGTATTTAATAAATCCTATTATTTGCTTTGCCACTGCCTGAACTTGCTGCCAACTATCCTCACATGTTAAGCTCCAACACTCTCTTATATCCAGTCTCTCAGTAATGCAAGACATGAGTAATGAAAACAGCCAGGCATCACTTCTAACATTCAAAGGGGTCAGGCTTGAACACTCGCTGACCTTTATGAAGACCAAGCCATAGATTAGATCAGGCCTTTGTCCCATCCCAGAAAGGAAGAAAATAGAAAAGAAAAATTAAATAAAAATCAGTGCAATAGATTTTAACAGAGAAACAGCCCTATAGCTCTGCAGAGCAAGATGGTGAGCCACCTCCTTTGCACTGTGCCTGCACGCTGCCTAGCACACAGCGGTGCTGGCACCTGCCTGCCCTTCTTCCTGTAGCAGTAATACAAATATACTAATCCTGCTAAAGGCCAAGCAATCCCGTCAGCTGTGCTCTCCTACAGGGCACTGAATACAGAAAGCACATCAGATGTGTTCTTGATGTCCTTCACCAAGGCTCAAGTGTCAAGCAATGTACATTAGACAAGCCAAAATTACAGTGAAGGGAATGGTACCTACCTCAGTCCTGATATATCAGAGCTCACCTCCCTTCCTTCCTCCTCCAGCACCAGTCCAGGTAAATAACAGGGTGACTGACACTAAGACACTCCTCTCCAACTTCACACAGATTTTGGGTGCCTTTTAAAAGGTTATTACAGCCCAAGGCACTGGCAATGTCATTTGCAGTAGCTATTCACTAGATTGGGCACACGGTGTGACTCTTGGGGTTTGTTCTGTGCAGGGCAGGGAGCCGCACTCAATGATCCTTGTGGGTCCCTTCCAACTCGGCATATTCTGCAATTCTGTAACTGGGGATTTGAGGTGAAATTACCTCTCCAATCCAACGTGATTCCACAGCACCCCTGCACTGTGTAGCTGGCTCTGCAGTTCCAGGGGTGGAGCAGTCCCAGTGTCTCGTTTCTGAATAACTCTGCTCTGTGTGCAGTTCGGACAGACAAAGAGGCTGAACTGCCATTCTATTTCACCTGAATTTGCTGTGTCCTGGTTTTTTCTACAGGATACACAGGGTTTGTTTCAAACTAATTGCATCTGCAAAACACGTTCTTTAGGCTTGTAGATGTGATGGAAATAACTTTTGTGCGTCAACAGTTCTTTTAGGTGGAGTCATCCATTGTCAGTGACAGACAACTCTTGTATTAAATCAGAGTACACGATTTTACAGAGGACCAAGCAGAACAGAGATCAAGCACTTCCTTTAGTGATTTATAAAAATGTACATTTTGGACTTGCAGAAAATAAAAATAAAAATAAATCTTCCCTGAAATTCAAATAGAAATGATTTCTCAGGAGACAATAATATTTAAAAAGACAAAACCAACTAGATTTAGAACAAAACCAAGTATTTTCATTGTAGTATTGATTTGAAAAATCAATCTCTCTCTCTCTAAAACTCTTCTTGGAAGATACTAAGCCATGCTGGCAGGGCAATGACTTGCCAGCTGCCCTCAGCTGGAGGAGGCTTCACTGTACAGATTCTTTCAGCTGGTGTGGAGTTGAATCCAGTGTCAGTGGATTCCCTCTGCAATCCTCAGGGTAAGGGGAGCACAGGAGGTGAGACAAGGTGCAGCTGGGAGGAACGCTGTCACTCTTGGGCTCAGTTTGTTTGTCATTGGGGGCCAGATGGAAGAGTTTAAAGGAGCTCAAAGGCTAATATTACCTCAAGCTGCTTTTAAATTCTCCATGGAGGTTTGCATAGGGTTGACTCCTAAGCCAAGGAGCCAGCCACTAGTTCTTTGTTAACACCATCCTCAGCTACAGACTCTGGCCAGAGTGAAAAATCTGTACCAGAGAGTGTATTTGTGCAGCATGCCTGTCAGTCAGGCATGAACAGAAGAGAAAAATCCAAGTTCTCATAACTTGACTGGTGTCCCTCACCAAGTCAGAAGCAGACTTGTGCCTCATCCTTCTTTTATACTTTCAGCCACAGTGTCTTTTCCTTACACAGCTTCTAAAGTCACTGCAACCAGCTGGAATAAACCAAGCCTTTTCAGAGCTGCAGTCACAGAAGGCTGAAATTTATTTCCTTTCAGTCATGGAAAAATATTCAGGATCATCAGAGCCAACTCCAAACAGACAAAAAAGTGAGTCACCTTTGCAGTGAGGCGGTTTAGGTTTATTTGGCTTATTTTGAGGATTAGAGAAAGCACATAATTTCCAGCTCAAACATGCTGCAGTTATTGCCACAGAATTTTAATGCTAATATCAATATGTCTTCTTAATTTTATTTCACTTTTTTAAAATGGGGTCCTGAACTTAAAAATCTTCCAAAGATGGGGAACAACGGGAGTTTTCATTCAGACATTTTAGTGAACTAATGGATGTTATAGCACTAAGGACACAGACAGTGAGTTAAGGGAGGGGGCGAGGGTGTGGCCAGGAACGGGAAAGCTGTGCTATCTTCTATCTTTTATCCCAAAGGACAATGTTTTCTCCTGGGTTGGGATGCAGAAATACATGCCCATAAATGGCTGGACAAATAGGAAAAGGGTTCTGGCCCCCAATAGTTGGGCTGAAGAGTTAATGATGGCAGTGTGGGATAAGTGGGAATAACCACTGTGGAACTGCTGTGAATGTGAATTTTACCTACAGAGCAAAGACAGGTCTCTCTCTCTCTCTGTGTGGATGTGGAGGCTTGAGTCACCTTTTTGACCTAACCTTTCCACATGAAAGTTCATCATTGCCCCTGTGCATGATCTTGCATTCTGCTAAGAAGAGACAGAAAACCTAGAACCTATTTGCTTTGTCCCTGTTGAGGATTGTCAGGGAGAGATCCATTTACCAGTGCTTACAAGAAGTGAGATTGCCTGAAATGGGCCCTTGGTGCAGCAGGAAGAAGTGTCAGGCCATGCATACTTCCAGCAGGAAATTCTGGGTGGCCAGCTATGGGTAATCATGTTTGACTAAGGTCAGCCTGTGCTGGACCTGTAATAGCAGTGTATACGATCAAAGCAGCACAAACATAAATTTTTGTTCTCTGTACAGCAGTACACACATATCCACAGCTTTCCTCTGCAAACAAATGAAAATCCTGTGCCTGCCAGGTCACCTTCATATAGAGTCCCTTCTCCTTTCTGCTTGATCCCTTCTGTCACCTTGAAGATTTCAGCTAGCAGAGATGACATATTTGCCCTTCCTTCCACAGAGCAGCTTGGGAACACAGCTCATTCTCAGCACTGCATTAAATCAGATGCAAACATGGACATGGGGAACAAGTATCCCAGAAGTTACAGAAGGGACTAACACTCTGCATGAACAGAGAAAACATCTTGGTCAGATTTTCAAAGAGCTGTCTTTCTGTGAGCTCAGCTTCCCTGAAAGAAGTGGGAAGTAGGAAGGGGAACTCATGTCTCCTGGGAAATGAGAGGGGAGCCCCATGGACACAATCTCAAGAGTGAACAAAGAACAAGGGGCAGAAGAGATGAGACCTATAAAATATAATCCTCCAAAGTGGGACTCATGGGGGCCATTTATTCCACAGAGTGATATTTACTGCCTTCCCATAATGTTTGCACTAACTGGCAGCTCTGGATAGCTAGACTGCTGTGTCAACATCTGCAGGTGTGAGCATGTGCCTATGTGCAGGGAAAGGGAAACAGGAGAGAGGAAAAAAAAATAAAAGGAAAAATGGTTTTGCTTTTTGCCTTTTCCTGTGTGCTTTTTACCTTCAGCAGAGTAGAAACCTTTCTGTGCTTATACCAGGAGGAGATTCCTAATGATTAATTGATTCTGCTGTCAAATGCAGCAAGTATGTGCACGAGCCATGCATACATGAGGGGCACTGGCTATTTTTTCCCTAACAGTAAAACTTTTTTTACTCCCTTGATTCCCAGCAACCTGCAAAACTCACACAAACTAACAAGGAGAGGAACAGAAGCAAACAAAAAAAAGTGTATAAACCCCAAGACATCAGGAACACAGCCTACCCTGTAATTCTAGGGAAATACATAATTTGTCTTGACCTTTAGAGGTTTTCAGGCTTGAGTGAAATGCAAAAGCTGAGAAAACCTTGCAAAGCTTCACTGCTGCCTGATTACAGCTTCTCCTGTGCACTTTTCTCAGCAGTGTTTCTCATCTCACACTGCCTTATACATGTCCTTGCAGAAGCACAATATTTCTTCATCTGGGACTGCAGAAAATGCTTCAGGTTCAAGATCCTACGTTGCTACCTCCAGCCATGCCATGAACAACATTCTCTTCACTACATGAACTCAAATACACCTATAAATACCAGCAACAAGCTACTGCAATGAACTAACAGGTTTTCTGCTCTTCTTTCCTTCAAAAAACTGAAGCTCCAGCTTCATCTTTGCAGACATCCCTGAGGAGCCAATCTCATCTCATTTTTGTAGGTGATCACAAACACCTTCAACCTCTGGTGTCCTAGCTATTGTGTAATGATCCTCATGACATCTCTGGCAGGCAGAATAGAGCTACGTAATCATTCCTGGAAAGCCAGTTGCTAAATCCCTAAACAGATCTTGAACATGTAGGTGCTTGTAGCAGCCATAAAAACACCACCTGGCTTCTGCTCTGAAGCCAGTTGGCACCTAAGGTGATTCTATTGGTGATCTTTATGCTCACACACTATTGTAACGCCTATATTGCTGCAACTAAGCACATGTATAACCATTTAAAACTGGCAGATGTTCAGAACTTCCTTCACAGATATACTCTGGCTAAATCTGCATGCAAGATACTCCCTCTGTGCCTCACATTGTTGGTGCTACAGGCAGTGCTCTAAACCTTTCCACATTCCTTATTTAAGACCATCTCCTAAGGATTCCCAGCTGGTGGCACCTTGACACACTTGAGGGGTGGGCCCATGCAAACCTCATGAAGTTCAACAAGGCCAAGTGCAAGGTGCTGCACCTAGGATGGCAAAACCCCAAGCACAAATACAGGCTGGGCAGAGAATGGATTGAGAACAGCCCTGAGCAGAAAGACTCAGTCCTGGTGGACAAGAAGCTCAACATGATGGGCAACATGCTTGTGCAGCCCAGAAATCCAGCAGTATCCTGGGCTGCATCAAAAGAAGCACAGCCAGCAGGGCAAGGGAGAGGATTCTCCTGGTCTGTCACTCTAATACTCTCTCATGAGACCCAAGCTGGAGAACTGTGACCCACTCTGAGGCCCCCAACATAAAGAGGATATGAACCTGTTGAAGCGAGTCCAGAGGCGGGAAAGGTGATCAGAGGGCTGGAGCACCTCTCCTATGAGGACAGGCTGAGAGAGTTGGGGCTGTTGAGCCTGGAAAGAGAAGGCTCCAGCAAGACCTTATAGCAGCCTGCCAGTACCTGAAGGGGGCCAGATTAGATGCTGGAAAGAAATTCCTTACTGTGAGGGTGGCGAGGCACTCTCACAGTTTGGATGCCCCATGCCTGAAAGTGTTCAAAGCCAGGCTGGATGGGGCTTTGAGCAACCTGGTAGAGTGGAAGGTGTCCCTGGCCATGTCAGGGGGACTGAAACAAGATGATCTTTGAGGTCCCCTCCCAACCAAAATCATTCTATGATTCTGTGATCACTCCTACCCTCTCCTGACCAAACAATCTGATTGTTCAAAAGCATACTCACTTAAGGAATAGCTGGATGTTATATGCATTCACATTTTGGTCCTGCATCCAATACTTAATATGAATAAAAGTTGTTCCATCAACTCAAGAAAGTTGAATCTGTTTTATTTTACACGAGGACATTTCTATTTCCGAGCACAGAAACAGGGATGTAACAAAAGAGAAAGAAAAAAAATTAGACCTTTTTTCCACTGAGAACTCCAGTTTCTACATTTAGATTTATCATTCAATAATGGAAGAGAAGCATTTCACATGACATTTTTGTGATGTTGAATTTGTTTAAAGGAAAATTTTATAATAGAGCTAACCCTAAGTAGATGGGGTTTTGTCATAAAAATAAGAGGGCAAAAAGAGGCTTGGGAAATTGTCCTATTTTTAAGGGCATAAAAAAAAAAAAATCCTGGTTCATACAGAAGTAGCAGACAAAGACTAAATAACCTCAGATATGTTAAAAATCGACATATGCTAACTTCCTAAGTGCCCTAAGTGTACCATCATTGTAGATGATATTTCTGTTTTTCTAGGAATTGGACGTCAAGTTCCAGACTCATTTCAACCTCTTATGTGCAAGGTTTGGAGGAGTGTGAATCCAGAACAGAACTTAATCCCCAATTACCTTCCAGCCCCTCCAAGATGAACCTCACTGTCTCATTTTACTGATTGAAAGACTTATGCATTTATATAGTCCCCAGCATCCTAGACTCAATAACATTTATATGTTTATTATATAAATATATTTATATGTTTGCAATCCTTCTTCTGGTTTAAGAGAATATTACAAATTCACATTTTGCAAACAGCAAGATAAAGCTCCAAAAAAGTAAAGAAGACATCCAAGAACTAACAAAGACCATACAAACCCAGGGCTTTCAAATCTCATTCTGTGCTGTAAGTACCATATTATCCCACCCCACTGTGCAAAGTCTTGTATGGGGCACCCCTACTCCAGATGGACAGTGATAGCAGCTACCTAAATATTTAATATTTCTTCTTTGAGGAGAGGATGTTCATCCAATTATGAGGGAGTGGGGGAAGAAGAGAATGAAGGGGAGAACCTCCTTTTCTTAAAATTTTGGATGAGTAGAGTCACAGTGCAGAGGCAATGGATCAGGCTAGAGAGGAACAAAAGGTTTTCATTGAAGAAAGGTGTCTAAAGTCAGAAGTGCTTTGGGGTGTAGGGTACCAGTGCTGTAGGGTTGAGGCTTGTTCACTTTTCCTGCAAATATACTGCACAATGGAGACAGGTTTTCATTGTGGAAAACCTTTATGGAACTCTCAGAGTGGATAATTCCACTTTGGAAAAAAAGAGGGAGGAGAAGGAAAACAAGCCAGCTTCTCTGCTCTCAGCTGATGTTTCAGTTTCTAAGCATTTGCACTTGAAAGTCTTTGAGCACCTTTGAAGTTGGATGTGAGAGATTTTCAGACCGCTTTCTCTACCGATGCTCTGAGGACCCGAAATTTTACAAGGTAGTTTCTAAAATAAATTTCTCTCCATGGCATCCTCAGTTCACCTCACTGAGGTATATAACCACCCAATCCCTACAATCCTTCCTGCAATACTCCTCTCCCAAAAACCCCTAGGTACCCAACTTCCAGAATTCAGGTACTCTATGCAGGAAGTCCTTTTCATCCTAGAGGTTATCGGAGGTAAACATGTGTTACTCTGCACTTCAGAAGTTTTGAATTTGGTCTTTGGGATAAACTTTACCCTCTCTAATGAGTTATGAAAACACACAGACCATGATGTCTGGCTATAGAATGGTGGACACTAAGAGCCCTAAAGGACACAAAACTAGCATGACTGGTATTCAAGGAATAAAACTCAGTCATCAAGATCTAGAGTTGGCCACCTATATAGATAAATCTGATGCAGATTTAAAACACCTCATGATAAGGAATAACTTTTCCATGGCCATGTGGCATTCAACACAGTGAGTTACTGAATTGCCAGGTCCTTGCACTGAGCAATCCCACAGCAATCTGTGTCTGCTGCTCCCTCACATGCAGGCTCCTTTCTTTTCAACAGGGTAACACACTACCCTGGTTATACAACACAAGCCTTCTATTTTTCCCTTCTTCAAAGCCCTAAACTCTATTTTGCACCACAGTCAAAGGGCAAAACAAACAAGCAAGCCAAAAGGACAGGACAGCTATAAAATCATCCCACAGCCTCGAAAATTTCAGCCAAAGTCTTTAAGTCTCTGGTCTCCTGCAGCAGAGCAAATTCCTCCTGCCCTCCCAGCACTGCAGGGAGGAGTATTAACCTATTGGCAGGTATAGCCCACAGTTTCTTTTGCAGAACCCAGCTGCGCCGAATAAATAAATCACCTGCGGCCATTTATGTGCAAATAACCTGCGCCAAGGGGCCGTTTGGAAGAAAAGCTTCGATCTGTGTTCACGGCAGCATTGGCGTAATGGGAGCAAATAAACACTCGTGCTGTCCTCCCCGTTCTCTCCCCTCCCACAGTGCTTTTGTAACACAGCACTTTGCCTTGCTGTGTTAAGGATCAGAAGCAGCATTTTGCATTAAGCAGTCGACTGTTACACAAGAGAAAGAGCCACAAAGTGCACTTAACAAAACCCACCCTCTACTCCAGAGCTGGGATGTTAAAACCGGGGAAGAGTGAACGTGCCTCATTTCCCCATCTGTAACCAATTCCCTTGACAGGCCCCATTAAAAAGCCAACCAATTCTGGCACTCCCACTCTCAGAGGAGCCCTGTGACACAGTTATTAAATAAAGTACACTGGCTTTCATTGTGGATGGGGATTGCTTAACATAAGTGCAGCACTTAGAGATTGAGCAGAAGAGGAGACATGGAAGGTTTGAGCCTCTGGGTTTTTTCACTAGGGGTACCCACTCTCCTCCACTGCTGAAGTCAAAGTCCTTCACAGCTCGAGGCTTTTCTCATTTTCTTTTAGGTCTTGACTCTGACCAAGCTAAATTCAAAATAATTACACCACCGGTCTCAGGAACTTCACTCCCTGAGAGTCTTACAAGTGTGCTCACACTATCCACTATAAACACAGGGCTCCTATGCAAACACATCTTCCCACACAGGTTTTTTTTTCTTTTCCCCAAAAGCTGACTAGATAGCAGAAAAAACCCCCACTTTCCATTAATAATTTTTTAAAGTTTTAAACCCATTTGTGCTTTGGTTGTGCTCATGCCCCTGCTGTGACTGCTTTCCATGAATATTCTAGTGGGCAAACTCTCAACAAGTTAATTCCTGGAAACAGGGCTTACCAGAGGACGTGCAACAGAAAGCTAATTCCAGAGCCCACTGGTAGCTGCTCTGGTCATTTCCTCACCCAGTTTTATTCCCTGAGTGGGATGACATGAAACCACAGCCTGCTCAAGTCTGCAGTTCCCCCACATCCCTAAGCAGGTACGTATGGGGCCAGGGCACTGTCCGTGAAGGTACACCTAACAAACTTGGAAGGGGCCAAGCAGTGGAAGATGTGTTTCCCCTCCTCCCTTCTCCAAGAAGCATACCCCACTCCACCTGCACACATAAATTTATCAGGTAGCTCAAAAAACTGCAGAGTGAATGGGGAATAAGGACAATGATACCTCTAAAATATTTTCCTCTGCTTATCCCATATCCCTACCAGTATTCTCCCAGGCAGAAAGTTTTTCAATGTAAAATAAGTATGGTTAAAAAAATAAATAAAAGCAAAAAAAACTAGCTTTTAACAAAATATTTTCAAACCTTATCAATGTCAATATAAATGATATTTATTACAAGCTTTTTTCCCCGCCTTTTTATTTTAAATGTTCAACAACAAAAAAGTAGAGTAGACTGAAAAAAACCCCAAAACTAGATGTCCCAATTCTGTATGGGATTAACTAGCAACAAACCCCTGGAGTGCAGCATGTGATGCAGTGGGACTCCACTGACACTCCCAGCCTAAGCAAGCATTACAGAAGCCATGGCAAATTGGGCTCTGTTCTCAGTTACAAAGGGAGCTGCATGACTTCCCCCGTTCCCAGAAGCTGCTAAAATTCTGCGAAGAAAGTGTCTTCCTAATTTGCATTATCTTGGCCATTTACAATTCATCCAAACAGAGGTGGCAATTAGTGGTTGTTGTAAACCCTGCAGTGAGCTCCAATCAGTGCTTTGCTGCTCTAGCACTCCCTATTACAAATTCTTGCAGTTATGGGCATATTAGAGACCCAGTTTTGACAGTTTCTGTCCCATGAAGTTACAGTTTTCCCCAATTACAGAAGGTAATGAGAAGACCAAGCTCACTAAAACATACAGTCCTGTGACCTGAGGACTCCTATGCCCAATTTGTGGAAGAACAGTGAACATCACGATATGTATATTGAGTGAATAGGTGCAGAGCCACCAAGCTGACTGAGCTGAGGCAAGGGAGGATACAGTGTTTTTGAGGAAAACTAAACTGCCTCTTTACTATAGGTGGAAAGAAACCCATCTTGAAGCATCATGGGATCATCTAATCCTTACCTGTTCTAGCCAATGACAGCTGGGGAAAATTATCAATAGCTTTTCTTCCAAGCCCTGAAGCCCAAGTAGTTGGGAGGTAGCAGCAGGATACAACACAAGGTGAGGAGGGGGGAGTGGGTGGGAGCCAGATGGGAAAGTCAGTTGTGAAGGGAGGGTTCGAATGGATGTCAAGACATAAATGTAAATAGACAGAGCTTTTACATTATCTAACCACTTCTCACTGTGCATCATCCTGCATGGTAACCCTTTCACTACTTTGCTCTGAAAGCCTCTCCTCTGTGTGCCCTGCCTTTTGAACAGGCTTCTTGCCTCTATCTGCCTCATTTACTCCCCTTCTCAGTTCAGTTCCTCTCCTGACAGCATCTCTTATTCTCCTTTGCCAACCATCCTGCAGTTTTTCTCCTTTTGATCTCATTTCTCTCCATCAAGTATTTAGGATTCCCATTGGTAAGAGATGGGCAGCGTAACACTACAAAACAGCACTTCAGAGCCAGTTCAGAGCACTACTGACTGAAGCAAGAGGCACTGAAGAGGCTCTTGCATAGAGTTGCAGAGACATTTGCAGTCTTCTAGCTCGGATAAAATGGAGAAATGCCATTTCCATATTCCTTTACTTGATACAGAGTTTTTAAACTTTGTAGCCCCACAATATTGGCTAACATTGATGTGTACAAGCCACAACCACATCTATCCCAAGAAGTGGCCAATTCCTCAAAATATCTGCATTTGCAGAGTATCTTTCAGATGCAGAAGACTAAAAAGGAGTGTTTAGATAAAAACTCTGCATGGCTGTATTTTATTCACCCATGCTCTGTCTGAGACACATTGCATTTTGACCTCTGTCTACCTACAAACAAAGAGGTTAAAAAAATCAGAGAAGGAAACCAGTTTGTCAAATAGTGACTCAAACTGGACACAGATGAAATTACAGTTTTATACAGAAAGCTGATGACCAAACTGCACAAGGAACTGCATAAGCCAGAGCAGCTGCTGGCAAGGATGTCACTTTCTTCACACTCACAAATGGTTTGCAGGACCTCCAAGGCCATAATTCATTATCCAATGAAATGTTTCATCTATTTTCACCATGCTATAAAACAAATGGAGCAGAGAGCCATGGATCACAATGGAACCAGCACAGCAGAGCCATAGAACAAAAGATTCCACAAACTCCCAACCAACCTTGGCCTGGCTTCCCCTGTCCAATGTACATCGTAAAGATGAGCCAACACAAGCACTACAGCTGACACCTGGAAAAAGGAGAGGATTTCTTATATAAAATCCAATTCACCTAGAGACACTGCTTATGCAGACACTGCCTAGAGACCAGGCAATACAGAAGCTGCCCTGGTTGTGCTCTTGTAGCCAAAAAACACAGGCCACATGGCCCTGATGATACTCTACTGCCCACACTCCGCAACCTCCATGACCAGGAATTCAGACATGAGCTATGTCAGTCACGAGAAGCACATGGCACCTGGAAATGTTCCCACCACCCCATGCTAACTCTGGGTTTCTACTGGACCTATCTCCCCTCATCATTTCCCAGAAACCAGACCCAAAGCAGCAGGACAAAACCTAGCAGCATTCAACCTGCTAGAGAGATCAGAAAGCTAAGGGCCTTCAGTGTCCTGTGCTCAGCAGCAATTAATTTAAAGTCTGGAGAAAGATGAAAACTCCACCCTAATGGTCAACTGGTGCATGAGAGAGAAAATGAGCCATTTCATGGTCCCTGTGATTATCATCTGCCACAAAGCATAAGATTTGATTACCCCTATCTTAACACATAATTACAAATGGTCATAAAATTATCCAGGCTCTTTTTAAAATCCTTTTATAATAATTGACTTGATGACCTCCTGGGGCAACAAAGGCTGTAAGCACTAAAAGCCAAATTTATTCTACATTAACATACCTGTGCCTTATAACTATAATATCCTACAAATAAAGACTCTTATAAGGATATCCTCTTTGGAGTAACAGCAAGAAGACATGGAAGAATCCCAAACAAGCTGCACAAAATCACCTGTGCACAGACTTGGTGGACAGTAAGTCATGGCAGCAGCAGTGTATAGCAAGAATTGCTTGAAAAGGATCAGGCACATTCATTTTCACAAAAAAAGTGTCAGGCCAGACCTCTACAGCTCACCATCCTAACAGTGAAATAAAACTCCCATTTTGTCAGGCCGACCCCTCCCGCCTAGTGCAAGGAGAGAAGATCATCCAGATTCTCCTGGAAGCCGGTTTGGCCATCAATTCAGGTTCAACCCACTACAACCATCTAGAATATTAAGTGCACAGGCATTACATGAATGTATTGTAAATCCTAGGATAAACTTCGTACTTCTGACTAAATTGCTGACTCTGATTCACATGTCCATTCCTTGTCTAATCCATAAAACAGGGAAATTAGGAAATTCCATTCCTTTGGAGCAGAGGTGTTACACAACAGCCTGCAGACTAAATTCTAGTGATAGAGCATATTTTACAGATGTGATTGAGCTCCAGCTGCAGGGATTTTCCCTGCATCCGGTAGTGTTTGTAGCTAAAACATTCATATGTTTCTTCTGTGACCCCAACCCTACATGTTCCTGCCTCAGCATTGCTTTCCATGAACATTCTGGAGATGTGATCAGAATTCAGAGAGAGCTAAGGCTGAGATGCTCTTCATGGGAAGATTAAGCAAGGACTTGATAGACTTTTTATACTTGTCATACTCCTCCCTTTCTCAGAGCTTCCCAAAGCAGCAAGGGGCATATTTTTCTTCTTCCACTAGCCCAAACTGTCTGTCCCTTCTCATGAAGTGGCTACTCCCCATGTCAAGACACCAAAGAGGGACAATTCAACCAAAAGCAAAATTCTGAAGGAGCTCAGACCACAGGGCTGTCCTCAAACTACTGCAAGTAAAAGGTGTCAAGTCCACCACTGCCCTACAGATCTATAGACCTAAGTACAATGGCAGTAGCTGTAGTCACAATTGCAAGGGGTGATTTGCCCAGCCAAAAGACAGAGTGACACATTCTCAATAACTGAGCAGATCAGCAGCAGCATATAGAGCTATGGGGAAGAGATGAGAGAGTCAAAAAAACCTTGGAAGTGAGTGACATTGCTGTCACAAAAAGCTCTGATCAGACCTGTTAGAAACCAAACACAATACAGGTGCTTTCTTGCTGTACCCTACCTGCCCCTCTCCACCTCCATGAGACGTTGGTCTTACAAGAGGCTAACAGCACTGCATAACGAAAGAAAGTAAGAAGCATCTCAGCATCACATTTTGAGTCAAGACCATAGGCAGAAACAAAGCCCTCAAAGCCAGGCATGTGGAAGACACAAAGCAGTTCCTGTGCAAGTGACACAAATGATCACACAAGTCTGTTTTGATCCGAATAAATTGGTGACTCCATGAAATTCTGAGGGATCTAGGGAAAACTCAGGGTTCTCAGTTCCCAAGCCTTTTCTTGAACCACAGGAGAGAAATTACAAAGGAGAGGAAATCTTCACAGTGACAAATAGAAAAACCCAATGACAAGGCAGATTTGTCAAAGCAGTAGCTGACTGGTCCCCAGGCCTATCAGAGAGTTAATTCACTTCACCTTCCCCTTCAATTTGTGTTCCTAAGGAATCACCTATCACTGGGTGAGTTCAAAGCATCCTGGTTTCACCTGACACCAGATTCTCCCAGTTAACCAAAGCCCTCCAGGTTATGAAACAGCCCACAGCAGGTTGCTACATAACCAGCTCATGCAGCCGGATTGGTCAGGGATGTACTTGGGGAAGGGGCTTGGGAGTGGAGGCGGGAAAGGGGAAGGATAAACTTGAAGCAAGAGACACAATTAAAGAAAGCTACTGCCAGCTCATTAAACTGTCCCAGGTTACTTTGTGGGGTCTGCTGGGTGCCAGCATAAGGCACTGCTGAAGCAGAAGGAGGGCGCCCTACATGACTGCAGTGACCCCAGAGTGACTGGAGGGGAGAGGCAGAGCTTTTTTTCTTTCCACAGAGAAGCAACATAAGGTGAAGGAAAAAGTTTGACAATAATCACTTTCTACATTTATGAAAAACTGAGAAAGTTTGCCTGCTCAACAGCCGTTTTCCACAGAGCTGTCTCCCCACTGTGAGGTTTCTATCTCATGCCTGACTGACTTTCCTCTTGATTTCTAGTAATTAGGAGCCTTCCAGCCTGCCCAGAAAAAACCCCTCTGCTCAAAGCATCCTTCTTTTCAGGGACCAATTGGGTGCTATTATCCCACTGACTTTTAAAAACCCGTGGCTGTACATTAGAGCCCCAGCTGGTGGATCCACACTACTTGCTTGTCTAACCTCCATACATTTCCCCTCCAAATTCAGCCCTCGCAAGGAAACAGAACAGATAATAAAATCCAGAGGGAAACAGATAAATCAGAGCACTTCATTCAATTGCTGACACAGGATATTGCTCAAGGAGGAGAATTCACTCACCCTCAGTGATGGAGTGATGAGAATCGCTACAAGCACCCGCAGGAAACCTGCCTTTAAAACAGTCTGTATTTTACCCACGTGTGTCCATGTGTGCATGTAATAAAAGTAATTGCTGCTTGGCATCATCAGAGATGAGCAAGGCAAAGCCTGTGCTTTTAATAAGCCAATATGGATTTCACGTTCCGCTTGCTGTCTGAGCAACAGCGATTGCTATTTCCTTTGGAGATTGATTTTGCCTTAGGCTTGGTCTTAAGAGGTTATCTGATGGATTTTGGTTATTTGGGAAAAGGGTACAAAGGGCAGGCCTCCCTTGGAAGTGAAGATAAAAACATCTGTGTGCACATCCCTTTTGCAGTTCTTTTGGTTCATTTTTCCTTGTTCAAAACAGCAGTTTGAACGGAAGAGAGAGCTGGTGGAAGGCAAGATGGGGTTACAAAAGTCATAAAAATACAGTTCTCTCTACAGACCCTATTCTCTGTAGGGTATCTGTGTTGGAAAAGAAGCTATGTTGTAAGAGATGAGGTCATCTTTGGGAGGCCAGCCTGAGGTGCCCTCGACAGTGAATTCTGAAAATCCAAGTCATGCCAGTCTCAAATGCTGAGCAGAGCAAGGCATCCAAAGTTACAGGGAACTTCAGCTGCTCCCTCTTCTGCAATACTGTCAAGTCTTTTTCCCTCATGGCCATGGCGACCTTCTAGAGCAAAGGTGATCACTCCCAGGGCTTTTCTTAGTGCAGGACAGTGCCTAGGGTACTGATCCCACTGGAATTACCTTGACTTTAGAGCGGGACATGAGAAAGTCACTATGAGAAACAGCAGCCTGTTTCTCATAGCAGAAGGCTGTTCCTTCTCATATGAAGACTTGCACTTGCCCTCAGTAAAGTCCAGAAATAATGGAGTTTCCAAGGTTTCTCATGTTGTCTGAATTTCCTTTCCTCCTCAAAACCAGCTCACGTTACTGCTGGCTTCTACCTTCTCATACCATAATGAATCTCAACTGTTTTTATATCTCCTCTTGAACACATTCCACAGAGGAAATTAATGAGGAAGAGAAGAAGGAAGAGGAAAAAGGGTAGGGGTGGGAAAATGAAACTTTAGATAACAGTTTGTTTATGTTTTCATATGAGTAAGTGAGAGAAAGTACATGAGCGTGACTGGAAAGAGTTGCAGAGGAAATATGTAAGAAAGGCAGACAGGTTATCTGTCATTCAGCCTGCCCTCCATTAGTTTCCAGCTCTCTCATCTTTCTCTCCTCCTTTTCACTAAACTATTCTATTTATCTCCTTTCCAGAAAGACCAATGCAACTGCAAGAAGAGGGGGTAAATAACAGAAACATGTGGGGTGAGGTGGGGGAGATGGAACAACCACACTCTCCTATCCACTGGAGCAGAGAAGTGAGGAAAAAAGCCGGCACCATTAAGCTAGAACAAATGCAAGATAAACAAATACTCCACTCACAAACTGCAGCGTCTGTGCCCAAAGAGTGCAAGTGTGAACTGTTTTCACATGTCTCAACCTCTCCTCTTAGCTGCAAAAGCAGAAGGGAAAGTCCCCTGGCCAGTGGTCTGATTTTTACCACATGACACGTGCACTGGCTTCGGTGATGGAACTGATAACAAAGGCACTAGAGATGACAAACACTGTGGCAGCTCAGGCTTCTGCTATGATGAATAATCCCCTTGCAGAGTTTCAGCTCATTTATTTTGCCAAATCCCGTTTGTAAGAACTGTTGTGCATTTGGCAACACCGCACAAGCTGAAAAATGGAAGACTTTAGAAGGTGACTGGATGAAGTGGCTGTGGGTGCTAGTGATTTTCTGCAGCTCCTAACAGCACCTTCTCCTGGAAGCAGCTGGGACAGGGAAGAACTGTGCTCCTGGATTTAAGGCAGAGGGAGACTAGAAAATGCAATAGTTATAATTAGTAAGCTTTGATCACTTCCCTAGTGACACGGCTTTCGTACTGTGGCATATGTGCTTCATCCATCTGGGACCAGAGCATCCTACAGCTGCTGGTTCTGCCTGCTCCCTGCTGCAAGAAGCTGAGTGACATAGCTGTGAGCTCCCCACTGAAAAAATACAAGTGGCATGTTACATCCTGGATGCCATAACAGGCTTTTTTTTTTTTTTTAAGAGAAGAGTTTTGCTCATAATTAGTCTGCATGTTTTTCAAACTGATACTGATGCAATGGCTTGTTTATGCAAAATAGCCAAGCGTACAAAAATTAAATGCATCCCTAACCTACCCCTTTTCCTCTTGCTGACAGCTGGTGTGGTTTAGGATTATCTCATCAGTAGTTTGCAGTGGACATGACACCCGTATGATGTAATTAAGATAATATATTCAGTAATAATCTTGCACTTGCAGTTCAGCCAATGATGGCTTGCTTCTGCTGCAAGGCAACTTCCCATATAAAAATAAAGCACCCAAATGAGAAGGTGATGTCTCCAGCTACATTATTTAATTTGTAAATTTACTAAAGAACAGAAGAACAAATATTTAGTCTGAAGCAATTAAGTGAAGCTAGTGAAAACACACACCTGGCCTACTGCACAACTGTATCAGAAGATTTTAAGCTATCATCTCAGCCTTTGTCCCCTAGTGAACTGGCTGTCATCAAGCACTAGGAGCAGGGTAGCTACCCAGGTGAGTGACATGACTTAAAGAAACACGGTCCAGAGCCAGGGAAAGCTCCTGTGTGAAGAGCGCAGCAGCTGAGGTTTATAGCATGCTTAAGATTTCACTTGTATTGTGTATATGAGGGCACTCCTGCTTGGAAAGGTGAAGGAAGTAAGAAAAAAGGAGGAGAAAAGTTGTCAGGACAAGAGGAAATGGCCTCAAGTTGTGTCAGGGGAGGTTCAGGTTGGATACCAGGAAGAATTTCTTCTCTGAAAGGGTAGTTAAGCACTGGAACAGGCTGCCCAGAAAAGCAGTGGAATTACCATCCCTGGAAGTGTTCCACGAAGAACTGGACATGGCATAGTGCCATGGTTTAGTGGACGGTGGTGTTCAGTCAAAGGTTAGACTCGATGATCTTGGAGGTCTTTTCCAACTTTAAAGATTCTATTCTCTTCCATTCTATGATCCTAAGTGTGGAAGTGGATAGGGGAGCAAAAATGAGATAATCTTTCTTGGTTTCCAGCCCCCAAGAGAACCAACTTTCCTCTAGCAATGATGAAGTAAACAGGAGTCCCTGAAGAAACATGCATCCTTGAAACATTAATTTATATTTAATACCTGAATGTTTACAAAGAGAGGTAAAGGCCAGTATGCTGCAATGACTTATCTGCTTAGCGTTTTGCCCTGGGTAGTCTCCATGGAATTGCTGCCTCCCTGCATGTGGATCTGGCAAAAGTATTGACACCACAGCAAGCAGAGAAGGGCAAGTCTACCCCTCGAACAAGAGCTGAATGTGTCAGATACAAAGACACCACACGCATGTGTGGAGTAGGGCTGGCATGTGCACACAGCCTCAGTGCACTGGGAGTAAACCAAGCAGTGCTTTTGGAAGGGCCTAGATCTTCTGAGAGTAAATTAATAAATAAATAATAAGAAAAATCACCCTGTCCGTCAGAAATTAGTGCAGTGACATCCCTGAGGAAAAGGCATCTCTTTGATGTTTATTTGGCCTAACTGAAGGGAGAAACAAGTAGGCTGATGCCAGAAATAATGGCATGAATAAGTGTACAGACATGCCAGAACATTAGTGGATGTAAGAAGTTGCTGCATTGGCAAAGGACAAGAATACCGTGTAGATTAGACAAGATGTCAAAACCACTCCTCTGAAAACACAGCACAAGTCTCTTAATTACCATACCTACTTCAGGCAAATGTACCACAGTTTCTAAGGCTCACAACCAGGCCTCATGCTTTTACGATCCACTGTAGCCACTGCTGCTGAGCTTTTCCCAGCACAGACGTGTCTGTGTGCACTGGCAGCTGTCTGCTCCCTGGAGGTGAGAACCTCAGGAATCTGTTCTGATACTTGCTGGGGCATGGAGAGAGAAGTAAGGAACATTTCTACAGGCCAGGGTGCTCCTAGAACCCAGGAAGCAGCTTGATGTCTCCACAGAAATTCGCGCTGCAGGACATTCCCTGCATGACTGTAGTCACTGTATAACAACACACTGCCTGTGGGAAAGCCATGTCCCACCCCAGCAAATGCTGTGCACTCTCAGTGACCAGAGCTGCCCTCATGAGACGATGGCAACTCTCAGCCCTTGTCAGAAAATACCAAGTTGTGTAGCAAATGACCAGCAGTCATCAGCTTAGTCCAGAGGAAAACACAGGTCTCAAATGGGCTGCCTGGATTACAGTTGGTCTCTAGAGAAGAGCCCAAGGCTCCGAAGAGTATCTTATTTTTCATAGTCCACACCAGAATCCTACATGTGGGGCCATAATCAATGAAAATGGCCACGTGGAAAAAGTATGCAAGATAAGGGGAAATGACCTCTGTCCCAGCACTGGTAGAAAACTCACTAAATCAAGATGCTAAGGCTATTCCATTATGTTTCAAACTGGTATTTTACTTCTTTGCATAAGCATGAAGGGAAACTGACGCCAAAATGCTGTTCAGAGAATCCCTCATTTGCATCTTAAAAGGAACAAGTCTGTCTGTTCTGCTTATTCTGTTCTTTAATTATCCTAACGAAAGCAAATGTGAATCCCCTAGGGTTTGGTCCCTTTCTGACAGGTTGCTTTCAAACTCAGAGACAAGGGAGGCATGCGGCCATCAAAACCCTTAGTTTTTAACTTGCACATCTGGGGAAGATTCCCCTGGTATCTCATGAGACGTGGACAATATGTTGTAGCAAGAAGAGAAGCTAAGCAAGGGCTCTATTTTCCTGCTGTATAGAAAGCCTATGAAAAATCAGCTTAGGCTCCAGAAGCGGTGAGAGGCCGCTGGCTTCAGGCAGCGCAGCCCTCTTCAGATGCACGATACACTGCAGAAACACCATCCTTCCATCCAAACAGAGCACTGCTTGTTTGGTGTGTTTAAACGTTCCCATTCAGAATCAGTTTAAATTAAAGGCTTCACGCAAAGCGAGAGCAATAGCTTTGTTTCATGTAGCTGTTTATGGGGGTCTCTAGTCAAGTCAAGAAGCCAGGACTCAGGAGAGCCGGGTCCTTTCCCAAGTTCTGCAGCTCATTTGCTACTTCCTTTGAACACTCTCCTGCCTCTCAGGCAGAGTATCAGAATACAAACTTTCCTGCTACAAAGAATCTGTCTGACACCTAGCAAAAAGAGGCCTCTAGCTGTTAGTGTAATATAAATAATAAATGAGTGAAATAATAAATAGAAATAAGGTATTCTGTTGCAAACAAAGGCAACATATTAGTGAACGTGTTCAGTTTTTTTAAAGCATATCCAAACACCAGTCTAAGCTCCAGTGCTGAAACATGGTATCACTTTTTAAGCTCCAGAAAAAGCAGCAAAAGTCTGTGGGCAGCTCTACTCAACCCTGAACCCTTCCAAGGGTTCATACAGATAAACAACTACAATTGTTCAAGTAATGGTACAATATCATCTTCAATTTTTTCAAATTCCATTTCTGCTGCTTAGACCTAGGATGCCACAGCCTGCTCTCAGCATCCCCCATAAAAACTCAGCGGCTTTCATTACAGCTGTGATGAATTCAACCAGCAGAATTTGCCTCATGCTGCTCTGAACAACAGCACCACCAGCAAATAGTCTAGTCATTAACCACCGTGTCCAGAGCCTGGATGGTATTAGTATCTGAGAGGAGGAGATGCGACAGCACTGCAGGACTCATGATGTGTGGGTTCTCCTACCATGGACCCACTGAACAGATGCAGGAATAAGAACAACCTGCTTTATTTCTTCATGCCCTCATTTTCTACCCATTTACTCAGACAACCCCTCGCTGCATGCACATGGAACAGGAATCTCACTTTGGTTGAATGCTCTGGGTGCTGTTGTGGTACATAATCACAGAAAAAGAAAAAACAAACCCTCAAACCAAAAAAAAAACCAAAAAACAAAAAAAAAAAAACCAAACCAAGCAAAAACCCCACAAAAACCAAAACAACAAAACCAAATCAAACAAACAAAAACCCAACATCCCTCATACTGTTTGAGGCAACTGGATATAAGGTAACCTACCTAAACCTTTCTGTACACAGTGCTGTCCCAAGTGATGCCACAGAATTGCCCAGTATTCTGACAATAACAATGAAAACACATTTTAACAGCACCTGGATGAAAAACAAGCATGAAAAATCCCTGTGTCTATCCCCCTCCACTAGGGCTGTATTGAGTCAGGATTCAGCAGCCATTCGAAGGAACAACATGAATTTTGCTTGCTGGAAAAGAGGGGAGAAGAAGAATGATTTCTCAAGTGTAAGTAAGCCAAGGATGAGACTGAGGGAAGACGACCAGTAGGATTTATTTGTAATGACAAGTGACAAGTGATCACCATAAAGATATTCTTGGAACAGAATCCTGCTAATCTCTGCTATAATTCTAGTCTCAAATGGTTTGGCTCTGGCAGTGCTTCTAGAAATGATATATGTGAAAGCATTGGGGATTGTCAAGAAAGAAGTTTTGCCTTGACAGTTACATTTTGTACTCAATGGGTTTGTTTGTGCTTCCCCTGCTACACCACACTCCCCTGTCTCGTTTAGTTTTTTTTTTAAAGCTAAGGTCAGCTGCAATTAGTATTTAGAAAAGAAAATGTTTATAACCTCTCACTTTTATCATCATTAATAATGCAACAAATGTATTGAATGTGGGCAGACTTTTCAGCAATCTGCAGTGCTCTCCCCCTCTGGCTCAGAAAATATGTACCTCTTGAGAGAAAATCTATTTCATTAGAGACCTGATAAAATGCCTAGAAATGACAACATAAATAAGCATTTAAGTGCTGCTCCTTCTTTCACTATGAAGTCTTTTCCAGCTGAGAAAAGCAAGAAAGAAGCTGTAGTGGGATGGTGGGAGAGCAAGTTGATGAATATTTGATCACAATTGTCTTAAATAAATGCTTTTCCCAGACACACACTCTTGACACATTGACTGCACTGTTAGTCTCACCTCTCTCACACCATCTTAAAGGCAAGTCCGTGGCCAAGGCATTTTGAGTTGACAACAAATCAAACTGAATGCTTCCTCTCCTTTTGCTTCTCCCTTCTCTAGCATGTTGCTTACTTTGCTGTCATTTCTTTTTCCTCTTTCCATCACTCCCTCCCCAAAAAGGTTTGATATGTAAACTAGAGCCCCTTCTCAGGGGCTACTGCCTGCTATGAAGGTGGTTTGAAATGTAGGTTATTGAGTGGTCGGAGTGCTTAATCTGGCCTGGCTGTGCTGAGCTTCTTCACAGGAGTCTCTCAGAAGGAGATGTCAAGGCTGGAGGTGGAGAACAAGGGAAGCAGCAAACCAGCAGGTTGAGGTCCTTACCTCAGACCTCCATAGCTCCCCTGTGCCTCAGCTCCGCCCAGTGATGGCTCACAGATTACATGTAAATGTTAAGCAAAACGGGGCAGCATTTATCCTGCTGGTTGTTCACAAAGCCCTTCCCTAGGAGCAGCAGAACCAACTGAGAAAAGAAAGTGACTTTGCCCTGGGCTGAGATTCCTCTCACCTGCTCAAGGAGGCGGTATGAAACAGGCCCTCAGCTGAAAACAGGAACAAGACGACTCTTCCCACAGCAACAAACCAACCCAACTCTCACGTGTACCTTTGCAGGGATAGGGAATCCCTGTAACACTCATCCGTGGAGTGCCCTTGCCTCCTTCCCAGGCACCACACCTGCAGAACACCAACTCCACACGCACACCCTTGCTGTGTCTCAGGGAAGCAGCTCACAGCTCAATACACAAGCCAGGCAAAATAAGGCAATCATGAAGACCAAAAGCAAAATTCACCAAGCATTTTTCTAGTGACTAAGTGGCAGTAAAAGACTCACAAAGGGTACAACTGGCTCCTTTGGGATTTCAAGTGTTCTTGAGAACCCCATGCATATTTATCTTTTTTAAGCTAAAGAATATATTAGTTTTTTTAAATGCCTTCTATGAATATGCACAAGTTGGCAGCCCAGATCCCTATGGATCTTGATTCATTAAGCAACCACCAAATTCCTTGTTACACCTCCCACTTGACTAAAGTCACACGAGAAATCTATCTAAAGCAAAGGACCTTATACAAACTTTTAAATCCTAAAATGAACACCACATAGGTTGGGGCACTTCTTTATCACAGCTGACTCACACTGTACACAGACACAATACCAGTTTTCCAAGCTGAAGGATTCGAATGAAGGAAGAACAGGATCTAAAAAGAGCTGAGGGCAAGAAATAAAAGTTTCGTGCATGAGATATCTTTGGAGAAGGGACTCCATGTTGTACGTCAAGGCCATGCCATTCCATAAATCCCTTTGAAGGGGATAAATTTGGCCAGATTATTCAGCTCTTAATAGTGGGAATCCTGTGAGTAACAGCAGGTTAGGGAGGTCATCTACAAGGTTGCTGAGGTCTACCTGGCAAAGCTACATTTTGAAAACTAATCAGAGGGGTCATGATGGCATTGTGGAGGATATTCAGAGGCAGTAGCAAAACAGAGAGGTTTTTCATATCAGTAAGAGACAGACAAGTCTCCTAGTTAACAGCAGGCTATGCAAAGGCCTCAGCTACTATGCAGCACAGAGAGTCACATTCCATAGCAGAAATCTGCCAGGAGATGCCAAGTAGAAACCCAGTGTTTAACCCCAGCCAACAACTAAGGACCACACAGCCATCCTCCCATTACCCTCTTCCCAGTGGCGAGGATAATCAATGGAGAAAAAACCCTAAACCTTGTAGGTTGAGATAAGAACAGACTAGTAACTGAAAACAAGAAAAATCTAATACTACTACTACTGCAATAGAGAGGAATAAAGCCCAGAAGCTAATAATGCCCAACGCAGTTGCTCACCACTCACTGACCAATCCCAAACTATTCCAGACAACTCCACCCAGTTTGTTTACTGAGCATGGCATTCTATGATATGGAATATCCCTTTGGCCAGTTTGGAGTAGCTGTCCTGGCAATGCTCCTTCACAGCTTCTTGTACACCCTCATGCTGATAAGAGTGTAGGAAAGTGAAAAGTCCTTGATTTAGGGTAAGCAGTACTCAGCAATAACTAAAACATCTGCGTGTTATCGACATTATTCTCATACTGAATTAAAAACACAGCACTGCACCAGCTACTAGGAAGAAAATTAACTATCCCAGCCAAAAGCAGGACACCATCCAGAACAAGGACTGTAAGAACAGGTTCAGATGGAGGTATTCAAACCCAAAAAGCATCCCATTTGAAATGCTGATGTTAATCCACCTTTCCTTGAAGCATGGAAACAAACAAGGAGCAAGAACTCAATAATGCTATTGATGAACTTGTCCTCTGAACTCTCAGCTCTCATCTTTACCTCATTCTCAGACAGGCTTCTAACAAATTTGGCCCTGACAATATCCTCTTTAAAGAACATAAAAAAGTTTCAGTAAAGTTTAAGTTAAACATTGAAAGGATATCAAGGAAGCTGAACACCTGTGCAAGGTACCACTTAGCTAAGTATCCCTGTATAAGTAATTTGCAGTCATTTATGGGAGGCAAGGCATCTCTTTGTCTTTTACTGCCACACTCAGATGCAATACCTTCACACTCTCACCAAACTATTTCACCTGAAGAAGGGAGTGGGAGAGGTTTGGAAGTTGTTGCAGCAGCTTGTAGTGGGGACCAGGACATTTCCACATCCCAGCCTCAACTGAGATTGGCAAGTCAGAGGCTTCAGCACGAATCAGAAGAAGCCACACTGCAGAAATTGGCACAAGAAGAGCTCCAAGAGGGAGCAGGCTTTGCCTGCCACGGCTCTAGCACAAGCTTGTGTACTATGGACAGAAAGAGTGGAGATGGGATACCTTCCTGTGACTTGGCAGAGATACTCTGTTTCTAAAATGTCTGCTTTTCTTCTGTAGGAAGGCCTTTGCCTGGAACTAATACCCATTATCCTAGCAGTTTCCTGGCCTAAGCCTACATTTCCATTTGCTTAGCAGGTCCTAAAGCACAGGGACAAATCCTGGAATGAAGTGGAAAAAACCCAGTGACTAGTGTACATCAAATTGGACTATGAATCATAGATGGCCTGTGGTCAGCAAAAGAGAACAATTTTTTCTTCCTGAATGCTGGAAAACTTGTCAGTGATTTCTTTGTGGGACAAAAACTAGCATTTTTTTTCTCTTTTCTTCCTCAAACAACTCCAACTGTGCTTGTCTGGGAAGTAGTGTCACTAAATTCCTACACTGTTCACCCTCCCATCAAGAAAATCACTTAGAGCCAAAGGTGTCTGTGGTAAAACTCCAATCATGTCAATGAAAAAGCCCGAATGAACCTGCTCCATTAAATGCTTTAAAAGAGATACAGAGGAGAAAAGACAAGGAAAAAAAAAAAAAAAGAAACAAACAAAAAACCCAAACCAAAAATACCCCAGCACAAAGAGCTTTATCCTAGGGGTCACAGCTGCACATTACCACTTCCACCTTAATAAAAGCCATAATCAAATCCTCAGCATTTAACACTAGTTTCCACTTGGTACAAAAGTAAAAGGAAAAAAAAAAATGAAAGGAGAAGGTGAAAAGGGAAAAGCAAAAAGAAATAGTATTTTCTGTATATATTCAGGAAATCTTTTCTCCAGCATATTCATGGAGATTTTTTCCTCTTCCCTGTAAGACATGATTAAGCAGTGCTGCAACATCTACTGTCAGTTTAAATTCCCTGCCTCCCAGAATGAGCACTCGTAATTAAAAGCTTAGCTCACCTTATCCCTCCAGTTTCCCAGGTGAAAAGTCAAGGCCTGCATTTAATTGCATATATGTGTGCATTTTTAAAGCCAGAGCTCTGAAGAGAGATGAAATTTGGAAGAAGTAAGGGGAACAGGCACCAAGGTATTTGACACAGTTTCGAACAGGCAAAAATGGGAAGGGAAGGAGAGAACAAAATGAGAGTGTATTTCT